>NC_090448.1:169291308-169594543 GCF_031143425.1 Pleurodeles waltl | reverse complement strand
CAGTGACACAGCTGTAAATATACAATTTTGTTTACCTTCGATCACCTCAGACCCGTAAACGAAAGAAAAACAAATGCGTACACTACTCGATTACACATGCACGCTAAAAATATATCAAATAATTAACAATATAAATATTAAAATATGTATGTTGTAATATTGCAGTATCATAATCTTAACAGTCAACATATTAGAGCCAATTTAAATATCCTTATAGAGAAAGGATCATAAGACTTAGCAACATTCTCATACCATTCTTTTTGAGTTAAACACAGTTGTCATTGCTTATACTATACTGGGTTAAGCGTTAAAACTCTTGGGAAAACAGATGTTGAAACAGAAGAAAATTCTGAGTGCTGGTTTACTGAGCGGAAGAGCTCAGAAAAGGGTTGATACTCTAATCTGGCATCAGTAATGAGATTAAAAATAGTGAGTGCAGTGACATAGCTACTGTATGTTATGTGGTGGTGATTGCTAAGTGGAGCTGTTGAGGAAGAACACCGTCCCAGGCAGCACAATCTAGACGGCTTACTAACAAGATCCCCCTTTTAACTCTTGCAAACATTTCAGGGGTGAACAGGTGAATGTAGTAATGTCCTTGTTTGCACTGTCAAGTTATTGAGTGCAGGTAAAGAAGATGGCAACTAGCCATAGTAAGCTTTTGCATGCTATATGATTACAACTTGCAGTTGTGGCCCCTATCATTTCAGCTTCTTGTTGACTGGAGAAGCAATAGGGCAAAGCTGGGTGTCCCTCTTTTCTCCTTGACCACTACGCTCCAGTGAAGCGGAGGGAAGCACTCAGCTGCAGGCCAGGTAGACTAATATATTTGGTGCTGAATGGAGGCAATTCTACAGCATGGCAAGTAAGAGTGATGTAATGTTTTCACCTTTCTGGTCTAGCTCCATTTGCACCTGTGACTTACCTACAAACTAACGATACCTTATCCACCTTAAGCTGAGTATGTGATCAATTAGAGTGTTATTCATTAGATACATATTGGACACTGTTCTTCCCCACTGCTGTCGTGCAGTTGTGAAGATTATATATATATATGTTCGATGGCATGTGTAGCTGCAGATACACATGCTGTGCATTATCCTGCCATCTAGTGTTTGGCTCGGAGTGTTACAAGTTGTTTTTCTTCAAAGAAGTCTTTTCGAGTCACGAGACCGAGGGACTCCTCCCTTTCGGCTCCATTGCTCATGGGCGTCGACTCCATCTTAGATTGTTTTCTTTCCGCCATCGGGTTCGGACGTGTTCCTCTACGCTCTGTGTTTCGGTTCGGAAAAGATAGTTATCCATTGGAAAATTCGACGGTATTGTTTGCGCTCGGTACCGGGTTAGTGCTAGCACATCGACACTGAGGAAACAAAAGTTCCGGCAGCCCTTCGGGGTTTCCACGCCTCGGCGGGGCCTGGTCGGCCCGACCGCGTCCATCTTCAACACTCATGGACCGGACCCCCTTCCGCTTCTGCCCCAACTGCCACGCAAAGTATCCTTATATAGACCAACACTTGGTCTGTAATCTGTGTTTGTCCCCCGAACACAACGAGGATACTTGCGAGGCCTGTCGGGCATTTCGATCCAAGAAGACACTGCGGGATCTTAGAGCTCAAAGACTCCAGATGGCGTCGACACCGGCCGGACACACCGACGTCTAAGAAGAGGAGACATTCGCCATTAGAGATTCGCAGCCGAAGACATCCGACTCCGGTCGAGATACCGGCTCTGAACAGACTCGGCACCGAGATACCGGCTCCGAACAGACACGGCACCGAGAGTTCGGCACACCGAACGTCAAAAAGGTTTCCTCGGAGCCGAAAAAGACTGTCGAATTTTTTTTGGTACCGAAACATTCTTCCTCGGAGCCGAAACAAAGCTCCTATACAGAGGAACAAGGCCTTTCCACACACTTACAAGGCCACAGATTTGAACAAGAGCTGGCCATGGGAGAGCCTGACCACACCCAAAGAAGGCTCCATATCCAGAAGGACACGGGGAAAATCAGAACTCTTCCTCCAATCAAAATGAAACGGAACCTTGCATTCCAAGAGGTGGAAATGCAGCCAAAGGCAAAAGTGGCAAAAGAGAAAACTCCACCACATTTTTCGCCACAACAATCACCAATACATTCGCCACATCTGTCCCCGGTAGCAAAACCCCCAATGATGCAGTCACCAACGCACACAGGGATGAGTCAAGATGACCCGGATGCATGGGATTTGTATGACGCACCGGTCTCTGACAATAGTCCCGAATGCTACCCGGCAAGACCTTCACCACCTGAAGGCAGTACTGCTTACATGCAGGTGGTTTCCAGGGCAGCTGCATTTCATAATGTAGCATTGCATGCAGAGCCCATAGAAGATGACTTCTTGTTCAACACCCTGTCATCTACGCACAGCCAATACCAAAGCTTGCCAATGCTGCCAGGCATGTTAGAACACGCAAAACAGGTGTTTCAAGACCCAGTCAAAGGCAGAGCCATCACGCCTAGGGTGGAGAAGAAATATAAACCTCCCCCTACTGACCCTGTGTACATCACACAACAGTTAACTCCAGATTCAGTGGTAGTAGGAGCAGCCCGAAAAAGGGCGAACTCACAAACTTCTGGAGACGCACCACCACCTGACAAAGAAAGTCGGAAATTCGATGCAGCAGGCAAAAGGGTGGCAGCACAGGCAGCCAATCAATGGCGAATTGCCAATTCTCAGGCTCTTCTAGCAAGATACGACAGGGCACATTGGGATGAATTGCAACATCTCATTCAACACCTTCCCAAAGAGTTCCAGAAACGTGCCCAACAGGTTGTCGAAGAGGGACAAAGTATCTCCAACAACCAAATAAGGTCGGCCATGGACTAAGCAGACACGGCGGCCAGAACAGTAAACACAGCGGTAACCATTCGGAGACACGCATGGCTACGAACCTCCGGATTTAAGCCCGAAATTCAGCAAGCAGTGCTAAATATGCCATTCAATGAACAACAACTATTTGGGCCGGAGGTGGATACAGCGATAGACAAACTGAAGAAAGACACTGACACTGACATGGCCATAGCCGTGGGCGCGCTCTACTCCCCACAGAGCAGAGGCACTTTTAGGAAGCCACACTTTAGAGGGGGGTTTTGGGCCCAGACCACAGAGCCTTCCACCTCACAAGTCAGACCCACATATCAGGGCCAATATCAGAGAGGAGGTTTTCGAGGACAATATAGGGGTGGACAGTTCCCTAAAGCAAGAGGGAAATTCCAGAGCCCAAAAACCCCACAAACTAAACAGTGACTTCAACGTCACAAACCCCCACCACACAACACCAGTGGGGGGGAGACTCACAGATTATTACCACAACTGGGAACACATAACTACGGACGTGTGGGTCCTAGCCATTATCCAACATGGTTATTGCATAGAATTCCTACATTTGCCACCAGATGTGCCTCCAAGAGCACACAACATGTCCAAACACTTGGATCTGTTACAGCTAGAAGTCCAAGCATTGTTACAAAAACAAGCAATAGAACTTGTACCCAACCATCAAAAAGAAAAAGGTGTTTACTCTCTGTATTTCCTAATCCCCAAAAAGGACAAAACACTGAGACCCATATTAGACCTCAGAACACTAAATCTCTACATCAAATCAGATCACTTTCACATGGTGACACTTCAAGACGTGATTCCCTTGCTCAAACAGGACTACATGTCAACATTAGATCTCAAGGATGCTTATTTCCACATACCCATACATCCTTCCCACAGAAAATACTTGAGGTTTGTAATCCAAGGCGTGCATTACCAATTCAAAGTGTTACCGTTCGGCATAACAACAGCCCCAATAGTATTCACAAAATGCCTTGCAGTAGTAGCTGCTCACATCAGGAGGCAGCACATGCACGTATTTCCTTACTTAGACGATTGTTAATAAAAACCAGCACTCAGCAACAGTGTCTTCTACACACAAAATACATCATACAAACCCTTCACAAACTAGGGTTCTCTATAAACTACCAAAAATCACATCTACAACCGTGTCAAATACAACAGTACTTAGGAGCAACAGTCAACACACAAAAACGGATTGCCACTCCAAGTCCACAAAGGGTACAAGCCTTCCAAAATGTAATACTAAACATGCACCCAAACCAACACTATCAAGTGAGGTTTGTAATGAAACTCCTAGGCATGATGTCTTCATGCATAGCCATTGTCCCAAACGCAAGACTACACATGCGTTCCTTACAACAATGTCTAGCAACACAATGGACACAAGCACAGGATCAACTTCAAGATCTAGTGTTGATAGACCGCCAAACACACTCCTCGCTTCAATGGTGGAATCATATAAATTTAAAGCAAGGGCGGCCATTCCAAGACCCAGTGCCTCAATACGTGATCACAACAGATGCTTCCATGATAGGATGGGGAGCACACCTCAACCAGCACAGTATACAGGGACAATGGGACGTTCAACAAAGGCAACTGCATATAAATGATCTAGAGCTCTTAGCAGTGTTTCTAGCTCGAAAAGACTTCTTTGAAGAAAAACAACTTGTAACACTCCGAGCCCAACACTAGATGGCAGGATAATGCACAGCATGTGAATCTGCAGCGACTCATGCCACGAACAGATGTACACTGGGTAAGTGACATTTTCCATATATATATATATATATATATATATATATAACCATTCTTGGTGGAGTGCTCAACCGAACGTTGTTTTGGAATATATATATATATATGTGTATGTTCGGTGGCATGTGTAGCTGCAGATACACATGCTGTGCACATCCCGCCATCTGGTGTTGGGCTCGGAGTGTTACAAGTTGTTTTTCTTCGAAGAAGTCTTTCGAGTCACGAGATCGAGGGACTCCTCCCATTTCGGTTCCATTGCGCATGGGCTTCGACTCCATCTTAGATTGGTTTTTTTCCGCCATCGGGTTCGGACGCGTTCCTTTTCGCTCCGTGTTTCGGGTCGGAAAGTTAGTTAGAATCTCGGAAAAATCGTCGGTATTGTTTGCGTTCGGTATCGGGTTAGTTAGAACAGATCGACACCGACTTTTGAAGAGATCCGGTGGCCCTTTGGGGTTTTTTCGATCCCCCCCCCGTCGGGGCCTGGTCGGCCCAGCCACGTGTCTCTTCAAGGCTGATGGAACGGACCCCATTCCGCTTCTGCCCAAAATGCCATAACTAGTATCCATATACAGATCAGCATCTGGTCTGTAACTTGTGTCTGTCTCCAGAGCACAAGGAGGATACTTGTGAAGCCTGTTGAGCGTTTCGGTCGAGGAAGACATTAAGAGACCGAAGAGCAAGAAGACTGCAGATGGCGTCGGCGCCGACAGGACAAGGGCGTTTCGAGGAGGAAGAAGAAAGCTTCTCCATCCATGAATCAGACTGACGAGCTCGATCCCGTAGAAACGCCGAAAACCGTGAGTAAGACATCGAAACATAAAACTCACGAGAAGACAACAAAAGCCCAGGGGACACCACCGCCAACAGGCCATGGCTTAACCCGAAAAATAGGTGACCGATCATCGGCACCGAAAAAGGGCATGCATGTGGCGAAGTCATCTGACTCCGGACGAGATACCGCCACACAGCAATCTCGGGTCCGAGACACCGGCCCGAACAGATTTGGCACAGAGACAGTGGCACCGAAATGGTTCGGCACCGAGAAACCACGACGCCGAAAATAAAGAAGGTTGCTTCGGAGCCCAAAAAGGCGACCGAAAAGATTTCGATTCCGAAACATCGAGCCTCGGAACCGAAAACCGGTTCCTACACAGAGGAACAGGGATTGTCCTCCCAAATGCAAGGACATAAGTTCGGAGAGGAACTTCAATCTGTTGAGCCAGACTACACGCAAAGAAGGCTCCACATTCAAAAAGACACAGGGAAGATAAGCACTCTTCCCACAATTAAGATGAAAAGAAGACTTGCCTTTCAAGAAAAGGACAAGCAGCCACAGGCAAAGGTGGCAAGACAAACAATTCCACCACCATCTCCACCACCATCAATGCACACATCGCCGGTAGCCACTCCACCACTGATGCAATCCCCGACTCATACTGCAATGAGTCAAGATGATCCTGATGCATGGGACCTTTATGATGCTCCTGTATCAGATAACAGCCCAGACTGTTACCCTACAAGGCCGTCGCCACCTGAAGACAGTACATCCTACACGCAGGTGGTCTCAAGGGCAGCTGCGTTTCATAACGTCACCTTGCATTCTGAACCAATTGAGGATGACTTTTTATTTAATACACTCTCCTCCACTCATAGCCAATACCAAAGCTTACCTATGCTCCCGGGAATGCTAAAACATTCAAAACAAATATTTCAGGATCCTGTTAAAAGCAGAGCCATAACTCCAAGGGTGGAAATAAAGTACAAGCCACCACCAACAGACCCTGTTTATATTATGCAGCAATTAACACCAGATTCTGTGGTTGTTGGGGCAGCTCGCAAGAGAGCAAACTCTCATACCTTGGGAGATGCACCACCTCCAGACAAGGAGAGTCGCAAATTCGATGCTGCGGGTAAAAGAGTTGCAGCACAAGCAGCAAACCAATGGCGTATTGCCAATTCACAAGCACTTTTGGCAAGATACGATAGAGCTCATTGGGACGAAATGCAGCATTTCATAGAACACTTACCCAAAGAGTTCCAGAAAAGGGCACAACAAGTGGTAGAAGAAGGACAAAGTATCTCCAATAATCAGATACGGTCATCAATGGACGCAGCAGATACAGCTGCAAGGACAGTAAATACTGCAATAACAATAAGGAGACACGCATGGTTGCATACGTCAGAATTCAAGCCGGAAATACAACAAGCCGTGCTGAATATGCCCTTTAATGAACAGCAGTTGTTTGGGCCGGAAGTCGACACTGCTATTGAAAAACTCAAAAAAGATACTGATACCGCAAAAGCCATGGGCGCACTCTACTCCCCACAAAGCAGAGGCACATTTCGCAAAACACCATTTAGGGGAGGGTTTCGAGGTCAACCTACAGAGGCCACAACCTCACAAGCAAGGCCCACTTATCAAAGCCAATACCAGCGGGGAAGTTTTCGGGGGCAATATAGAGGGGCACAATTCCCAAAAAATAGAGGAAAGTTCCAAAGCCCCAAAACCCCTCAAAACAAACAGTGACTTCCAAGTCACACATCCCCCAACACATAACACCTGTGGGGGGAGACTAAGACAATTTTAAAAACATTGGGAGGAGATAACAACAGACACTTGGGTACTGGCAATTATCCAGCATGGTTATTGCATAGAATTTCTCAAATTCCCTCCAAACGTGCCACCGAAAACACACAATATGTCAAAACAACATATAGATCTTCTAGGACTAGAAGTTCAAGCATTACTACTAAAAGAAGCAATAGAATTAGTACCAGAACACCAGAAACGAACAGGAGTTTACTCTCTGTACTTTCTCATACCCAAAAAAGACAAGACTCTGAGACCTATATTAGATCTCCGAACATTAAATACCTACATCAAATCAGATCACTTTCACATGGTGACATTACAAGACGTAATCCCACTACTCAAACAACAAGACTACATGACAACACTAGACCTAAAGGATGCATATTTCCATATACCGATACATCCTTCACACAGAAAGTACTTAAGGTTTGTATTCCAAGGGATACATTACCAATTCAAAGTGTTGCCATTCGGAATAACAACTGCGCCAAGGGTTTTTACAAAGTGCCTAGCAGTCGTAGCTGCACATATCAGAAGGCAGCAAATACATGTGTTCCCGTACCTAGACGATTGGTTAATCAAAACCAACACTGTAGAAAGGTGTTCACAACACACAAAGTATGTCATAGAAACCCTACACAAACTAGGTTTCTCAGTCAACTACACAAAGTCACACCTTCTGCCGTGTCAAACACAGCAATACTTCGGGGCGACAAGCAACACAGCAAAAGGGATTGCCACTCCAAGTCCACAAAGGGTTCAGGCATTTCAAAATGTAATACAGGCCATGTATCCAAATCAAAAAATACAAGTCAAAAAGGTGATGAAACTCCTAGGCATGATGTCCTCATGCATAGCCATTGTCCCAAACGCAAGGTTGCACATGCGGCCCTTACAACAGTGCCTAGCATCACAGTGGTCACAGGCACAGGGTCAAATTCTAGATCTGGTATTGGTAGACCGCCAAACATACACCTCGCTTCAATGGTGGAACAGTATAAATTTAAACCAAGGGCGGCCTTTCCAAGACCCAGTGCCACAATACGTAATAACAACAGATGCCTCCATGATAGGGTGGGGAGCACACCTCAATCAATACAGCATCCAAGGACAATGGGACACTCACCAAAAACAGTTTCACATAAATCACTTAGAACTATTGGCAGTATTTCTAGCGCTAAAAGCATTTCAACCCATAATAAGCTACAAACACATTCTTGTCAAAACAGACAACATGACAACGATGTATTACCTAAATGTAAAGAAATGGCTCCCTGTTGCAGTTACCCCCCACTTTTTGCCTGATACTGATGCTGACTTGACTGAGAAGTGTGCTGGGACTCTGCTAACCAGGCCCCAGCACCAGTGTTCTTTAACCTAAAATGTACCATTGTTTCCACAATTGGCACAACCCTGGCACCTAGGTAAGTCCCTTGTAACTGGTACCCCTGGTACCAAGGGCCCTGATGCCAGGGAAGGTCTCTAAGGGCTGCAGCATGTCTTATGCCACCCTAGGGACCCCTCACTCAGCACAGACACACTGCTTGCCAGCTTGTGCGCGCTGGTGGGGAGAAAATGACTAAGTCGACATGGCACTCCCCTCAGGGTGCCATGCCAACCTCACACTGCCTGTGGCATAGGTAAGTCACCCCTCTAGCAGGCCTTACAGCCCTAAGGCAGGGTGCACTATACCACAGGTGAGGGCATTTGTGCATGAGCACTATGCCCCTACAGTGTCTAAGCAAAACCTTAGACATTGTAAGTGCAGGGTAGCCATAAGAATATATGGTCTGGGAGTCTGTCAAAAACGAACTCCATAGCTCCATAATGACTACACTGAATACTGGGAAGTTTAGTATCAAACTTCTCAGAATAATAAACCCACACTGATGCCAGTGTTGGATGTATTAAAAAATGCACACAGAGGAGAGGGCATCTTAGAGATGCCCCCTGTATTTTACCCAATTGTTCAGTGCAGGACTGACTGGTCTCTGCCAGCCTGCTGCTGAGAGACGAGTTTCTGACCCCATGCGGTGAGAGCCTTTGTGCTCTCTGAGGACAGAAACAAAGCCTGCTCTGGGTGGAGGTGCTTCACACCTCCCCCCTGCAGGAACTGTAACACCTAGCAGTGAGCTTCAAAGGCTCAAGCTTCGTTCTTACAATGCCCCAGGGCACTCCAGCTAGTGGAGATGCCCGCCCCCCTGGACCCAGCCCCCACTTTTGGCAGCAAGTCCAGGAGAGATAATGAGAAAAACAAGGAGGAGTCACTGGCCAGTCAGGACAGCCCCTAAGGTGTCCTGAGCTGAGGTGACTCCGACTTTTAGAAATCCTCCATCTTGTAGAAGGAGGATTCCCCCAATAGGAATAGGGATGTGCCCCCCTCCCCTCAGGGAGGAGGCACAAAGAGGGTGTACCCACCCTCAAGGACAGTAGCCATTGGCTACTGCCCTCCCAGACCTAAACACTCCCTTAAATTTAGTATTTAAGGGCTCCCCTGAACCTAAGAATTTAGATTCCTGAAACTACAAGAAGAAGAGGACTGCTGAGCTGAAAAACCCCTGCAGAAGAAGAACAGAAGACACCAACTGCTTTGGCCCCAGTCTTACCGGCCTGTCTCCTGCCTTCCAAAGAAACCTGCTCCAGCGACGCTTTCCAAAGGACCAGCGACCTCTGAATCTTCAGAGGACTGCCCTGCTTCAAGAAAGACAAGAAACTCCAGAGGACAGCGGCACTGCTCCAAAAGAACTGCAACTTTGTTACAGAGGAGCAGATTTAAAGACCCCTGCAAATCCCCGCAAGAAGCGTGAGACTTGCAACACTGCACCCGGCGACCCCGACTCGACTGGTGGAGAACCAACACCTCAGGGAGGACCTTTCGGCGACTCCGAGACCTTGAGTAACCAAAGTTGTCCCCCCTGAGCCCCCACAGCGACGCCTGCAGAGGGAATCCCGAGGCTCCCCCTGACCGCGACTGCCTGAACTCTAATTTCCCGACGGCTGGAAAAGACCCTGCACCCGCAGCCCCCAGCACCTGAAGGACCGGAACTTCTGTGCAGGAGTGACCCCCAGGAGGCCCTCTCCCTTGCCCAGGTGGTGGCTACCCCGAGGAGCCCCCCCTTTGCCTGCCTGCACCGCTGAAGAGACCCCTTGGTATCCCATTGAAATCTACAGAGAACCCGACGCTTGTTTGCACACTGCACCCGGCCGCCCCCGCGCTGCTGAGGGTGTACTTTCTGTGTGGACTTGTGTCCCCCCCCCCCAGTGCCCTACAAAACCCCCCTGGTCTGCCCTCCGAAGACGCGGGTACTTACCTGCTGGCAGACTGGAACCGGGGCACCCCCTTCTCTCCATTGAAGCCTATGTTTTTGGGCACCTCTTTGACCTCTGCACCTGACCGGCCCTGAGCTGCTGGTGTGGTAACTTTGGGGTTGCTCTGAACCCCCAACGGTGGGCTACCTTGGACCCAAAACTGAGTCCTGTAAGTGATTTACTTACCTGCTAAAAATAACAATACTTTACCTCCCCCAGGAACTGTGAAAATTGCACTGTGTCCACTTTTAAAACAGCTATTTGTGTTTTATGTAAAAAGTATATATGCTACTGTAATTAAAGTTCCTAAAGTACTTACCTGCAATACCTTTCAAATGAGATATTACATGTAGAATTTGAACCTGTGATTCTTAAAATAAACTAAGAAAAGATATTTTTCTATAACAAAACCTATTGGCTGGATTTGTCTCTGTGTGTGTGTTCCTCATTTATTGCCTGTGTGTATGTACAACAAATGCTTAACACTACTCCTTTGATAAGCCTACTGCTCGACCACACTACCACAAAATAGAGCATTAGTATTATCTCTTTTTGCCACTATCTTACCTCTAAGGGGAACCCTTGGACTCTGTGCATGCTATTCCTTACTTTGAAATAGCACATACAGAGCCAACTTCCTACACTAAACAAACAGGGAGGCACACACTCAACACAGTTGTGTCTCCTGGCACAGAAAATATTGCATTGGGCGATTCACAACCACATTCGCCTAATAGCACAATTTATTCCAGGAATTCAGAACCAGCTAGCGGACAATCTTTCTCGGGATCACCAACAGATCCACGAATGGGAGATTCACCCCCAAATACTAAATACTTACTTCCAGAGTTTGGGAACGCCACAAATAGATCTATTTGCAACAAAGGAAAACGCAAAATGCCAAAACTTCGCATCCAGGTACCCACAAGATCAGTCTCAGGGCAATGCGTTATGGATGAGTTGGTCAGGGATATTTGCTTACGCTTTTCGCCCTCTCCCACTCCTTCCATATCTAGTAAACAAGCTGAGTCAAAACAAACTCAAACTCATACTAATAGCACCGACATGGGCAAGGCAACCTTGGTACACAACACTACTAGACCTCTCAGTAGTGCCTCATGTCAAACTACCAAACATACCAGATCTGTTAACGCAACACAAACAACAGATCAGACACCCAAATCCAGCATCGCTGAATCTAGCAATCTGGCTCCTGAAGTCCTAGAGTTCGGACATTTAGACCTTACACAAGAATGTATGGAGGTCATAAAACAAGCTAGGAAACCCACCACTAGACATTGCTATGCAAATAAGTGGAAAAGATTTGTTTATTACTGCCACAATAATTAAATTCAACCCTTACACGCATCTGCCAAAGACATCGTAGGATACTTACTACATTTGCAAAAATCAAAGCTAGCTTTTTCTTCCATTAAAATACATCTTACAGCTATTTCAGCTTACATGCAAATTACGCACTCAACTTCTTTATTTAGAATACCAGTCATAAAAGCATTTATGGAAGGTCTAAAAAGAATTATACCACCAAGAACACCACCAGTTCCTTCATGGAACCTCAACATTGTCTTAACACGACTCATGGGTCCACCTTTTGAGCCCATGCACTCTTGTGAAATGCAATACTTAACATGGAAAGTTGCATTTTTAATTGCCATCACATCTTTAAGAAGAGTAAGTGAGATTCAAGCATTTACCATACAAGAACCATTTATTCAGATACACAAGCTTAAAGTAGTTCTACGAACAATTTCTAAATTTTTACCAAAAGTCATATCACTGTTCCACTTAAATCAAACAGAATTACCAGTGTTCTTCCCACAGCCAGACTCTGTAGCTGAAAGAGCACTACATACATTGGACATCAAAAGAGCGTTAATGTACTACATTGACAGAACAAAACTAATTCGCAAAACAAAACAATTATTTATTGCTTTCCAAAAACCTCATACAGGAAATCCAACGTCTAAGCAAGGCATTGCTAGATGGATCGTTAAGTGCATTCAAACCTGTTATCTTAAAGCTAAAAGAGAACTGCCTATTACACCAAAGGCACTCTCAACTAGAAAGAAAGGTGCTACCATGGCCTTTCTAGGAAATATTCCAATGACAGAAATATATAAGGCAGCTACATGGTTTACGCCTCATACATTTACCAAACACTACTGTGTAGACGTGCTAACAACACAGCAAGCCACAGTAGGCCAAGCAGTACTACGAACATTGTTTCAGACAACTTCAACTCCTACAGGCTGAACCACCGCTTTTGGGGAGATAACTGCTTACTAGTCTATGCACAGCATGTGTATCTGCAGCTACACATGCCACCGAACGGAAAATGTCACTTACCCAGTGTACATCTGTTCGTGGTATTAGTCCCTGCAGATTCACATGCGCCCACCCGCCTCCCCGGGAGCCTGTAGCCGTTTAGAAGTTGATCTTGAACATCTGTATATTTGTAAATATATATATTACTTTAAACTACATTAGGTACATACGTATTCACTCCATTGCATTGGCACTATTACTAGCATATACAACTCCTACCTCACCCTCTGCGGGGGAAAACAATCTAAGATGGAGTCGACGCCCATGCGCAATGGAGCCGAAATGGGAGGAGTCCCTCGATCTCGTGACTCGAAAAGACTTCTTCGAAGAAAAACAACTTGTAACACTCCGAGCCCAACACCAGATGGCGGGAACAGTGCACAGCATGTGAACCTGCAGCGGAACATGCCACGAACAGATGTAACACTGGGTAAGTGACATTTTCCATATATACATATAAAGAAAGGTTACAGGGACGCTGTAGTTGGGCTCACATTTCACACGTACAAAACCATAGAAATTGAGTACTTATAGTTACCTGAGCAAACTGTAACTTGTCCCCCCGTAATGCACTTCTTTTGACCTCACATATTACATCTCTCATTACATGGCCAGTGACATCACTGATGACCTCTCAAATGACATCACTGATTACATAATCCAGTGAATATAAGTTTTTGTATGGTTGTGTGTGTGGGTCTATGGGTGAGTGAGTGAGTGGTTGAGTAATTTGCTGTATGGGTGAGCAAGTGGCTATGTGAGTAGCTGCATTTGGTTGGCTGAGTGGGTGTGTGTGAGTAGCTGTACGGGTGAGTGAGTGGGTCGGAGTGCTTGTATGTGTGAGTGAATGAGTCTGTTAGTGACTATCGGTGAGTGTGTTGTTGAGTCATTGACTGGGTGGGTGAATGAGTGGCTGTATGCACAAATGAGTGGCTGTGTCAGTGATTATGGCAGAGTGAGTGGATGTGTGAGTAGCTGTTTCAGTGAGTGGGTGTGTGAGTGGTTGTATGGGTATGTCAATGGTTGGGTAAGTGACTGTTTCAGTGAGTGGCTGTGTCAGACTGTATGTGAGCGGCTGTGTGGGTCCGTTTGTAGGTATGTAAGTAGTTGCATGGGTGAGTGAGTGGATGTGTGTGTCTATGGGTCTGTGTGGGTGTATGAGTGGTTGTACGAGTGTGAATAGCTGAGTTAGTACTGTATGGGAGAGTGGTTGTGTGAGTGGGTGTGTAGTAGTTTTATGGGTCTGTGAATGAGGATGTGGAGTAGCTTTGTGTTTGTGATGTATGAGAGTTTGTATGGGGGGGTTTGAGTGGGTGTGTGAAGGGGTCGGTCGATGTAATATGTGAGGTCATAAGCAGTGCATTATGGGAGGGCAAGTTATAGTTAGCTCAGGTAAATAGAACTGCTGAATTACTATAGTTTTGTATGTGTGTATTGTGAGCCTAACTATGTCCCTGTAACCTTAGTTTTTTTTTCCAGTGAATTTCATTTTTTTTATTTTTTACGTAAAGTAATTTCAATTACTATACATTAATCCAACCACTGCCACACAAGGTCTATGGCTGTGCGTGGCGGTTGACTGCAGGGCCTGCAGCCAACCTTTATAACCACCCATCCACGTGCTGTGCAGGGCTGCAAGGCCTGGCCTGCAACAAAACCCCTATAAACAACCAAACCTGTGCTGCGCCCGGCCCTGTGGCTAACCCATATAACCTCCCAACAGTGCGCTGCCCACGGCTTTCAACTGTGCACGGTGGAGGTTGTCCACAAGACTTTCCATGCACAACAAGAATCACTGTGGCAACTTTTTTGGAACATTTCGTGAAGATTTGTCAAACGGTGCCAAAGATATAGCCAAGCAACAAAAACGCTTTTTCTGTGGAAACATGATCCTAACTATAACTACCTACTGGCGACCACAAGCAGGCTATATATGTCTGTGTGTGTATATGTTTGCATTCCCTACACCTATTGTGTTCATAGTGCAATTTAAGCTTCCTGTGGTATATCAGAGTTTGCAGAAAGAAGAATGTAATTGCAAAATATGTTGTCATATTTATGAAATGATTAGGCAATGCAGGTCACTATCCAAGTCACGTGTCCATATTTGTGCGTACATGTATTATGAACTGCCAAATTTATATTTATCAGGCGGCAGTTTCAAAGCAACTACAGGTAAAGTGATCAAGGGCCTTCAGGTGTTAGACCAGTAAAAGAGCATGCATGCACTGTTGAATTGCTACCGTTAATATCTCAGCCAGTGTCAAGTTTAGATGGGGGTGCAAGCAGATACATATTTGTCATAAAATTCCAATTGGCTTGACCTGCTGAAACTGGTTTTAGGACTATTCCTTAAATGTGTTAATTATTGCCATATCGCCTCCCGTTCTTCCCCGCTTTCACTCCAATCTAGTTTTATAGTTTACGGTGACTCACAGTGTAAAAGGTGGAATGTGAACCATTCCTGGGCTAGATTAATGTCCGTTGTTCACTATCACATTACTGTTGATGGAAAGGTAGCTGTATCTTTTTTAACACCATTGTATACTACATATTTTAGCTTTGCCAGGACAAACTAGTCTGCCTGTTTTTGACTCCCTTTGACATTCTTGTTATGATTCCTTGCTTCTGCTTTCCAAGTTGTTACAGTTCTCATTGCTTGTTTACAGTTTCCTTTTAGTTCAGTTTTTGATTTCCTGCCCTGCTCGGAGAAAGTTAAATGCATACATTATCATTGCCCTGAAATATTTTGCCTATGGATCGTTAGATTGCCCCTTCCAGTCATTAATTATAACTTGTTTGGAAATGCATATATGAAAAGATAAACAATTGCCTCTTAAATATCTTGTTCTCCTATCTGTACAATGCACATGTCCTTTTACAAAGCATGTAACATTATGGTAACCAGTAGTTTGACAATGAGCGCTATGCTCGTTTTGGATACGCAGAAAAGTACTCCAATTCAGGACAGACTGTGACTACTTTCATCTAAAATTGTAATGTTCCTTGTTTAAGCAGTATAGTTCTTCCCCTCCTGATTAACTATTCCATCCATCCACTCGTGATCTTCTTACTTCATTCATTAAGCTTATGTGAAGTCCTTCATTATAACCCAAAGACCAAGTCCTGGTTTTTCGTTTTTGTTTAAAGATGATCCAGTCATGTACCCCTTTCCACACGTTGGCCATAAATGCATTGCTGTTCTCCTGGCTGCCATTCAGTGTCCTTGATGTGGGTTTTATGAAGGTGAATGTTTAGGTCCAGTATTGGAGAATGTCATGGGGCCCATCTGTTCATAAACCTTACAAATAAAGAATTGTTAATGCTAAATTATTAGGTTAAATCAGTTTTCAGAAGGGCATTGGTATATAGCAAGACAATTTCATAACGAAGAAAAGACAAAACACGCACTTGGTTGTTAGCCATTTGTGCATACGAAGAAAGTCGCAAACAACGAAAAACAAATTTTAAATAGTGACTTAGATTTGTTGCCTAACAGAATATTTAATTAGAAGTCTGAGCTTTGGTTGCTTTGTTAAAACAGACACTGAAAGGATACAATTGCTATCCTATCATGCCTGCACTCAGCCTGCTAACCTTTCTCTGCAAAAAGCAGCTGAAAACCTGCAATTCTTCGTACTCAAAAGGAAACGGTGTTTTATTTGTGAAAGTAGGGTAATGTGGGGTTTCAGTCACTAATGCCTGGTTCATTGCCTTTCAGTCAAATCTAAGCCACCTTCACTGAGTCGTAGTTGATTGGCCCTTAGAGCTTTATTTCCTGTTTGGTTGGTCCTCTAATTGATTGTTCAATCCAGATCGCTTCTTCCTTGGTCATCGGGTTTTGTTACCACTGGAAATATTTTTATTTTATTGCTAAATCAGAAAATAAAACACACACCAAATCAATTAAGCAAAAGAAAGAAAATGATATAGAAATAATAACGTCTTTACACAGTCGAACAGCACTAACCATACCTAGGATTTAAGGTATAGAAAATAAGACCGCAATCCCACTATGACTAGGTTACTGTAGTAACGGCTCCTGCATACTTTCTGCTCCAAATTTCTGTAACTGTTCTAGAGAAAAATACTATTTCCTCAGATCAGAGTAACTAATAATGTGTACCACCACACCTTATCTTTTCCATTAAAGTCGCTTTAGAATGTCAGTGACTAAACATCTCATGGATATAGTTGAATACAATAGTCTGTGATTGGATAAATCATCTCTTAACTGATGCTCAAACGTCTACTGAGATGCTTTGCAAATAAATGCGAATCTCCACAACTTTGGTTTTGGGGTTATGAGGAGTAATTGACTCATGACTGGGAAGTGAGGTTAAAGAATGCCTCGTAGTTCCACAGGACAGCTGATTGCTAATAGCTTTTGATTGATAAAGTGGAGTCATCATCACTATGCAGAGAAAATAACAAGGTCCACCAGGCATTTCTTGAGGTGTTGTGTTTTTTTTTTTTTTTTACAGATTCCTGTTCATGCAAAGGTTTTTAAACCAATTGTTAGAAACAGACCAAATAATAGAGGATTATGTGGCTCCAATTGGGGCAGATTTGCAAATGCTTGGCTACCCAAGTAGACAACAACATGGTCAAGGCTGAGTTCTACTTTATTAATTTTATTTGTGAGCTTAGTGAGTGTATATATTGAAAATCAGACTATGCCGTTGGTCTCCTTCAGCTTTGACAGTCTCGGCATGGATGTGAAAGGATATCTGGCTGGATTCCAGCACCATTTAGTAACGGTGAAGAATCATACCTGTGCTACAGTGGGTATGATTCCAAATGTGAATAGTGAAAGCCAAATCTGTGACCATTTGTTCTGAGCAATATGAGTTACGCTCTGAGCAGGAAACATCCCAACTCGTTCGGTTTTCCAGACTATAGTTGAGGATAGTTAATTTGCCCTTAACAAAGTGTCAGCTTGGGATGCTAGTTTTTCCAAAAACCACAACACCCTGGATTTGTAATTAATCCACTTCAGAAAGAATGAGTACATTCATATGTGATTTTTGCCGAGACAGTGTAAAAGTTATACGTGGTTATTTTCTCTTGACAGCTATCCTGTGTCGTTAATCTTTTGGGGATGAACCCACAATTTGTCTTGACAGATGAGGAATGCAGCTTGGTAGCAATAAAAAATTACCTTGTTAATTCCAGTTGAATTGTGTTCAGTCTTGGCTGTCTTTTAAGAAAGCTTGGGCTTTGTGGATTTCTGTAGCAATTTTGTGATAGCCAAATCAAGGTACTTACAGAAATGATTCGACACAGTAACAGGACACATGCACAATAGATAATTTGCAGTGGGAGTCGCCGTTATTTTGACTGCACATTACCCTGCCTAAATATATATAAGATATATATACACACATTTGTTACAGTGATAACTCTTCCAAAAGACATTTCATGTTTTGTCATATTTGGCTCATTAACTAACATTAAAATGTCTGCCTAAATAACAGTTAAAAAACTGATTGCCAATTGGTCCGCCTCCCCCATTACATCTGACGTGCAAGTAAAAATCAGGGTGCAGACCTCATGTTTGTCTTTGTTAGATGTATATCCTGCAACCTTCACATATTCATTATCTTTAGCAACAAAGGCATTGCAGTGTCTGTCTCGGCAGTAAAGGTATAAATGTCAGCTGTGTAACCGGCAAATTTGATTTGCAGTAAACTGTCATTCGCCCTTAATGCTTCTATTAATGGTTCAGTTGCCAGAAGAAATATTGGAGGCAAATAGTAAGCATCCATGTCTTGTGCCTTGGCCTAATAGGAAAGTGTGACGTTCACCCTTTAATCTAGTGGACAGGCTGCCTTGAAATAACAGGAAGATCATGCTAATAAGCATCACTCCAAATGTAATTGTGTGTTGCACAGAACATGAAAAAGCCATGACAGCTTTTCAAATGCCTATCCTGTGGCAAAGCTTCAACCCGGCAGGAAACCAACTTTACCGTTTCAGTGACATGGCACAAGAGTCGTACATTGAGGCAGTAGAACCTATCTTTCATAAAGCTAGTCTGTTTATGGTGTGTGACTTTTGAAAGTCATCACTAGGATAGTTAGTAGATGATCTGTTTCAGAGAGTGTCTAGCCTGACAGTGCGGGCTGGAGTGTTCCTAGTCGAGCAGGGTCAAGACTGGTTTGCATATGTCTGGTTCGAAATTGAGGTGGCATCATACTGAAAAGATAGGTGAGTTGGAGTGCTACCACGAGTTACTGCCGGTGGTTTTAAATTGCAAGCATTCCCCCATAACCTTTTTATTTTTTATTTTTTTATTTCCTTTTGTAAAGGAAAATTTTTGAGTACTTGACGTCAAATGAGCACTTTATGTTGCATGAAAAAGATTAAAGCCATAACAAAGACACAATCCCCTCCTTTCTTGCCAGCCTCCATAATTTCCAAGAAAGACAGTTATTTGGAGAATAGTACCAAGATTGATTGATAAGTGTATATTTGACACATTTTTTTTAATACGTCTTTAACATCTTTACTTAGAACATGCCTGAGGGGAAAAAGAAGCTGCTTCACTTTCAATGTTTGGAGATGTTCCTTTATCAGACCTATGCAGAAGAGACACTTGGCCATCTGATCACTCATTTGCAAATTTTACTTGTAAACATGGTCATAAGAGACAGAAGTTCTCAGTAGGGCACATAATAATTCTAAAAAAGCCTGTATGATGCATCCTGCTATTTCTGCCTACCATCTTAGGTGATATTCTACTTTTCAATTAAAGCAAAGCATTTCAGTCCATAATAGGTCCACACTGCAAAAGGAAAAGTTGATCGTCACTAACAGTTTTGTAATTTTAGATCTCCTTTTTCCTGCCTGGTGGAGAGTAGTGTTAAAAAGATTGCCTTAATCATCTGCATATGGGCAGATACGCGGAGTCTTTTACCTCTGGTGTACTAAGAATAGGAGCTAAAATCAAGAGTCTGTCTGTCTGCTCTGGTTTGATGGAACTTGGGCACAAGCAAAAATGCACAAGAACAGAAGCAAAGCATATGAGAGGACATATAGGGCTGAGGTACTCGGGACAAGCTCCAACAAGTGCCTTGTGGGCACAGGGTCTTAGAACAAGACCTGTTTATTCATTGGTAACACAAGGAAGTCCAAATTGTTTTCAACCGAACCATGTTGGGGTAAATTAGGCAAGTCACTGCATTTGTATTTTGAGTGGGCTGAAGGCAGTGGGTACAATCACTAGGTAAGCCAAGCAAGACAGTATTCCTATAACCTGAACAGACTGAGACAGCTGGCTGGATCCACCACCCTTCTCCCTTCAACTTGGAGGCAAAGAAGAAATGTCCTCAAGCTCTTCAAAAGGGTGTACCTGCTGTCTTGTTGGTATGTGGGCAGGCAGAATGTTGTGTCAGTTTGAATTGTTTGTTTTTAGTAGCTAGTACTGTGGTTTGACCATGAGCCAGTGACTACCAAACGTAGGCCCTAAAGAATGAGTCCCTAAAAACATTCAACTTCAAATGGTTATTAGCCATCAGATATGGATCTGAAGCAAAACATTCCCGAAATTCAAGGTGAAAGACAGTTACCACTACTGCTAGTCAGAAATTGATAGTGTTTTTCAAAAAAGTCGATACAAAAGAAAAATTTAAGGCAGATAGGGGCCTTTTGCATTTGGGGAAACCATTCACAATATAAAACCTGACTTTGAGAGTATTGAGGCTTCGCAGTCAAAGGAATGTTGTCACCTTAAAAGTGAGAACAGAGCAATACCCAAATAAATTCATGCCCCACTAATGTTTTTTGTCATTTAAAAGGAAAAATGTTTTTATGCACAGCCAAAAATAATTACTGTACTTAAAGACAAATATTTACAAGATTTCAGGCATATTTATAAATTGGTACCCTTCCTTCAGGTGATTTGTAGATTAAACAAGAGTGCAAATCTTGTACCCTACAGAAATATCAGAGAAGGCAGCTAACCCTGTAAATGTGTTCTGCTTATATTCTGCTACCGGTCTACATGGAGCACCAAATGCAATTTTTCCGAAAACCCCCTCTAGCTCCTCTATGGAACTATATGAAAACATAACTGTTTTTAAAATTAGAAATGTTAAGCCTTTAGGTTCTCCAAATGCAAAATAAGAGGTTTGCTGTCTGTCTCTACACTTAATAATCAAAGCAAGCCTATTCCTTTAACACGAAAGTAAATAACCATGACTGTGGCCTTTGTCTAGAGAAAGCAATCTGACAGTTTAGGACGACTCGAAGCATACTTTGACATGAATCCTAAATCTCCCTCTAGAGGTAGCAAACCTTTTTTTGGGTGTAGACTTAGAAAAGGAATTTATTCCCTTTACATTTTGACACTTTCTTTATATTTTTCAATTATGTTAGAGGCTTCTTAACTAAAAAGTATTTAAAAAATAAACCAAGCAGTGGATACAAATTTAAAACATTAAATTCCCTGTGCAGTTATAATATTCCAAAGAATACTGGAATTCTGTGATTCTGCAGCTGCAGCATTTTCCACAGGACTATGGATTTGCTGCATTTGCCACATCCATCACCTTCTACATAATCTGCAGATTTTAACAAAAAAAGTCTAGTTTAAACGGGTAAGTTACTAAAATTATGGTGAAGGTTGGTCATCTTTTAGTTAGTTGTTACTGTATTTGGATGTTAACCTGAGACTAATGAAGTGACATGTTTGCCTCCACAGTGTTAACATGAAGTAACGACAAAATTATTAAGTAATACTATCACAAAATGTGCGGCATAGGGTGGCGGAACTTGCTTTTTCATGCTGCTTAATTTCGTCAACCCTGCTGCATAATTTTGTCCTGCTGTGCCGTATAATTCCAGGGGCACTGACTATACAATAAGACGTTTGTTTTTCCTCCAGTATTTACATTTTTTAAATTTTTTATTTACTTTTTTTAAACAATACTTTACAAGCAACGGTGAAGCAAACACATTGGTACTTACATTATAAAGGAAAGACCTATTTGCTTTATTACTTGTTTGGTGATGCGGGACAGGATTGGCTGAAATAAAAAATAAATAAAGGTACAATGATGTAACCTCTGTTGGCAGAAGGATCATTTTGCAGGTGTGCATATGTCACTACGGGTGTGGGTGTCCGCAAAATGAAGCAAGCACAGTGCCCAGGTATAATTTGCTGCTGGGTCCACACAAAACAATTTAAAGTGATGGGCTGAGGAAGCACTCTTGGAGGCAGTTGAGAGTAAAAGGAGCACAGACTTGAGGCTGGGGTTCGATGTCCCAAAAATACCAAAGAAGCCAGTGAAAAATGGGTAAAATAAAGGACAAGCACGCCGAGAAACTAAGAGGGAGCGTAAAGGGCGGTTATTTGGAGAGGGACGTGGCACGTGATGGGTAGGGCACGAAAACACGTCCTCACATGGAGTGCTGAAACAAAAAGAAGAAAATAGTTCCCTATTTGTGATCTGTGGAACTGATATAAGTCTTGCGATCAGAAGGATGGTAAAGAGGTTGTGCTCAAGGGGAGGGTCAAACAAGAGAAAGAGATAGGACATACACAATATGACCAAGGAAAGTAGTTGCCATTATATGGCCTTAATCTTGACTTTTATTGTGCTTATGTTGTATATCTGTGCCTTTCCCCAGTCTAATGTACTGTACTACTTCATATGTTTGATAATCAATAAAAAATATTTGTAAAAATGACCAAGGGAAAGCCATCCTATACAAAGCAATGACAAAAATGCAAATGGTGTTAAGAAATGGGTTTTACCAAAGCTTGCTGTAAATTTTTGGTATGGTCCACAATGAGATTTAGCCTACCAGCCAGCTAAAAAATTGTCTGGTAGGCAAGACCTAAATTGAATTCATAATAACAGTGACTTTCTGAGCACATCCACTAGAATAATGCACAGCATGAGTCTATAAGAGTTTTAATGTGCTAAATCTGTTACTTACCTAATTTCCTTTATTTTTATTGCAAAAGAAACCCCAGTCCATGCATGGAGCGTTTATAATATGACATTGACATTTTTTTTTTTTTTTAACTGTGTGGTGCCTATACTGTTTGTTCTGGACTAACGATTTGTAGGAAGTTGGCTCTGTATGTGCTATTTCAAAGTAAGGAATAGCATGCACAGAGTCCAAGGGTTCCCCTTAGAGGTAAAATAGTGGTAAAAAGAGATAATACTAATGCTCTATTTTGTGGTAGTGTGGTCGAGCAGTAGGCTTATCCAAGGAGTAGTGTTAAGCATTTGTTGTACATACACCTAGACAATAAATGAGGTACACACACTCAGAGACAAATCCAGCCAATAGGTTTTGTATAGAAAAATATATTTTCTTAGTTTATTTTAAGAACCACAGGTTCAAATTTAACATGTAATATCTTGTTTGAAAGGTATTGCAGGTAAGTACATTAGGAACTTTGAATCATTTCAATTGCATGTATACTTTTCAAGTTATTCACAAATAGCTATTTTAAAAGTGGACACAGTGCAATTTTCACAGTTCCTGGGGGAGGTAAGTTTTTGTTAGTTTTACCAGGTAAGTACGACACTTACAGGGTTCAGTTCTTGGTCCAAGGTAGCCCACCGTTGGGGGTTCAGAGCAACCCCAAAGTTACCACACCAGCAGCTCAGGGCCGGTCAGGTGCAGAGTTCAAAGTGGTGCCCAAAACGCATAGGCTTCAATGGAGAGAAGGGGGTGCCCCGGTTCCAGTCTGCCAGCAGGTAAGTACCCGCGTCTTCGGAGGGCAGACCAGGGGGGTTTTGTAGGGCACCGGGGGGGACACAAGCCCACACAGAAATTTCACCCTCAGCGGCGCGGGGGCGGCCGGGTGCAGTGTTAGAACAAGCGTCGGGTTCGCAATGGAAGTCAATGAGAGATCAAGGGATCTCTTCAGCGCTGCAGGCAGGCAAGGGGGGGCTTCCTCGGGGAAACCTCCACTTGGGCAAGGGAGAGGGATTCCTGGGGGTCACTTCTGCAGTGAAAGTCCGGTCCTTCAGGTCCTGGGGGCTGCGGGTGCAGGGTCTTTTCCAGGCGTCGGAACTTAGGTTTCAGAGAGTCGCGGTCAGGGGAAGCCTCGGGATTCCCTCTGCAGGCGGCGCTGTGGGGGCTCAGGGGGGACAGGTTTTGGTACTCAGTCGTAGAGTAGTCCGGGGGTCCTCCCTGAGGTGTTGGTTCTCCACCAGCCGAGTCGGGGTCGCCGGGTGCAGTGTTGCAAGTCTCACGCTTCTTGCGGGGAGATTGCAGGGTTCTTTAAAGCTGCTCCTTTGGATAAAGTGGCAGTCTTTTTGGAGCAGGTCCGCTGTCCTCGGGAGTTTCTTGTCGTCGTCGAAGCAGGGCAGTCCTCAGAGGATTCAGAGGTCGCTGGTCCCTTTGGAAGGCGTCGCTGGAGCAGAGTTCTTTGGAAGGCAGGAGACAGGCCGGTGAGTTTCTGGAGCCAAGGCAGTTGTTGTCTTCTGGTCTTCCTCTGCAGGGGTTTTCAGCTAGGCAGTCCTTCTTCTTGTTGTTGCAGGAATCTAATTTCTAGGTTCAGGGAGAGCCCTTAAATACTAAATTTAAGGGCGTGCTTAGGTCTGGGGGGTTAGTAGCCAATGGCTACTAGCCCTGAGGGTGGGTACACCCTCTTTGTGCCTCCTCCCAAGGGGAGGGGGTCACAATCCTAACCCTATTGGGGGAATCCTCCATCTGCAAGATGGAGGATTTCTAAAAGTTAGTCACCTCAGCTCAGGACACCTTAGGGGCTGTCCTGACTGGCCAGTGACTCCTCCTTGTTATTCTCATTATTTTCTCCGGCCTTGCCGCCAAAAGTGGGGGCCGGGGCCGGAGGGGGCGGGCAACTCCACTAGCTGGAGTGTCCTGCGGTGCTGTGACAAAGGGGTGAGCCTTTGAGGCTCACCGCCAGGTGTTACAGCTCCTGCCTGGGGGAGGTGTTAGCATCTCCACCCAGTGCAGGCTTTGTTACTGGCCTCAGAGTGACAAGGCACTCTCCCCATGGGGCCAGCAACATGTCTCTAGTGTGGCAGGCTGCTGGGACCAGTCAGCCTACACAGATAGTCGGTTAAGTTTCAGGGGGCACCTCTAAGGTGCCCTCTGTGGTGTATTTTACAATAAAATGTACACTGGCATCAGTGTGCATTTATTGTGCTGAGAAGTTTGATACCAAACTTCCCAGTTTTCAGTGTAGCTACTATGGTGCTGTGGAGTTCGTGTAAAACAGACTCCCAGACCATATACTCTTATGGCTACCCTGCACTTACAATGTCTAAGGTTTTGCTTAGACACTGTAGGGGCACAGTGCTCATGCACTGGTACCCTCACCTATGGTATAGTGCACCCTGCCTTAGGGCTGTAAGGCCTGCTAGAGGGGTGGCTGACCTATACTTGCATAGGCAGTGAGAGGCTGGCATGGCACCCTGAGGGGAGTGCCATGTCGACTTACTCGTTTTGTTCTCACTAGCACACACAAGCTGGCAAGCAGTGTGTCTGTGCTGAGTGAGAGGTCTCCAGGGTGGCATAAGACATGCTGCAGCCCTTAGAGACCTTCCTTGGCATCAGGGCCCTTGGTACTAGAAGTACCAGTTACAAGGGACTTATCTGGATGCCAGGGTCTGCCAATTGTGGATACAAAAGTACAGGTTAGGGAAAGAACACTGGTGCTGGGGCCTGGTTAGCAGGCCTCAGCACACTTTCAATTGTAAACATAGCATCAGCAAAGGCAAAAAGTCAGGGGGTAACCATGCCAAGGAGGCATTTCCTTACACAACCCCCCCCTAAAGGAAAGAGGATGAGACTAACCTTTCCCAAGAGAGTCTTCATTTTCTAAGTGGAAGAACCTGGAAAGGCCATCTGCATTGGCATGGGCAGTCCCAGGTCTGTGTTCCACTAAAAAGTCCATTCCCTGTAGGGAGATGGACCACCTCAACAGTTTTGGATTTTCACCTTTCATTTGCATCAGCCATTTGATAGGTCTGTGGTCAGTTTGAACTAGGAAGTGAGTCCCAAAGAGGTATGGTCTCAGCTTCTTCAGGGACCAAACCACAGCAAAGGCCTCCCTCTCAATGGCACTCCAACGCTGCTCCCTGGGGAGTAACCTCCTGCTAATGAAAGCAACAGGCTGGTCAAGGCCATCATCATTTGTTTGGGACAAAACTGCCCCTATCTCATGTTCAGAGGCATCTGTCTGCACAATGAACTGCTTAGAATAATCTGGAGCTTTTAGAACTGGTGCTGAGCACATTGCTTGTTTCAGGGTGTCAAAGGCCTGTTGGCATTCTACAGTCCAGTTCACTTTCTTGGGCATTTTCTTGGAGGTGAGTTCAGTGAGGGCTGTCACAATGGATCCATATCCCTTCACAAACCTCCTGTAGTACCCAGTCAAGCCAAGGAATGCCCTGACTTGAGTCTGGGTTTTTGGAGCTACCCAGTCCAGAATAGTCTGGATCTTGGGTTGGAGTGGCTGAACTTGGCCTCCACCTACAAGGTGGCCCAAGTAAACCACAGTTCCCTGCCCTATCTGGCATTTGGATGCCTTGATAGAGAGGCCTGCAGATTGCAGAGCCTTCAAAACCTTCTTCAGGTGGACCAGGTGATCCTGCCAGGTGGAGCTAAAGACAGCAATATCATCAAGATAAGCTGTGCTAAAGGACTCCAAGCCAGCAAGGACTTGATTCACCAACCTTTGGAAGGTGGCAGGGGCATTCTTTAAACCAAAGGGCATAACAGTAAACTGATAATGCCCATCAGGTGTGGAGAATGCCGTTTTCTCTTTTGCTCCAGGTGCCATTTTTATTTGCCAGTACCCTGCTGTCAAGTCAAAGGTACTTAAGAATTTGGCAGCACCTAATTTGTCTATGAGCTCATCAGCTCTAGGAATTGGATGGGCGTCTGTCTTGGTGACAGAGTTGAGCCCTCTGTAGTCCACACAAAACCTCATCTCTTTCTTTCCATCTTTGGTGTGAGGTTTGGGGACTAAGACCACTGGGCTAGCCCAGGGGCTGTCAGAGCGCTCAATTACTCCCAATTCCAGCATCTTGTGGACTTCCACCTTGATGCTTTCCTTAACATGGTCAGACTGTCTAAAAAATTTTGTTTTTGACAGGCATGCTGTCTCCTGTGTCCACATCATGGGTACACAGGTGTGTCTGACCAGGGGTTAGGGAGAAGAGTTCAGGAAACTGTTGTAGGACTCTCCTACAATCAGCTTGCTGTTGGCCAGAGAGGGTGTCTGAGTAGATCACTCCATCTACTGAGCCATCTTTTGGGTCTGATGACAGAAGATCAGGGAGAGGTTCTCTCTCTGCCTCCTGATCCTCATCTGTTACCATCAACAGATTTACATCAGCCCTGTCATGGAAGAGCTTAAGGCGGTTCACATGGATCACCCTCTTGGGGCTCCTGCTTGTGCCCAGGTCCACCAGGTAGGTGACCTGACTCTTCCTTTCTAGCACTGGGTAAGGGCCACTCCATTTGTCCTGAAGTGCCCTGGGAGCCACAGGCTCCAGAACCCAGACTTTCTGCCCTGGTTGGAACTCAACCATTGCAGCCTTTTGGTCATACCAAAACTTCTGGAGCTGTTGGCTGGCCTCAAGGTTTTTGCTTTCCTTTTCCATGTACTCTGCCATTCTAGAGCGAAGGCCAAGTACATAGTCCACTATGTCCTGTTTAGGCTCATGAAGAGGTCTCTCCCAGCCTTCTTTAACAAGAGCAAGTGGTCCCCTTACAGGGTGACCAAACAGAAGTTCAAAGGGTGAGAATCCTACTCCCTTCTGTGGCACCTCTCTGTAAGCGAAAAGCAGACATGGCAAGAGGACATCCCATCTCCTTTTGAGCTTTTCTGGGAGCCCCATGATCATGCCTTTTAATGTCTTGTTGAATCTCAACTAAGCCATTAGTTTGTGGATGGTATGGTGTAGTGAATTTGTAAGTCACCCCACACTCATTCCACATGTGTTATAGGTATGCTGACATGAAGTTGGTACCTCTGTCAGACACCACCTCCTTAGGGAAACCCACTCTGGTAAAGATACCAATGAGGGCCTTGGCTACTGCAGGGGCAGTAGTCGACCTAAGGGGGATAGCTTCAGGATACCTAGTAGCATGATCCACTACTACTAGGATATACATATTTCCTGAGGCTGTGGGAGGTTCTAGTGGACCAACTATGTCCACACCCACTCTTTCAAAGGGGACCCCCACCACTGGAAGTGGAATGAGGGGGGCCTTTGGATGCCCACCTGTCTTACCACTGGCTTGACAGGTGGGGCAGGAGAGGCAAAACTCCTTAACCTTGTGGGACATATTGGGCCAGTAGAAGTGGTTGACTAACCTCTCCCACGTCTTGGTTTGTCCCAAATGCCCAGCAAGGGGAATATCATGGGCTAAGGTCAGAATAAACTCTCTGAACGACTGAGGCACTACCACTCTCCTAGTGGCACCAGGTTTGGGGTCTCTGGCCTCAGTGTACAGGAGTCCATCTTCCCAATAGACCCTATGTGTTCCATTTTTCTTGCCCTTGGACTCTTCAGCAGCTTGCTGCCTAAGGCCTTCAAGAGAGGGACAGGTTTCTTGTCCCTTACACAGCTCCTCCCTTGAGGGTCCCCCTGGGCCTAAGAGCTCAACCTGATAAGAACTTCTTCCTGAGAAGAGAGGTTCTCTTTTTCTGACTGTGTTGCAGTTGGTTTCCCAACTGACTTTCCTTTTCTCTTGGTAGGCTGGGCCTTTCTTCCAGACTCCAGCTCTACTTTTTCACCCTGTGCCTTGCATTGTGCTCTTGTTTTTACACACACCAGTTCAGGGATACCCAGCATGGCTGCATGGGTTTTTAGTTCTACCTCAGCCCATGCTGAGGACTCCAGGTCATTTCCAAGCAGACAGTCTACTGGGATGTTTGAGGAGACCACCACCTGTTTCAGGCCATTGACCCCTCCCCATTCTAAAGTTACCATTGCCATGGGATGTGCTTTAGTCTGATTGTCAGCGTTGGTGACTGTATAGGTTTTTCCAGTCAGGTATTGGCCAGGGGAAACCAGTTTCTCTGTCACCATGGTGACACTGGCACCTGTATCCCTCAGGCCCTCTACACTTGTCCCATTAATAAAGAGCTGCTGCCTGTATTTTTGCATGTTAGGCGGCCAGGCAGCTAGTGTGGCTAAATCCACCCCACCCTCAGAGACTAGAGTAGCTTCAGTGTGGACCCTGATTTGCTCTGGGCACACTGTTGATCCCACTTGGAGACTAGCCATTCCAGTGTTACCTGGATTGGAGTTTGGAGTGGAACCTTTCTTGGGACAGGCCTGGTCTCCAGTTTGGTGTCCAGGCTGATTACAGCTACGACACCAGGCCTTTTTGGGATCAAAGTTTTTACCCTTGTACCCAGGATTGTTTTGTGAAGAGGCTCTGGGCCCACCCTCCTGTGCAGGTTTTTGGGGGCCTGTAGGAGACTCTTTACTATTTTTATTTTTGGCTGTCTCACCACCTTTCCCCTGGGGAGGTTTTGTGACCCCTTTCTTTTGGTCACCCCCTGTGGAAGTTTTGGACACCCTAGTCTTGACCCAATGGTCCGCCTTCTTTCCCAATTCTTGGGGAGAAATTGGTCCTAGGTCTACCAGATGCTGATGCAGTTTGTCATTGAAACAATTACTTAACAGGTGTTCTTTCACAAATAAATTGTACAGCCCATCATAATTACTTACACCACTGCCTTGAATCCAACCATCTAGTGTTTTTACTGAGTAGTCTACAAAGTCAACCCAGGTCTGGCTCGAGGATTTTTGAGCCCCCCTGAATCTAATCCTATACTCAGTGGAGAATCCAAAGCCCTCAATCAGGGTACCCTTCATGAGGTCATAAGATTCTGCATCTTTTCCAGAGAGTGTGAGGAGTCTATCCCTACACTTTCCTGTGAACATTTCCCAAAGGAGAGCACCCCAGTGAGATTTGTTCACTTTTCTGGTTACACAAGCCCTCTCAAAAGCTGTGAACCATTTGGTGATGTCATCACCATCTTCATATTTAGTTACAATCCCTTTAGGGATTTTCAACATGTCAGGAGAATCTCTGACCCTATTTATGTTGCTGCCACCATTGATGGGTCCTAGGCCCATCTCTTGTCTTTCCCTTTCTATGGCTAGGATCTGTCTTTCCAAAGTCAATCTTTTGGCCATCCTGGCTAACTGGATGTCCTCTTCACTGGAGTTATCCTCAGTGATTTCAGAGTTGTTGGCTCCTCCTGTGAGGGAACCAGCATCTCTGACTATTATTTGTGGAGTCAGGGCTTGAGAGGCCCTGTTCTCCCTAAATAGGACTGGTAGGGGGGAATTTTCCTCCAAGTCACTATCTTCATCCTCTGTGTTGCCATCCTCAGAGGGGTTGGCCTTTTCAAACTCTGCCAACAGCTCCTGGAGCTGTAGTTTGGAAGGTCTGGGGCCCATTACTATTTTCTTTATTTTACAGAGTGACCTTAGCTCCCTCATCTTAAGATGGAGGTAAGGTGTGGTGTCGAGTTCCACCACATTCATCTCTGCACTAGACATTATGCTTCTAAAAGTTGGAATACTTTTTAAGAATCTAAAACTAGGTCTAGGTTCTAATTCAAACTTTTACCAAACTTTTAAACTCTAAAAGAAATGCTAACAGGGACTAACACAAGGCCCTAGCAGGACTTTTAAGAATTTAGAAAACTTTTCAAATTGCAAAAATCAATTTCTAATGACAATTTTTGAATTTGTCGTGTGATCAGGTATTGGCTGAGTAGTCCAGCAAATGCAAAGTCTTGTACCCCACCGCTGATCCACCAATGTAGGAAGTTGGCTCTGTATGTGCTATTTCAAAGTAAGGAATAGCATGCACAGAGTCCAAGGGTTCCCCTTAGAGGTAAAATAGTGGTAAAAAGAGATAATACTAATGCTCTATTTTGTGGTAGTGTGGTCGAGCAGTAGGCTTATCCAAGGAGTAGTGTTAAGCATTTGTAGTACATACACCTAGACAATAAATGAGGTACACACACTCAGAGACAAATCCAGCCAATAGGTTTTGTATAGAAAAATATCTTTTCTTAGTTTATTTTAAGAACCACAGGTTCAAATTTAACATGTAATATCTTGTTTGAAAGGTATTGCAGGTAAGTACATTAGGAACTTTGAATCATTTCAATTGCATGTATACTTTTCAAGTTATTCACAAATAGCTATTTTAAAAGTGGACACTTAGTGCAATTTTCACAGTTCCTGGGGGAGGTAAGTTTTTGTTAGTTTTACCAGGTAAGTAAGACACTTACAGGGTTCAGTTCTTGGTCCAAGGTAGCCCACCGTTGGGGGTTCAGAGCAACCCCAAAGTTACCACACCAGCAGCTCAGGGCCGGTCAGGTGCAGAGTTCAAAGTGGTGCCCAAAACGCATAGGCTTCAATGGAGAGAAGGGGGTGCCCCGGTTCCAGTCTGCCAGCAGGTAAGTACCCGCGTCTTCGGAGGGCAGACCAGGGGGGTTTTGTAGGGCACCGGGGGGGACACAAGCCCACACAGAAATTTCACCCTCAGCGGCGCGGGGGCGGCCGGGTGCAGTGTTAGAACAAGCGTTGGGTTCGCAATGGAAGTCAATGAGAGATCAAGGGATCTCTTCAGCGCTGCAGGCAGGCAAGGGGGGGCTTCCTCGGGGAAACCTCCACTTGGGCAAGGGAGAGGGACTCCTGGGGGTCACTTCTGCAGTGAAAGTCCGGTCCTTCAGGTCCTGGGGGCTGCGGGGTCTTTTCCAGGCGTCGGGACTTAGGTTTCAGAGAGTCGCGGTCAGGGGAAGCCTCGGGATTCCCTCTGCAGGCGGCGCTGTGGGGGCTCAGGGGGGACAGGTTTTGGTACTCACAGTCGTAGAGTAGTCCGGGGGTCCTCCCTGAGGTGTTGGTTCTCCACCAGCCGAGTCGGGGTCGCCGGGTGCAGTGTTGCAAGTCTCACACTTCTTGCGGGGAGATTGCAGGGTTCTTTAAAGCTGCTCCTTTGGATAAAGTGGCAGTCTTTTTGGAGCAGGTCCGCTGTCCTCGGGAGTTTCTTGTCGTCGTCGAAGCAGGGCAGTCCTCAGAGGATTCAGAGGTCGCTGGTCCCTTTGGAAGGCGTCGCTGGAGCAGAGTTCTTTGGAAGGCAGGAGACAGGCCGGTGAGTTTCTGGAGCCAAGGCAGTTGTTGTCTTCTGGTCTTCCTCTGCAGGGGTTTTCAGCTAGGCAGTCCTTCTTGTTGTTGCAGGAATCTAATTTCTAGGTTTAGGGAGAGCCCTTAAATACTAAATTTAAGGGCGTGCTTAGGTCTGGGGGGTTAGTAGCCAATGGTTACTAGCCCTGAGGGTGGGTACACCCTCTTTGTGCCTCCTCCCAAGGGGAGGGGGTCACAATCCTAACCCTATTGGGGGAATCCTCCATCTGCAAGATGGAGGATTTCTAAAAGTTAGTCACCTCAGCTCAGGACACCTTAGGGGCTGTCCTGACTGGCCAGTGACTCCTCCTTGTTATTCTCATTATTTTCTCCGGCCTTGCCGCCAAAAGTGGGGGGAGGGGGCGGGCAACTCCACTAGCTGGAGTGTCCTGCGGTGCTGTGACAAAGGGGTGAGCCTTTGAGGCTCACCGCCAGGTGTTACAGCTCCTGCCTGGGGGAGGTGTTAGCATCTCCACCCAGTGCAGGCTTTGTTACTGGCCTCAGAGTGACCAGGCACTCTCCCCATGGGGCCAACAACATGTCTCTAGTGTGGCAGGCTGCTGGGACCAGTCAGCCTACACAGATAGTCGGTTAAGTTTCAGGGGGCACCTCTAAGGTGCCCTCTGTGGTGTATTTTACAATAAAATGTACACTGGCATCAGTGTGCATTTATTGTGCTGAGAAGTTTGATACCAAACTTCCCAGTTTTCAGTGTAGCCACTATGGTGCTGTGGAGTTCGTGTAAAACAGACTCCCAGACCATATACTCTTATGGCTACCCTGCACTTACAATGTCTAAGGTTTTGCTTAGACACTGTAGGGGCACAGTGCTCATGCACTGGTACCCTCACCTATGGTATAGTGCACCCTGCCTTAGGGCTGTAAGGCCTGCTAGAGGGGTGGCTGGACCTATACTTGCATAGGCAGTGAGAGGCTGGCATGGCACCCTGAGGGGAGTGCCATGTCGACTTACTCGTTTTGTTCTCACTAGCACACACAAGCTGGCAAGCAGTGTGTCTGTGCTGAGTGAGAGGTCTCCAGGGTGGCATAAGACATGCTGCAGCCCTTAGAGACCTTCCTTGGCATCAGGGCCCTTGGTACTAGAAGTACCAGTTACAAGGGACTTATCTGGATGCCAGGGTCTGCCAATTGTGGATACAAAAGTACAGGTTAGGGAAAGAACACTGGTGCTGGGGCCTGGTTAGCAGGCCTCAGCACACTTTCAATTGTAAACATAGCATCAGCAAAGGCAAAAAGTCAGGGGGTAACCATGCCAAGGAGGCATTTCCTTACACGATTGAACAGCTAATTGAAGAACATGTTGATGTTAAAGTGTTATGTAAATATTGAGTGGCTAGACAAAAAGAGCCTTTACTGGACTTAAACCTTTTATGTTCAAAACATAACAGAATAAAGTGTTGATTTTTGCTACAGCGTTGTATTACTGATTTTCTATTTCATTATCAGCTAACACATTGTTTGTTCCCTTCACAGCATGACATCATCTGTTAAAGTGGAAAAGATGCACTTAAATCCAAAGATAGATGGTGTGCAGATAAAACCTGCTGCTGGTCCACCTTGTTCTACTACTGTGAGTTCCTCAAAGACTGGCCTTAATTGTCCATCAATACCAAAGCCACCCTTGCCTTCCCCTGGACACATACCAAATGGAAAAGGTCTTCTTTCAAGTCCTCCATTTTTGGAAAAGAAACCAGAAGATAGTACAAATAACAGGAAATCTTTACATAAGAGGTTGTCAGGTAAAAACGTGATACTTGTATTACATCTTTAACAACTATGTAAATGTCTGAAAGTATGTTGATCGATAAAACTGACTGCTTATTTTTGGCAGAAGGAGTAGGTTTGCAAGACTTCACCCACTCTACAACAATATATTTTTCAGTCATACGCTTTTGGGTCTTATATAGCAATAAAGACCAATAAAAATAGCAACAAAGTGCTGGGAAATAATTCCTAATTAAAACAGTCTTTGGATTCCTAAAAGTTGTGAGTTTGCCAGCACTTCTCAAACTCTGTGTGTTTCATGTCTAACATACAGCAGGAAAGTCTTTCATCAAGCAGTCTGAAGACCCTTCCATTGTTATAAGGGTTAAATTGAGGTCTGAAATTTTTTTGAGTATTTTCATGAACAGCATAGTGATTTATAAACTAGATACTTGACATTACCTGCAGGCAGTGCAGTTTGTCGCCTTTGAGATCTGTGTGCCTAACCTCGCATCTGTTGAAAGTATGATTGAGGGCGAATCTTGAAAGAAGTTAGTGGACTCAATGAGTTATTTAGGAATAAGATAACTAGTTGTAGCAAATGCATTGTATTATACCTGTAAATGATTTCCCCTCTCTAATATTTTTCTCAACATGATGACTATAACAGATAATTTAATGGTTTTATTGATTATTTTGTATTTTTTTCCTGAAGAGTCAAACCTGTGACAAAATTAGTTTAGTTGATGAGAGAGGATTTGTTTTTGGTAGAGACTTCCAACCTCTGATTCTTCATGTTCGAATATTCTCTGGGCATGAGACTGGATCTGGGAAATCTTGAGCCGTAAAGCTGCGTGCGAGTAAGTGACATCGGTCTGATTAGCATCAGCTGCATCTTATGTGACATGCATGGTGCCTATATAGGCACCACCATGGCACACTGACATCAATTCATTTCTTTCTGCGCCTGCAGCTCAGATATTGAACTCTACCCTGGTCATTTTTTGACCATCATTTTTCAGGAACGTGCTGACTAACAAACCTACAGGTTTTATTCCTTTTGAAGAATGCTGCAGATAGATGTCTGTCTCTCTTCCCCATTTGCCCTGTCTTTGGTACCTGAGGTCAGGTCACAACCCCAAGGCCTGTGTCGACTGCAAGTTGCTGCACCCCATGGCTATCCAGCAGTGGGTGATGAAGCTTCTGGTGGCACAGCAGAAGAAAGCTCTGCGTCGTTTCAGCTCCCGAGGGAGACCTAGAGGCCACACACAGAGTCATTCCTATGGACAATCATTGTACCACTCCAAAATGTCTCCCTCGAGGTTCAGAAAGTCCAGAGAACACAAGAACAAGCAATCAAGGATTTTTTTTTTTGGCTTCTTTTAAATTGACATGCTTTGAGGCCATGCTCCATGTGCTTCCCTGAGTTATACGCCATGCACATCACCTTTGGGCCTTTGGTGCCATGGAGTTGAGAGGTGCCCCTGCTGGGTTACTGCCAGCAGGTTCCCCCCTTGTGCCAGGTGGACTCTCTGAATCCACTCTCTGATCCGGTCCAATGCCACCACCTACTCAGGCCCTGGTCCTCCTGATGTACCCTCGGATGCGGCTGGACGAAGAGCTCAGTGCGATTTCCTACTCTGAGACAGCACTATCCCGATGCAGCTCGACATCCGCTTCAGTCGCTGTCAAGGCCTTATCTACTGCAGGACTTTAATGCAGGCTCCAGTGCACCACATGATTGCCAGTCACCATTGTCCCGCCCCAGCCTTCCACTCCCATCATCACTCCCCTCTGAACCTGGAGCAGGCTTGCACATCCATGGTCAACCCGAATGCATTCCCTTCCATCTCACTGAACAAGAAATCCAAGAGGATGGACACCTTTGTGAAGATAACCTTTTCTTTCACCAGCTTGGCCTTGTGATGGGTAAACACCAAATGCATCTTAGGCCGATATTCCCATGCTCTCTGGGATAGGATTTGCACAGCTACTGCTCATGCTTTCTGAATCTACCCTGAACAACCACCGGTGGACAGTCGCTACTCAGTGAAGTTCGCCATCAGGTGTGGACTGGACATTACAGACTCTATAGGCATGGCCTCTATAATGGCACTTCACCACCACGCCTGGTTGCATGCTTGGTGTCCAAGCATCCTTGATCATTGTGCCCTTCTATGGTTCCCACTTATTTAGTGACATAGTTGACACAGCGCTCAAGCGGTTTCGTGAAAGCAAGGCCACCACCAGATCCCTGGTCCTTTCTCTGGCTTCCTAACCACAGCAACAGTCCTTTCAACCCTTCCATGATCCTGGTCAAGGCTCATATAGACATTCACAATACCAGCCCTTACCACTTGCCCAGCAGACTTGCCCACCCTTTTCATGGCCAGGGTTGCAGATCCCACTGAGGACACGGGAACCACAGCCAGCAAACTTTCCAATCCTCTCTGGCTGCTGCAGCCTCCAAGCCACTTTAATGTGTCCTCCATATATCCTCCATCCAGCACAACCATTCAGTTGGCGGCAGGATCAGGCACCACCTGGCCTAGTGGACCAAAATTACTTCAGACAAGTGGGTCCTACAAATTGTGCAGGGTGATTATGCTCATATGTTTGTGAAACCCCTCTGCCCTTCCCACCGTCCCCAGAATGGCTGACTGAGAAACATCTCTTCTTGTTCTGTCAGGAAGTGCAGCCTCTATTGGCCAAAGGAGCCAGAGGAAGCCGGCACCAGAATTAGAATCTGGCTGCAGTTTGCGCTACTTTCTGGTGCTGTGGAAGGACAGAGGTCCCCGGTGCCCCCACCATTCTAGATCTGCACCCCTTTAACACCTTCCTGAAGAAAGATAAATTCAAGATGCTCAGATCTGGTCTGTCCTGGACCTTGGAAACTGGATGGTGCGTATGGACTTACAGTGCGATTATTTACACATCCCTTTGGAAGTTGTCTCTGTACATACTATCTCAAAGTGAGAGATAGTGTGTACAGAGACCAAGGGTTCCCTTAGAGGTTGATAGTGGCACAATTAGATAATTCTAATGCTCTATTTTGTGGTAGTGTGGTCGAGCAGTAGGCTTATCAGAGGGTAGTGTTAAGCATTTGTTGTACACACACAGGCAATAAATAAGAACACACACTCACTTAACTCCAGTCCAGTAGGTTTTTAGATAGAAAAATATTATTTTCTTAATTTATTTTAGAACCACAAGAATCAGAATTTAGGTAAGTACATAAATTGGAAGGTACTGCACACAGGTAAGTATGGAACTTTGAATTAAAACAGTCATGTGCACAGTTTTAGCAAAAAGGGCAATAAGCTATTTTAAAAGTGGACACAGTGCAAAAATCAACAGTTCCTGGGGGGAGATAAGTACAAGTTAGTTTATCAGGTAAGTAAAGCACTTACAAGTTCAGTCTCCTTGGCATAGGCAGCCCTCTGTTGGGGGTTCAAGTTAACACCCAGCAACACAGGGACGGTTAGGTGCAGAGGTCAAAGTAGGGCCCAAATAACATAAATGCCTATGGAGAACAGGGGTGCTGCGGTTCCAGTCTGCTACCAGGTAAGTACCTATGTCCTTGAGGAGCAGACCAGGGGAGTTTTGTAGAGCACTGGTGGGGTCCCAAACAGGCACTCAAAATACACCCTCAGCAGCACAGGGGCGGCCCAGTGCAGTGTGTGAACAAGGCATCGAGTTTTGTATTGAAGTCAATGGAGGGACCCGGGGGTCACTCTGGCAATGCAGACAGGGCACAAGAGGGCTTCTCGGGCCAGCCACCGACTGGGCTAGGATGAGGGCCGCCTGCTGGTCCCTCCTGCACCGATGGTTGGTTCCTCTCTGTCCCATGGGTGCAGTGCTTTGTTCAGGCGTCTGGTTCCTTTTATACCCAGCAGTCGCGGTCAGGGGGAGCCTCTGGATCCTCTCTGCAGGCGTCACTGTGGGGGTACAGGGAGGCCGACTCAGGGTGTCCACGTCATTGGAGTTGCCTGGGGGGGTCCCCTCTGCGGTGTTGGTTTCTCTGGACACAGGCTGAGGGTGTCTGGTGCAGTGTGTGAAGACTCAGGCTTCAGGAGTGAGGCTGGAGTCTTCTTTAAAGATGGTTTCTTGGTTGTAGTTTTGGACAGAGCCGCTGTCTTCTGGAGTTTCTTGGGACTTTAGATGCAGGTCAGTCCTCTGAGTCCTCAGAGGTCGCTGGTCCCGCTGGATGTGACAATGTGCAGGTTCTTTGAGTCTGGATACAGGCCGGTAGGGCTGGGCCAAGTCAGTTGTCTCTGTGGGGCTTTCAGGTCAGCGGTTCTTCTTCTTTCTTCAGGTTGCAGGAATCTGATTTCCTGGGTTCAGGGCCGCCCCTAAATACTCAATTTAGAGGTGTGTTTAGGTCTGGGAGGCAGTAACCAGTGGCTACTGTCCTGGAGGGTGGCTACATCCTATTTTTGCCTCCTCCCTGTGGGGTGGAGGGCACATCCTTAATCCTATTGGGGTGAATCCTCCAAAACAAGATGGAGGATTTCTTAAGGCAGGGGTCACCTCAGCTCAGGACACCTTAGGGGTTGTCCTGACTGGTGGGTGACTTCTCCTTGTTTTTCTCATTATCTGCTCAGGACTTGCCGCCAAAAGTGGGGACTGTGTCGAGAGGGGAGGGCACCTCCACTAGCTGGAATGCCCTGGGGCGCTGTAACACCAGGCTTGAGCCTTTGAGGCTCACCACCAGGTGTTACAGTTCCTGCAAGGGGAGGTGAGAAGCACCTCCACCCAGTACAGGCTTTGTTCCTGGCCACAGAGTGACAAAGGCACTCACCCCATGTGGCCAGAAACCCGTCTGGATGTGGCAGGCTGGCAGGAACTGGTCAGCCTAACACAAGCATTTGGACTGGTGTACAGGGGGGGCATCTCTAAGATGCCCTCTGTGTGCATTTTTCAATAAATCGCAGTGTGGGTTTATTGTGCAGGGGTACCATTTACAAGGGACTTACCTGTGTGCCAGGGCTGTGCCATTTGTGGAGACAAAGGTACAGTTTAGGGAAAGAACACTGGTGCTGGGGCCTGGTTAGCAGGGTCCCAGAGCACTTTCAATCATAACTGGCATCAACAAAAGGCAAAAAGTCAGGAGGTAACCATGCCAAGGAGGCATTTCCTTACAACTCCTTTCAGGAGCTGTCAGAGGATGTTGCAAAAATTGGTAAGTGCAGGGTATACAAGTTAAGAATTCATCGCCCAGTGTCTAGTCCATGAATAGCAGAACAATTAATGTTCACTTGGTCTATAGTCTGTTCTGCATTGTTACTAGTATCTTGGTTTTGTCGCCTCTGATTTTGAGTTTTGAAATTCACTCCATCTACCCAACCCTTATTACAAAGGGGTTGATTATCATGCTTGTTCTAATCATTTCCTGAGCGCCAAGCTACATTCTTATGGCAGGAGTTCATGTAGATCTGGAGAGTTTTGAGCATATGTGCTGTATCATGCCATCGGCAAGGTAGTGTTCATTTGATAAACTATTGTTGGTGTTCCACGCTATTCTGCTACTCCATTCCCTTGAGCGGCGCACCAAAAATGGGTAATCTGATTTTGGAGAGCTATTTATGAGGTTTCAAATAAGCAGCCAAGTCTCCCCAACCAAGCAGCCTATGCAAGTAATGACATATTGGTACCTTGAGTTGGTTTTTGAGATAGGGTTGCAGAGTATGTTTGTCTTGGTTAGGATGCAGGATGGCCAGTGCTACAAAAATTCCGAATACCAGAAGCAACTACTCCAAGCTACCAGTAACTAGATGGAACGGGGCTCCAGTCAACAGGCTAAGTGAGCATCTGTCGCTATCAGCTAGAATCTTCTCCCCATCAGTGACTTCTCTGAACAGTGATTGCTTGCAGGTCTAATGGAAAAGAGCACTTGGGAAAACGGTGCATGCTATTCAGGAATGCTGCTTGGAACTGGCATAGTCCGGAAAGAGAAGCAATAGATGATGATTGGGGCTCATCCTCCAATATGAGGACTGAACCTTTGTCGTGGCTAGCTGTAGATACACATGCTGTGCATAATCTTGCCATCTAGTGTTTGGTTCGGAGTAGGACCACCTGTTTTTCTTCGAAGAAGCTTTTTGAGTCACAAGATTGAGTGACTCCTCCTCTCAGTAATATTGTACATGGGTATCGAGTCCTTTGTTAGATTGTTTCTCTCCACTGTCTGGTTCAGAGGTGTGGTCCTCTCGCTCGGAGTTCTTGGCTCCATACAGTCTAAAACTGTATTCTTTCTGTCTTTATATCATCGCCTGTATTGTTTTTGACCATGTATTCTTCAATACTTTATCTCTTGGTTCCATTTCTACACCCAGAATCGCATTTTCAGCCCTTCTGGGTGAAGGGAGGCCCTCTCAGGGCCTCTACGGGCCTACCTATTCCATGTGCTATTGACCTGTGCAGCCCTAGTGGGACATGGTACATTTCGGTTTTGCCCTCAATGCCACTCAAAATTTCTACACACCGACCACCACCAGGTGTGCAATTTGTGTCTTTCTCCCGACCACAACGAGCAGACCTGTGAAATGTGCCCTTCTTTTTGATCAAAGAAGACATTTAGAGATCTAAGAGCTCGTTGGATGGAAATGGCGTCTCGACATCCAGATGACGCACCAAACATCTTCAGCAACAACCATGCGCATTAAGAGTTGGAGTAGGAGGGTGCCTTCTCCGATCAAGATTCGGACTCTGATGTGCAGTCAGACATCAAGAGTCAACCATTACAGGTAGCACAAACTATGAGTAAAAAGACCCCTTTTCCGTCACCTAAAACAACATCCAAAGAGGTCACCGGTTCTCCACTGCCTTCCAACCATGGTCAGAGCTGAGAAACGTATTCGGATGCCCCACCTTCCAGCTTGGTACGAAGAAAGGCAAAGAGAAATCTTCAACATCGATCTCCAGAGCCTCCACTTCAGCTCCAACAAGACCAAAGATACATGGTGCTTTAGTGCCGACAACTTTGATTCCGACCACTTCGGCACCGAAAAAGAAAAAAAATCCATCTACAGTTTCAGCACTGAAAATTTTCCATCTAGAAAAAACTTTGGTACCGAAAAGATTAGAAGAGACTTAGTGATTCTGTACAGTCTATAACCACCACTCCATCACAGGTGGAACCAATTTTAGAAGTTATGGACACTCTTCTGCACCGACTTCTAATTCAAAAAGGAACAGGGTGGATTATAACATCACCTCCGCCCCCTTTTAAAGAGGAAATTAACTTTTCAAGAGAGTCTTGATTCCTCTCCGCCTCAAAAAAAAACTACCAAAGAAAAGACTCCTTTTTCTTACTCTGACTTCTCCACCTACTTCTCCACAACATACTCCTCCACCAACATCTCCCCTCCTTTAGGGTTCACACCACCTAGTTTACTACCTAGTGGGGCTCAAGATTTAGGGGATACATTAGATGAACAGGACCCATAGGATTAATTTGATCTGGCTCCTATTATGCCACATGATCCAGATCTTTACCCGGCTAGACCTTCACCACCTGAGGATTCCACCTCATATCCACAGGTTATAGCTAGGGCAGCAGCATTTCACAATGTACATATGTACACTGATCCAATATAGGAGGATTTTTTATTTGACACCCTTGACACAACTCATAAGGAGAGTCCATTCCAGGCATGCTCAGTTACTCAGAGGAAATATATAAAAAAACAGATTCCTCCAGACTCTATTGTTGCCTCTACTGCACGAAAAAGGGCTAATAGCCAATCAACCAGTAGACACACCTCCTCCTGATGAAGAAAGTAAAAAAAAAATAGATTTGCCAGGAAAAAGAGTGGCAGCTCAAGCAGCCAATCACTGGCAAATTGTGAATGCACAAGCGTTGTTTTCCCGGCATGATAGAGCTCCCTGGGATGCCATGGAAGAGCTTTTACAATACCTCCCAGAGGAACATCGTAAAAGTGGGGTAGAAATTGTAAATGAGGGACAAACAATTTCCAGCAACTCTATTAGATGTGCTCTTGATGCTGCTGATACAGCACCATCCAGTGTCATTAGGCGCCATGATTGGCTCAGATGTTCAGGCATTAAACCAGAGGTACAACAGGCAGTTTTAAGCATGCCTTTTGATAAAGAGCATTTATTTGGGCCACAAGTGGATACCACACTTGAAAAATTAAATAAAGACAGTCAAACTGCCAAAGTTATGGGAGCTCTGCAAGCCAGCACACACAGGGGTGCTTTCCGTGTCACCGGATTTGCAGGGGGCTTTTGATCATCATTTCAGGAACATTCTTCCAGGCAAACAAAGTCCACCTCTCATTGCACCAGAGGTTACTTTATAGGATCGTATAGAGGCAACCATAACAAAGAAAGAGGAAAACCATCTACAGCTAGAGGTTCCTCATCCACCACTAAATAATGACTTAAAACACAATAGGCCAACTTGCACTACTTCTCTAGGGGGAAGGTTACAACTTTTATTTACCCTCCGTAATCTCAAATTGCCACAGATTAATGGGTACTTCAAATTATCCAAAATGGTTACTGTCTGGAGCTCATTTCCATGCCACCAAATATACCTCATCTCCCTCTTCTCAAAGAGGAAGAACATTTGCTGCTTCTCAAAGGAGCTATAGAACCAGTACCATTACAATATCAAGGAACAGGAGTCTACTCCTTGTATTTTCTAATACTTAAAAAAGACTAGTCTCTCAAACCGATATTAGATCTTAGACCCGTAAACCAATATATCCTATCAGAACACTTTCATATGGTCACTCTTCATGATGTAATTCCCCTATTGCAACCAGGAGACTTCATGACGGACACTTACTTTTACATTCCCATTCATCCTGCACACTGTAAGTACCTAAGATTTGTAATTCAGGAAAACATTACCAATTCAAGGTATTAACATTCGGAGTCACAACCGCTCCCTGAGTGTTCACAAAATGCATAGCAGTAGTTGCAGCATGTCAGAAAAAAACAAATTCATGTTTACCCTTATTTGGACGATTTGCTCATCAAAGCCAATACATTCACACAGTGTGAAAGCCACACTCAACTACAATTCGTCTCCTACACTCTCTGGAGTTCACCATAAACTACACCAAATATCATCTACAACCTCTCTTGATAAAACCCTATCTAGGACTAGAATTTCCCAATTCAGCCAGAGTTCAGGCTTTTCAAATATTAATTGCTACATTAAAACAGAACCAAACATACACAGTAAGAACTGTTATGAAACTGTTAGGGATGATGGCATCTTGTATTGCCTTCGTACCTCATGCTAGACTTCATATGTGCCCTCTTCAACAATGTCTCTCTCATCAGTGGTCTCAGGTACAGGGTCAAATGGAAGATCTACTGTTGTTGGACCGCCAGACTTATCGCTCTCTGCATTGGTGGAACACCACAAACCTCATGAAAGGGCGTTCCTTTTTAGACACTGTGCCTCAGATCACTCTCACAACAGATGCCTCAAACACCGGTTGGGGAGCTCATCGCCTCAAACTCGCAGTTCAGGGTATATGGGACACTACTCAACTGTCTCTTCTCATCAATTACCTGGAACTGCAAGCAGTATTCTTAGCAAAGAAAGTGTTCCTTTCACAATTGCAAGACAGTGTTGATACGTACAGACAACATGACTGCCATGTACTATCTTAAAAAACAGGGGGGGCCCAGTCTCATCAACTGTCTCATCTTGTACAGACAATATGGAAATGGGCAATTCATCACCACATTCACATAGTGGCACAGTATCTCCCAGGGGCAGACAATCACTTTGCAGACCTGCTAAGCAGGATGCAGCAACAAACACTAGAGTGGAAACTCCACCGACAAGTCCTTCAACAGTACTTCCAAAAGTGGGAAACCCATCAAATAGACCTTTTCACAGCATATCAAAACAAAAAATGCCAAACCGTCCTACCCACACCCTCAGTGCAAGGGAAATGGTCTGTGGATGAGTTGGTCAGGGATATTTGGCTACGCTTTACCCCTTTGTTCATTCCTTCCCTTTCTGGTCCAGAAGATAAAACAATCTTCCCTCAACATGATCTTAGTGGCCCCTACACGGGCACGTCAACCATGCTTCACAACACTTTTGGAACTCTCACTAGTTCCACATAAGAAACTTCCCAACAGACCAAACCTCCTGACACAAAGACCGGGTCAAATAAGACATCCAAATCCCAAATCACTCCACTTAGCGATATGGCTTCTGAGGTCATAGATTTCGGATATTTACAGTTGTCACAGGAATGTATGGATATTATTAAACAAGCACATAAACCTACAACTAGACAATGTTATGCAGCAAAATGGAATTATTTTGTTTGCTATTGTCAACATTGACCCTCTCAAACCAACAGTACAAGACATTGTACAATATTTGTTTCACTTATAAAAAGCAAATCTAGCTTACATATCTATTTGTTTACATTTAGCAGCCATAGCTGCATATCTTCAAAACAGACAGCATATTTCTTTGTTTAGAATTCCAGTTATCAAAGGATTTATGGAAGGACTAAAAATAATAATTCCACCAAGAATTCCTCCAGCTCCATCTTGGAATCTTAACATTGTACTCACAAGGCTTATGGCTCCACTGTTTGAGCTACTCCACGCCTGTTTCCTACAATTCCTTTCATGGAAAGTATTTTTTTTATTTTATTTTTTATTGCTATCACCTCCCTAAGACGTGTCAGTGGGCTCCAAGCTTTAACTTTATGAACTTGAAAGAAAGGTTCTTCTAAAGAAAATATTGTGTTAAAAACAAATTCAAAATTCCTTCCAAAGGTAACTTCACAATTGCATATTTCTAAAATAATATAATTAGCAGTTTTCTTTCCACAACCAGATTCAGTAGCTGAAAGAGCTCTACATACTCTAGATGTTAAAAGGGCTGTTATGTATTATATAGCTAGAACAAAAGAGTTTAGGAAAACAAAATAACTTTTTGTGACTTTCTCCTTACCACAGAATAGCGAGCTTATATCCATAAACAACTATATCTAGATGGATAGTCAAATATATTCAGACTTGCTGTAGTAAAGCTAAACGACCATTAACTTTACCACCTAAGGAACAGGAAAAAAGGTCCATTTAAGGCATTTTTAGGTAACATACCCATAGCAGATATGGTCTACACCACACACATTTACAAAACATTGCGTAGATGTCTTTGCACAACAGGCAAATGTTGTACAAGCTGTACTCAAGACACTCTTTCAAACAATTGCAACTCCTGCCCTCTAGCCACCGCTTTATGGACAGACTGCTTTACACTCTATGCACAGCATGTGTATCTACAGCCACACATGCCATTGACCAGAAAATGATGCTTACCAGTAGACATCTGTTCTTGGCATGTAGTGATGTAGATTCACATGCCACCCTCCCTCCATCTTGAACGCTTGTAGAGGTTGCAGTTGAATAATATGTAAATAATCTGCATATGTAAATACATAGCATGGGCATTTTTTCTTTTCTACTCTCTATTTTTCACTACTTCACTCTCCTGCCTGTGGAAAAACAATCAAAGAACTTGATGCCCATGTGCAGTATTACCACTCCCCTGTCCATCACCATCATAGGGGTGGTAGTCAGAGCTCCGCCAGGTGGACACTAAATTCTGCCAACTTGGAAACAAAATGTGCAGAGGCCCCTGGGAGCATCTGAATGTCCAGGTCAGGCAGGTAACATCAGTGACCCCCTCTGATAGTCACTGTGCAAATTGACCAAACCCCCTTTTGGGCCTATTTAGGGACTCCCTTGCGGGTGGGTCCCCAGATTTGGCTTTAAAGACTCCAGCAGGACTCCTCTGCCTCGACCTCTTCTGCTCCTGGCCACTGGAACCACAACTGGACCCTTCAGGGACCGAACAAGACTGCAGCTCCTGAGATGACCCCGCCTTGCAACATTGTTTCACTGGCTCCTTCCAGCAACTTTAGCATTTCCATGGATGTGCATCTTGTGGGGTCAGCAAGACTTCAGCTGCACCAAGAAGCAAGAAGGAACCTCCCTTGGAGTGAAGGAGTCACTCCCCTGCATCCGCAGGCACCTAATGCAACGACGTCTGGCTGCATGGATCTGCTCTCCTCTGGAATTCCGTGGATCCTGCAACACAGGTGGTGGTTCTGAGTGGTCCTTTTGGTCACCTCTGCCTTCTGTCCAACTTGGGAGACGGTGACCCCTTGCTTTTCCTTGTAAGACGGAATACCTGTGCACCGTGACTCGTGCAGCAACCGAGGCTTGTTGACTCCTGCTCTGAGGGATCTTCAGGCTCCAAGTAGCCCCGGCCTTCAGCACTTTATCTTTGCAAGGAGAGTCTCTCCTCAGTTGCAGAAGCGACGTGGGACTCCTCTCCAGGTGTACTGACTGTGCCTGCTGCCAGTGGGTTGCCTGTGTGGGCTGCGACTGCTTCTGCTGGCTCTCCCGACTGCGGAGGGTCAGCCCAGACTCTCCTCCAAGGGTCAAGCCCCAAGGGCCTTGCTGGTCCTCTTCAGCTCGGCAACTCCTTTGCCCTGGTTTGCATTTGCCAAGGTATGTTGGTGGTCTTCCTGACATCTTACCTCTCTGCAATCCGACGACCAGCGTGGGACATCTTCTGCAGGACCCTAGTGGCTCCACTGCAGCTCCTGGACTCCACAGCTAGTCTTCATCTTCCTTCGTCGACACAGATCTTCACCCATGGAAGGGTGAAGATCGTAGACTGGACTCTGCCCCTTGCTTTTGCAGGTCCTCTTCTTCCAGAATCCACTTTTGGGTTCCTCTAGTCTGGTCCTGTTCTTGCTAAGTTCCTTTTCTAAGTCCCCTTGTTAGCTTAAAGGAAAACCAGGTAATTTCCCTCTGCTGTCCTGGTCGCTGGGGGTCATCTAAGTACGTACCTTTTGGGGTTCCGGGTTCTCCCAGATCCCTACTAACTACTCCACAACCTTGGGTGGGGGACATGAACTTCGTGTTCCACTATTGTAGTATATGGTTTGGCCCTCCCGTAGGGCCCCAGCTATTTTCTACTATTTCTTGCCAGTGCTTGATGTTCCTAAATGCTAATTCCCAATACTGATTGTGTATATATAGTGTATACTTATCTCCAGTTGGGGGACTGTGTATAAGTAATCTAGTTTAGTGTGTCTAGTAAAGTACCTTTATTTTTGTAACACTGTGTGGTCCCTTGTATTTGTGAAAAGTTACTGTATGACTAGTGTGGTATTGCAAGTGCTTTTACACTCCTCCTAAATAAGCCTTGGCTGCTCATCCGCAGCTGCCCCTAGAGGGCCCTGGCTTCCTAGACCCTTTTTACTAACTGATAGGGGGTTACTGGACCTGGTATAAGGTGTAAATACCACAGGTGTCACCACACACCAGGCCAGCTTCCTCCATGTCGTGACTATTCCATAGTGGACAGGACATCTTGCACATGAACATATGGTTTAGGTACCCCTCTTCCTCCTCACATCGGCAGCAGCTGATAGAAATTCTCGAGACAATCTTATGGAGTCTGGATGATGTCCAGAATGACTTGTGAATGGACCAGAATCGGGAGTGCTAAAGCTGGTGTGATTTTAGCCAAGAAGGAGGATCTCCATATTTTCTGCAAAGTAGTGTCTGGGAATGTCTTGTTATGCAAGGAGTTACTTATTCCCATTTCTGGGCAAATTATCTCAGTACATATCTTTGGGGGCCTCTAAAAGTTTATATATACGTGCGGCTGGAATGCTGCAAAACTTCAGTTGATGTCATGTGGTTAAATATTACGAATGAGTCAAATCAATAAATATGGAAAAAGCAGAGGTATAGTTTAGCATAATGTGTGTCAGGTGAACAAGGAAGGCGCAAAAGGTTGTCACACTTCTAGGGGTAACTAGTGTCCATTACGCCCAAGGTTTCTCAGTGGTCAGGTAATAGCTTACCTACTTAGATGGTTGTGTAGTCTGTGTCGCTAGTAATTAGAGTGGAGGTATCTACAATAATAAGTAGTATGCTGAGACTCCGTATTGCCCCTGAATGACAGCCCCCGCCAGTGAAGTAGCAGTTTGGTACAATATTGTTACAGTTCTTATGTTATTTGCTGTCAAGACAACTTAATCCTCCCTGTACCCTATTTCATGTGACCGAATAATGGTTATTTTAAGTGAAAGCATGGCTATGCCGACCCATGAAAACTAGTTTTGGTAATAATAACAGAACAATCTGATTTGATATTTAGATGCTTGTGTATATGTAACACGTGGTATGCTGAGAGTATAGATGTTGGCGTGACTTTACCCTAAATGTACCACAGTACAACAGTCACATGGTGGCGAGTAGTTAGCGTTCAGAACTTTATGTATGTTCTCTTGTGAACTATTATGGCATCCCCGTCAGTATCCCTAACGGAATGCCGCCCATGATTTAAAGCGGTCTTTAAAATATGCATCCATGTCATAGTTAAATACCCCCAAGGAATAATGCTGAAAGATACATTTTAGGGGCAGGGTTTCCTACTTACAAATTGCTCCCCGCTGGTAACCTACTCGCTGGCCGTAAACCTGGAACTGAACGGGTAACCCAAGGGAAAGTATAGTTATCGGAGACCTGAAGTGCAAGTCCTGCCTATAAATCTGTGGCTTTGCATGGTCCTGCCTGCATAAACAAACACCTGTCCCACGCCCCCTCCATCACAGGATGTCCTGAAGCCCTTGGGTTGTCTGCAGTACTTCTGGGGGATTTAAAGAAAAGCAGACCACTTCTGGTCATGGGCTGTTGATTTAATTGTGAAACTGGGATTTAGCTGGTTTAGGCTCCCCTAAAGTGGATAGGTACAGACACTAGGAAGGCATCGAAAGGGGTTGTAATTTTCACAAATGATCAGCAACAAGTTATATTTATGAATTGTGATTTGTCGGAAAACGATCTTCAATGCAATTGTGTATATATAATTTCTTGTAAGAGATTATTTTGCTAGAAGTGTAAAATATTGTTATTGTAGTTGTTATGGGGCGGAACAAAAGGGTAAAGTCTTCTGATTGGATAAGTTGTGTGACCAAAGAACTAGTCCAGACCCGGCACAGCATAGCAGACGGGAAGAACTGAAGGTGTGATCATCAATCAGTACAGTCACCTGATTGGTCCCTCCGGGTGGAAGAGCAGCTAGTCCATACCCGATCAAGCGAGGGGAGGTAGTTGTCCTGTTGATGCTACCAGTGTATGTTGCCAACCCCTGAGGTATCCATATTCTAACCAAGGGGTTGCATTGGAAGTCAGAATGATGAAAAATGGTAACATGTGTGAAGTTGGCATGAAAGTCACGAAGAACTTGATCCATTGAAAATTGCGTGGTATTGAACATTACTTTTAGACAAGTCCGTCATCATGATCAAGATTGTACAGATTGTCGTGTAGCTAATTGTGTACGTTAGCACTGATTCTCATAGTCCCCCCAAAAATTGAAGGACATGAAATAATGGAGAAAAGAGGGGATACAAAGGCTGGTCTTCGCACTAAGGTGTATCATTGCAACTAGAGCCTTGTGCAGGAGAAGGCTGGTTGCAGTAATGCTAATCCCAAGCACAAAACACAAAATCACTTGTAGAAACTCATCCACAAAAGTTTGTCATTGAGGCCCGTGATGCATGTCTGAAGCTTGAACACCCAACTCTGTTATTTTTCCATCTGTATGGTAACATTTTGGTTGTTACTTGACTCAAGGATAATCCACCACAGGTCGTTTGGAGTATGTTGTTTGTTCATGTAATGTATGCTCAATTTAGTAGTGGTTCGTCGACATCTAATGTTACTGCGATGTTCATTGATTCAAATTTTGACCGATTTTGTGGTCAGGCCAACGTAAGTCAAAGGCCATGTAATTAGATAGATGCAGTTGCGGGTATTGTAGTTGGTATGTTTCTGATGATATCAAATTCCTGCTTACTGACTCCAATCTACAGCCTGTAATCTCAGCATACAGTTTACGGTTGAGATTGATAAGGTAGATCAGTCTGTAGTTTTTCACCTTTAGGGGGTCTTTCCCTTTGGAATGACTGATTGCTGGCTCGGCTACCGAGGATACAATGTAGCCTGAGATAGCGTACTGGTGGAAAGCTGTATTAAGAGACCCCATCACTTTGTCAGAGATACCCAGAGAAGTTTACAGGTATCAGGGGTATTTCTTGATTACAGAGAGAGGTACAGGCTTGTTGGATTTATATATGTTTGAGTAAAAGTATCTAAAGGACTGAAGGATACCTTGAGTTGCTGGCGTAATCTCCCCCTTGGAATTCCATATAGGGGATACGAGTGTCTTATTTTTTGTGTATTTTAGATAGTTCGGCAGGGTTTTCCCGGCTCTATTCCTATTACAGTTTATCCGGGTTTACAATATTGTCCCATTTCCTTGCTCTATGGCTTAAAATTTGATTATACTCATATTGTAGGGCACATAGTTAAGAAAGGACATTGGAAACCCTGGAGTGCATGAGCTGTTTATCCAGAACCTGGATCGCCATTTTTAGTCGTTTGAGTTGATTAGAGATTGCTTTATTTTTGTGTGCCATTTGTTGGATCATAATACCTCTTAGTGTTTCTTTTAGTGACTCCCATCTTGTAATTGGGGATGTCTCATCCGAATGGTTCTCTGAGGAAGTGGTCAATACCGTTTGCTATTTCTTCTCCTTTTAGCATCCTCAAGTAGGTTATCATTTGAGTGCTATTGGCATGAAGTAGGGGGTAGGTCCGTTCAGTGTGAGTTCTAGTGATACGCAGGCATGATCTGAGACTACTGTCTGTTCTATTTTCAAGAGAGTGCTAATTGGAGTAGGCAGTTATTAACCATTATATAGTCTATCCTAGAGAGGGAGTGGAGTGAAGATGAGTAGATTGGGTTGCCCTCCCTCTGAGATTATATAGTGTATGAGAAGTGTGCTGGGACCCTGCTAACCAGGCCCCAGCACCAGTGTTCTTTCACCTAAAATGTACCATTGTTTCCGCAATTGGCACAACCCTGGCACCTAGGTAAGTCCCTTGTAACTGGTACCCCTGGTACCAAGGGCCCTGATGCCAGGGAAGGTCTCTAAGGGCTGCAGCATGTCTTATGCCACCCTAGGGATCCCCCACTCAGCACAGACACACTGCTTGCCAGCTTGTGTGTGCTGGTGGGGAGAAAATGACTAAGTTGACATGGCACTCCCCTCAGGGTGCCATGCCAACCTCACACTGCCTGTGGCATAGGTAAGTCACCCCTCTAGCAGGCCTTACAGCCCTAAGGCAGGGTGCACTACACCACAGGTGAGGGCATATGTGCATGAGCACTATGCCCCTACAGTGTCTAAGCAAAACCTTAGACATTGTAAGTGCAGGGTAGCCATAAGAGTATATGGTCCGGGAGTCTGTCAAACGAACTCCACAGCTCCATAATGGCTACACTGAATACTGGGAAGTTTAGTATCAAACTTCTCAGAATAATAAACCCACACTGATGCCAGTGTTGGATTTATTAAAAAATGCACACAGAGGGCATCTTAGAGATGCCCCCTGTATTTTAACCAATTGTTCAGTGCAGGACTGACTGGTCTCTGCCAGCCTGCTGCTGAGAGACGAGTTTCTGACCCCATGCGGTGAGAGCCTTTGTGCTCTCTGAGGACAGAAACAAAGCCTGCTCTGGGTGGAGGTGCTTCACACCTCCCCCCTGCAGGAACTGTAACACCTAGCAGTGAGCTTCAAAGGCTCAAGCTTCGTGTTACAATGCCCCAGGGCACTCCAGCTAGTGAAGATGCCCGCCCCCCCTGGACCCAGCCCCCACTTTTGGCGGCAAGTCCAGGAGAGATAATGAGAAAAACAAGGAGTCGTCACTGGCCAGTCAGGACAGCCCCTAAGGTGTCCTGAGCTGAGGTGACTCTGACTTTTAGAAATCATCCATCTTGTAGAAGGAGCATTCCCCCAATAGGAATAGGGATGTGCCCCCCTCCCCTCAGGGAGGAGGCACAAAGAGGGTGTACCCACCCTCAAGGACAGTAGCCTTTGGCTACTGCCCTCCCAGACCTAAACACACCCCTAAATTCAGTATTTAGGGGCTCCCCAGAACCTAGGAACTCAGATTCCTGCAACCTAAGAAGAAAAGGACTGCTAAGCTGAAAAACCCTGCAGAGAAGACGGAGACACCAACTGCTTTGGCCCCAGCTCTACCGGCCTGTCTCCCCACTTCTAAAGACACTGCTCCAGCGACGCTTTCCACATGGACCAGCGACCTCTGAAGCCTCAGAGGACTGTCCTGCATCTAGAAAGACCAAGAACTCCCGAGGACAGCGGCTCTGTTCACCAAAGACTGCAACTTTGAAACAAAACAGCAACTTTGAAACCACTTGCGTTTCCCGCCGGAAGCGTGAGACTTGCTACTCTGCACCCGACGCCCCCGGCTCGACTTGTGGAGAAACAACACTTCAGGGAGGACTCCCCGGCGACTGCGAGACCGTGAGTAGCCAGAGTTGCCCCCCCCTGAGCCCCCACAGCGACACCTGCAGAGGGAATCCCGAGGCTCCCCCTGACCGCGACTGCCTGTCTCCCAGATTCCGATGCCTGGTAAAGACTCTGCACCCGCAGCCCCCAGGACCTGAAAGATCGGAACTCCAGTGCAGGAGTGACCCCCAGGAGGCCCTCTCCCTTTCCCAGGTGGTGGCTACCCCGAGGAGCCCCCCCCTTGCCTGCCTGCATCGCTGAAGAGACCCCTTGGTCTCCCATTGATTTCCATTGGAAACCTGACGTGTGTTTGGACACTGCACCCGGCCGCCCCGTGCTGCTGAGGGTGTACTTTCTGTGCTAACTTGTGAACTAACAATTACTTACCTCCCCTAGGAACTGTGAAAATTGCACTGTCTAGTTTTAAAATAGCTATATGTGTTTTATTTGAAAAGTATATATGCTATTGTGATTATTCAAAGTTCCTAAAGTACTTACCTGCAATATCTTTCATTCAAAGTATTACATGTAAAATTAGAACCTGTGGTTCTTAAAATAAACTAAGAAAATATATTTTTCTATACAAAAACCTATTGGCCTGGAATTGCCTCTGAGTGTGTGTTCCTCATTTATTGCCTGTGTGTGCTTAACACTACTCCTTTGATAAGCCTACTGCTCGACCACACTACCACAAAATAGAGCATTAGTATTATCTCTTTTTGCCACTATCTTACCTCTAAGGGGAACCCTTGGACTCTGTGCATACTATTCCTTACTTTGAAATAGTGCATACAGAGCCAACTTCCTACAGTCGCTATGTCATTCAAGTTATTTTTACTGCAACAGATTTTCATTTGTTTTTTGGAAGTAGTTACTCATGAAATTATCAGTAGATATTCTGTTGATGGTGCCGTTCATAGGAAGATTGAAGTCTCCTCCCATTATTATCCCTAGACTGTCAGGGAGCTCTGCAAGTTGTTCCTTCCAAATGTTCACTGTGCTGCAATTTAGTGCATACAGATTAACAATATAAAATTCTAGATCTCTTCTCTTAACTCTGGAAAAATGCCATTTATCATATTGGTTGTGTTTGTGTGTGTTTAACATAGACTTTTTTTATTTTTTTTATTTTTTTAGATATTGGAGTCAGAACCCCATTCTTTTTATTAGGTGCAGGCGAGATGCCAATCTCTGCAATGCACAGGCTATAGATATTTGCATCTTGAATACATTGTGTGTCTCCTGCAGTAAAATTACGTCCCCCTTCAGTTTTTCACAGTAGTCTGCAATCTTTCTACATTTAACCTGGTGGTAAAGACCCTGTGTGTTCAGGGAGAGAAATGTAAGTGTTATAGACATTGTGTTGGTGTGGAAAGTTGTACTGCAATCAGAAGACATCTTGGGAGAATGAGGAAGAAAAACAGTTCCATGAGCAATTGTAGGGGGCTGTGTGTGTGTGTGTGTGTATACGAATAATAGAGGGGGTATCCCATTGGACCTTAAGCAGTGTTGTGTTTCCGACTTTAGTGAGGGATGAGTAAAAGTAATGTAGTGGGCCTCTTAGGTAGTCTAAAGCGAGAATAAAAGCCGAGAAAAAGGAATAAGAGAGAACAGTAAGTGAGGTAGAGCTATCAAGCCAAACCAACAAAAAATTCAAACATTACGAGACATATACCCTGAATTATACCTGCCAACCACCCTTCTCTGAAATGCGAATATGACATATTTCTCTACTCCTCTCCCACTTAACATCCCACTCTAAGTGGGATGTTAAGGGCCACAAATTGGCCAGTCCCACGCCAAATGAGGATCTACCCGATCCTGCAAAAATAATTAACATAGTTAAGATAATGCACAAATATGTTGAGGCAAACCGTATTAAGAAACCAAACAAGCCATTTCACTTTGGTCGCCATAACAGTAGGAGAGCGCATAATTTGGAAATCTTCTAGCTCAGTACGTCTTTCAGTCATGATGGAGGAAAAGCATCGGAGTACCTGATGTGGGGGCATAGATTAGTTATAGCATCCGTTTGTCCATCAGTGTATAATAGGTGGTGAAGACCGCTCAGTCGGGGCCACAAAGTAGAGGCATTCTAGATGGACCTGTCTAACTCCATGGATAATGCTCCAGATCTGCATAAACAAGTGAGAGTGTTAGTTGTTTGTAAAGGTTGCCACTGTTCAAGCAGCAGTCATGGATTTGAAGAGAAGTTTAATCTCATTGAGCACAGCATGCTAACAGCACTCATGGTGATATGGCAAATCACCCTGGTAAATGACCACCGACTTGAACGGACGGGGTAAACAGTCTTTACAAAGAGCAAACATGGGATGTGAAGAGGTTTTTACAAAGACATTAATATTTTGTGTAGGAGGTAAAAAATTCATAACTTAATAACAGCAAACTTGGAATCATGTTTACCAACATGGTTATTGATTCCTAGTCTGATTTTCAAAAGGGAAAAATAAAACAGTCCACTAATCCATCACATCTTAATTATTTTGGGAGTGCAAACTTTGAAGTTGTCTATCACCCAGGTTATTGCTTCAAAAGCCTCGCTAGGTTCTTAATGCCACTGCATAGTTTGTGTAAGTTGCGATGCATGGCATCTTTTTATTTTGTGTCTTGGGCTAGGTCGTGTAGGGCTCCAAGTCATTGCATGATCATGTCCAAGCTTGTCCCTGGGTCTGATTTTGATTTAATCAGCGAGTCTGGCAATGGTAGCTTAGGTTTAGTGTTTTTTCGGGTTTCTTTGTTGTCCTTACCATCTGTGGACTCTTTAGCATCTTTGCTCCTATGTTCAGCTATTGTAGTAAATTTTGACAGATTGGTGGGGACTTCTAGGGGCCCCACGGATTATCTAGCTGTACTGGGAGCAGTTGCTATATTTATAGTAGGCTTGCTGAAAGAGTAGACAGGTTTTAAAAAAAAAAAAAAAAATTTAATACATGTCTTGGGGATCGGTGTATGACTCCGTATCTCCTGAGCATGACCGTTGCTGTGTGTGGATTGCCCAGTTGCTTATACAGCAGCTCATTGTGTCGCCAAGGGCTTGCTCGGGCAGTGGGTGTGAATTGCCAGTTGCACTATTTGATAGTTCTCTATCACTATTGTTTATTCAGGGCTCATGCTGACGCCATGGAGCAGGTATATTCATGGGTAGTAACAAAAGGCCCAGTAATGTGAGATCCTTCAAGTGTAGGATTTTTACATGTATTGTACGTTTGCTACTTTCTTTTCTCAGTGCTTGGGCACCTGGTGAGTGTTCGCTGATGGCAGTCACTATTTTGTTCAGCGCCTTCACCGAATTACAAGGAACATGACTCTGCCAGCACTGAGATAAGACAGGAGCCCGGGGCTCACATTGAGTGGATAATATGAGCCTGTGTGCTCACATTAGTTTTGTGTCTAACTCATGAAATCACTCGCCAGCTGAATATTGCGATGGTTGGGGTTGAAGGTTTAGTTATCGGTACACTGAAGTTACGGGCCAATAGTACTGGTAACTTCACCTGTATTATAAGGAGGCTTAAAGGAGTCCTAAATATTTGTCCTGGGAAGAGTTGTGATGCCCCTAAGCCCCCTGATCTAGATTAGTGCTGTTAATTGAGTGCCTCATTGCTTACTTGCCATTGATGGAGAGGGCCTTGTGAGACATTGATGGGGTTTACAATGCGTGGCATCTTCTTAACCCTGAAGTGTAGTGCGCCTACTGGTGGTTACACCTCAGGGTCCTTGGATTGCTGGAACAAGGATTCTGGAACGAATGAAGGTCACCACTCCTCCTACCACGTTGTGAGATTGCGGTTCCGACTGTTCGTTCCACAAGACTTGGTCGTTGCCTTGTTTTATTCCCTTCCGGAGTCTTCTTGCACAGAATTCTTTTGAATCCCCTTCGTAGCATCATGGATCATCTGTGATTAGCACATTGTGTCCTGTGTGCTCTTATGTGCAGCGAGGGATTGTCAACGGAAGAGCAGTGCACGTTTTAGTCATAAAAATGTTGATTGTAGCCTGGAGCAGCCGACTCAGGTAGCCATCTCGCTCAGGCTTAAGCCACGGCCCCTCATCTTGAACTTTTTTAGCGTGCTTGTTTCTTCAGTTTCCTCTTCGGAAAGCACTTGTGTATGCTGTCTTAACCAGACTTGACTTCTACAGTACCCTGCATTCATGCCTTGGTCTGCCATCTGATTAATTTTCTAAGAGTCCAACTATAGCTGCAAGCCTTGACAAGCTGTTTCCTAAGAATAATTGTAGGATGCACCATTCTGTTCCAGATAGCTGTCTTCTACAAGTCTAAATATTTATTAAATTCCACACCTAAGTTCTTTACATGCATTGCTGCCCTTTGTCACCCACTCTGTGCGTTGTCTTTGATTTTATGCAGTCGTTTTTGGGGCAGATCTTTTGGCTGCCTCGTATTATAGATTTATTGCATAACTTTTCATTTTCTGTTCCACCTTGTAGTCATGAGGTGGCTGTTAAAGCAAAGTGTGTTATACATTGATATGTCGCCATATGCCACCAAGATACATTTGAAGTGGCTGGGTAAACTGTGGAGCAAACTCACACATTCCCTAAAAAGTAAACCCGGAGTAAATAAAGATCTCATATCTGATTTTCAATAATGGAGGAATGGCTGCCAACAACCCTCAAAGAAAAAAGTCTGAATTGGAGATGAAGCCTTCAAGAACTCATTCAGCAAAACGTTTCATACAACACTGTGAGCCCTGATAGCATTCCTTTTAAGATTTTATTCTCTTGAATAGGTCTCCTAGTAAATGCGGTTCACCCTAAATAGTTTACTTTGACCTGTTAAGACGTCGAATTCTGGTTTGTTAGACACCTCAATTTTCATTATTTTTGATTCTCTACTGGTGGATTTAGTGACCCACTAATGTTGGCACCTCTTTCGTGACATACTGATTTTCCTTGTTAACTAAACTTGTATGGATTTTACAGTTGGAATTTCGCAGGTTTTACCGCCACGGTGGTAACTGGTTCTGCTAGTTGCTACTGACATAGTTCAGCCATTGTTCTACTGCTATCTGTTCCTGTACAAATTGAAGTAAATGTCTTGCTATGTACAAATAGCTGAATGTCCACTATTAGTGTTTCCTAAGTCAAGTGACTGCAATTCTATAACAGTCCATCTAGCATCATACAAACATTCGACTTGGGAGTTGCATAGTATTTTCACCCCTCAAAGCACTTGTAATGCTTGCAAAAATGCAGTTTTTGCTCATACCTTGGAAGTATGGGCAACTGGCAAAAAAATCAGGACTTTACTAATTCAGATTGGATGATCCTAATTTTTACAATATGTTTGCAAGCATAAATGATCTAACTTTGTTACGATTGCACATTGCCACAAGACATTTCTGCTAGAACCAACCCTCCTGCCTGCAAATATTGTTGCAGTAGATGGGCTGGGTGAACACCTCACTGTTTTGATTAACACTGTACTGTCTGGAGCATGGCCGAGCAAGATGAGTTGCGCTATCCCGGCCTGATCCTGGGGTGCCTCCGGTCACAGGCCACTCAATGCCCGTCCAACCCCCACCACCACCACGGCAGGGGAAGGGCCCCGGACCTCATCGTCACCCTAAGGGCCTATTTTGGGGGTTCTGACTCCTGGATCTGGGGCCAAGCGAGTGGAGTGGAGTGGGCGAGCACGCAACTGTCCTGTCGGGCGTGCCACGGATGAGCTGGTGTGAACGGATGGGTGGTCGGCCCTGCAGTGGAGGGACTCCAGACATGCTGGCGCAGTCTGCCTGTGGCTTCGCTGCGTGGGTAGGCCCGATCGGCGAGTTGGTGCAGCCCAGCGCCAGATTGGGCTTGCGCGCCTGAGGAGGGCCCTGGCTCGGCCTGCTTGTTGGCTCCGGTGGATGGTGGGGAGTGAGGGCCCGTTGACTGACATTAGATCTGCTGCGTGGGGGCAGTGGAGGAGCAGCCTGGAGCTGCTGAACAGACTGTGGTGCTGCCTGTACAGTTAGGCTGCGGACCTTCGGGAGGTGAATTGGCTGGCTGATGTAGCGTTCGTGGCCCAGTTGTGAGCCTGTCTGGTAAGGAAGTATTGGACTCGCTGCTCAGGACTCCAGGGGAGAACAAATCCATTGACCCCTGGTCTGCTTGTCTGCTACAAAATCACTGTGTGGCTGGCGCGTGTGCAGCCTAGCGACAACTCATGCTACTTCGAATGCTGTAGCACTTTTCAGGTATGTCTGCTCCTCCTCTGGGTTACTCGTAGTGCTGCTACCGCATTGATTCCTGCCGGCGGCGGTATGGGGCGGCACCGGTAGTCGCAGACTTCGCAGGGAAATACCATTAACCAATACACCACGCCTGTGCCCCTGCCACAGCACCAGACATGGTCTGGGGGCCTGAGGATGTTCTGAGTGCACCAGGAACCACCGGGGAGCCCTCACGGGCGGAACTTCTCGCAGCTATACAAGGCTCCAGGGTGGCCCTTGAGGGGAAGATAGACACACTGGTGATGGTCAATCTCCTGCGGGTGAATATCAGAAAGGTCTCTGAGAAGGTCAAAGTAGCAGACGGTTCCATTGTAGAGCTGCAGACTGAGGTGGGGGCTCTGTGCAAACAGATGGTACAGGTTAATTCCACGGTCGTAAGGTTGGAAGCCAGATTGGAGGATGCAGAGAGTAGGTGCCGCCGGAAAAATGTCCGCTTGCTGGGGTTCCCGGAACGTGTGGCGTGAGCCATGGGGGAAGGCTTTGTGGAGAGTTGTACTAAGGATGTGTTGCAGCCGGTTGGAGTGTCCAGGGTGTTCATAGTGGCGCAAGCTCACAGGGCCATGGTGGCACAGCCTCATCACAAGAGCTATTGCCTGACTACTGAATTATAAGGAAAGAGACTGTATCCTGCAGGCAGCTCGTGAGTCTGAGAGAGCGGTCTTTGAAAACCGTAAAATCTCCATTTATTCTGACTATACGAACAAGGTTCAGACCTCTAGAAAGGGTTTATGGAGGTGAAAGTCAAGCTCCGTGCCATGAACGTCAGATACATGTTGCTGTACCCGGCATGCCTGAAGGTGATATCCGGGGGGGGGAGATTGCTGGAGATGCGGGACAGAGTTGCTCCTGGTAGGCCGAAGAGGACCGGTTTGACGGTCCATCGTCCTTCGGGTGCAGCTAGCCCAGGTTGGAGAGTTCACGTGGAGACACAGCTGGAGGGCACCGCAGACCAGGTGGTGGACATTGCTGCCGCCACTAGAGTTGAGATTCAGCATGATGGGACAATGGCTGTGATAACTCCTGGTCTGACTGATGGATCTGTGGAAACGATGGACCTGGATGCAGACATGTTCCCTGTGGATACTTGACCTTCTTGCTCGTATCGGTTGGCTGTTGCCGTGCTCTATAGATGGGGAGGAGGGCCTGGGCCCCCGCTGGAGACGCCTGGAGTGCATGTTAGGGGGTGGTGAAATGAGGGGGGCACTATTAGACTTTGAATTTGCATGTATGTTGTACAATGGAGGGGGGGGGGGTACAAACTGTTTACTGATTCCTATTGGTAGGTACTCGAATACAAGAATATTGCGGTCGGGATGGGGGGTGGTTACTCCACAGTTGTGGTAGGACCTACTAGCTGGGGAGTTGGGGATTAGGCTGTTGTCCTAGAAGCAATCACACATATGGATCTACAGTATGGTTTGATGTGTTTGATTTACTGTTTATCCACAGTGGGTAATGGGGAGTTGGTCAGGTCTGCAAATGTCGGCAGTTTACAATAGCAGTGCATGTGTTTGTGCAGGAGATGGAATGGGCTCTCAGCCAGCTTTATCTCTCTGGTGCGGAAGAGAGGGATGGAGGGCAAGTGGGACAGAAGGTGATAACGTTTTGGTATGGGTCGACAGATTAATATACTGACGTGGAACGTCAGGGGCCTAAAAAAAAGTACACTACACTGTACAGGGTGCATTCCTTTTTGAAGCGCCATAAGGTTCATATTGCCTGTCTCCAGGAAATGCATATGACTGAGGAGGAAACTCAAAAGCTAGCAAAGAAATGGCAGGTTTAGATGTTCTCCTCGTTCTTCTCTTACGCAAGAGGTGTGACGATATGGATCAGCACTGGGGTCCCCTTCACTCATGTATACAGTGAGGTAGATGTTGCGGGGAAATATGTGCTTGTTCAAGGCACTTAATACGAGGAGCCTTTTTTATACTGAATATTTATGCGCCTTATGTGGATGATCACTCTGAGATTATAGGCGATGGGGTGGATGCGCCTCTCATATGGGCAGGCGATTATAACTGTATCTTGGATGGCGAGAAGGATCGTCTCCCGCCTAGATTGGGGACCAAACCACTGATGACAAGGAGGTAATGCACAATTTAGGGCTATGGGATGCATGGAGGGTACTACATCCGGAGGGCAGGGAGTACACCTGTCATTCTAAGACGCATAACACATATAGTTGGCTGGATCGGTTTCTCTTGGGTGGCCTGAACTCCTCACAGATTCTGGACGTTAGTCATCTGGGTAGGTTTCTATCTGATCATACACCTGTGTTGCTGCAATTGCGGTGGGGACCCAATAATACTGGGCTAACACGTAGTTGGAGGATGCCTTCGTTTTTTTGGGAAGATGCTGGGTGTTGTGATAAGGTGGCGGTGGCTGTCGGAGACTATTTGGACCTGAAGTGGTCCACTACGGATTCTAGAGGCACAGAATGGGAGACACTGAAGGCGGTTGTGAGAGGGGCTTGCATTGGTATCGCATGTGGGGTGCATAAACAAATGGAGCAAGAACTTTCTGAATGGGAGGACAAGTTGCCGGCTTTGCAGTGTCAGACACCAACTACACAGGAGACTGAGAGGAAGCAGCTCCGGCTGTACAAGATGGTGAACAAGTGTTGGGACACATTAAGCAAGGTAAGACTTAGAGCATATAGGAGCATATAGACAGTGTTTGCATAGGGAGGGGGACAAATCAGGCAAATTATTGGCAAGGATCCTAAAATGAGAGGTAGAGAATCATCCCCCCCCTTTATTGTATATTAGGAATGCCAAAGATGAGACTATTACCAAGCGCAAGAATATACTTCAGGTATTGGTAGAGCATCTGCAGCGAGTATCAAGTGCTGATGCGGTAGTCCCTGATGATAAGTTGGTCGAATTTTTACAGCTCTTGCAGCTTTTGCACTTGGAACCGGATTGTAGGGAGGCTCTTGAGAATGCGATAACAGTTGAGGAAGTGAGCAAGGCGGTGGAGGCAATGACGAAATCTAGGTTGCTGGGGGTGACGGGATCCCGATTGAGTTATATCAAGCGTTTCCTCTTCTGCTGTAGAAATTGTTGACAGTGTTTGAAAAGGCGCGACAGCGTGGCATACTGCCGGAAACCATGCGCCAAGGCATTGTCTGTTTGATGCTTAAACCTGGGGGGAATCCAGGCGATCCCTCCTATTATTGCCCGCTTACTATGTTGAATAGTGATGTGAAAATCCTTTGCAAAATATTGGCCACTAGGCTTAGAGGAGTGATTCGGAGGTTGGTCCATGATGATCAATGTTTTATTCCAGGTTGTAGCATGACTTATAATTTACGTCGCTTGGCACATGTGCTGCATGAAACTGGGTGGGGAAGAAGAACTAGAGCTTGTCATTGGACCTGGAGAAGGCCTTTGACACAGTGGAATGGGGCTATCTACTGGCGGTGCTGCAGGGTATAGGGTTTGGCCCACAGTTTTGTGCGTGGGTAAAGTTGCTATATACAGCACTCTCCGCGTGTGTTCAAGTGGGAGGAGAGCTCTCAGAATCGTGGGAGATTAGCTGGGGAACAGGCAGGGCTGTCTGCTTTCACCGCTTCTCTTTGCATTAGCGATGGAGCCATCGGCGATTTGGATCTGAGAGGAGCTGGAACCTTGGGATATTCGGGTGGGGCAGACCACACACACTGTCTCTTTATATGTGGATGATGCGTTGGTGTATCTTCAGGAGCCCAGTGTTTTTGTGCCTGCATTGTTGCAGCTGTTGGAGGCGTTTGTGGCGTTGTTGGGTCGTTAAGTGAATAGGAAGAAGTCCCTCCTGTTCCCGTTGGGTTCTCTCTCTCTGGTGCACCCGAAGAGAGATGGAAGCTTGAAAGCTTTTGATATTTGGGTAACTCACACTGTGGCAGCTCATGAAAAGCATAATATGGAAAGAATGGTGTCCGGCCTTGAGCGCTCTGTACTCTTTTGAAATAGGCTACCTCTCTCTGTAATGGGGAGGGCGGCTGTAGCCAAGATGGTGTTTTTGCCAAGGTGTCCTTATCTAGTTCAGAACTCACTGTTCCCGCTGTCTGCTCGACTTTAATCGACTGGATAGCTTGTTGATTTTGTTGGTGTGGGCGGCGTAGCAGGTTGGCATTGTCGATGCTGCAGAGGGAGATGGAAGAGGGAGGATTGGCAATCCCTAACATTAGATATTATTATTATGCGGCACACCTACAGCATGCTGCGGAGTGGACGACTGAGTTGGACAAATGGGAGAAGAGACTGTTTGTAGGACTGTTCGGTGGAGAGACACTGGCGAATCTGCTGATGTTGGGCGGCCAGTCTGAGTCAGACGTGCCATATCTGGTCAAAACCACTGCCTGGATATGGAAGTAGGTTGTCAAAGTTCTCCGACGTGCCCCGTTTGATAGAGAATTAAAGATTTGGGACTTAGCCCCCTTCAGTGATATGGATACCTTAATGTCAATGGAAGGCTGGAGGCTGGGCGGATGTGACGTGGTGGGAGACCTATACCCCAATGGATAGTTTCTCATTCCCAGATGCTCTGGATACGTTCGGATTGGGCTCAGGTCAGTTCTTGCAAAATGCCAAAATGGAGTGTGTGGTTAGGGAGATTTGGTGTGTGTTTCCCCTGGCCCCTCAGGCATTATCAGTGCTGATTGGATTATTGAATTGGGGTTAGAAGACCCATCTGCTCACTCTGTTTAAAAAGCTTTTCGGGTGGTTCAACCGGGCCCTAAGAGTGTTGCCAGCAGGGCATGGGAGCGTGAATTTGGAGAACCTATGGAGGATGTGGATTGGGCAATGGCGTTATCGCTGTTGCGTACGGTGTCATGTAAGAACAGTTTCAAACTATTACACTTCAACTTTGTGCACAGAACATACATCACACTTGACCGTCTCAATAAGATTGACCCAGCAAGGGGGGGCGTGTTGTCCTAGATGTGGCCCGTTGGATGCTTCTTTTCTACTCTTGGCCTGGTCCTATAAGATTGTGTACCATTACGGAGGTAGTTGGTGGAGTAGAGAAGGTAACTGGATTGGGGCTAGAAGTATTGCCTGTGACATGCCTTCTAGGAGTGGTGAGGAGGCCGCGGGGTGGGAATATCCCATACAAACTCACACAATTGGCCTTGGTGTTGGCCAAACGCAGGGTGGCCATTGGTTGAATGAGCACCCAGTGCCCTTCCATCCCTTGCTGGATCTGAGATTTGATGGAATGGGGTGCTGCTGCAGAACAATATATGTGCATGACACAGAGAGGGGAGGGAGGCACTTACGGATGTGATTGCATGGGGGACATTACTGTATCGGTTCACTGGTGTGGAAGAGTTAAGTACAGTACAGACGGGAGTATGGGTGAGGATGACTGATTAACTGTCCCTTGTTTGATTGGAGGTGGGACGACCAACCGTGGTGAGGTTGCATCTACACAATTCTTAAGATATGTAAGACTTGGTCTCCGGTAGATCCTCCTTGGGTGGGTAGGTGGAGTGTAATTTCTGCTACTGTGGGTGTTATAAATTCTTATTCCAGACTGTGTGCTTAATCCGTACTATAGGAATGTGCTAAAAAAAAGAAGACTGTAATCTTTTGTACTGATACGCACTGCACTGTAATGTTTAAAAATCGTTTTTTTTTTTGTTGTTGTTTTTTTTTTTTACTCTGTACGGTCTCCGGTCTATAATTCACTTCTCATCCCTTTACCACACTCCCCTTATCAGCGCATTTTCTCCTGTTCTTAACCGTTTCAGAATTATTATCTGTTATCTCGATAAATGTTTGCCATTTTTGTGAAGTATTTATATCATGTGCTTTGGTTGTTTTTCATTGATACTGCCATCTTGTGGGTGATGCTGGGAAGACGGTCTCACCAACTTCGAATACAGTTTTTCTTTAACTTAAATGCTGTTTTCGATTTTATTTTTGATACAGTAGTAAGTTAATGTTTTTAGACTGCTGAATAATTTCATTGGCTTGCTAAAATAGGGCTACCATGTTTTTATAGTACCTATTCATCCATTGCTGTCACAGTTAAGTCTAGTCTTTTAAATCAGGCTTTCTATGTTCTTGCGAATTTCAATTTCCACGTATTTTGGAGATTAACAGAAGTACTGTGAAGACATTGATTACTCCACCAGGTGACGTTCCTGCCTGCAGCTACCCCTTGAGGTGAACACATGCAAAAGTGCGTTTACTGCCAGGGGGCTTGAGTTAAGAGATGACTGGCACAATAGTAAAACACAGTCTTGAAAAGCTGCCTGTTGTATAGCTCGTCACATCATGAAGTTTGATTTGTGTTACAAGCCTCTCTGCCCCAAACCACATGGTAGAGTGATTTGACTTTTGGTCACGCCTACATAACCAGTCACGCTCATGCTAATGACTCTCATTGAGACCGTGACCATATTGACCAGCTACCGATTGTTGGAATATATCCCTTTTGTTACACCTACAAGGCTCTGTTTTGGCCTTTGTTCTGTTCATCATTGACCTCAAGCACAGTAGACTGTCATGGCACCAGTTCCTACTTAAATAAGCCCCCTAAGGATGTCTCTACCATTCTCCGATCCCAGCGTGAAGAAGTTAGGAGGCTTTCTCCTTCAAGGTGGGCCTGCTATGCAAATGATGTTCTGATGTTTTGGAGAGCTTTTGGTGTTGTGTTTATCAGCATGCAGGCAGTATTTCCTTAGTCACAAGCAGCCAAATTGAGCTATAGGGTGGAGACTAGCTCTGTTGCTAGAGTGAAAATTATCATTGTTAATTAGTCCTTCTCAACTTCCAGTTAATCTAATTGTAAACTGTTAAAACATAGAAAAACGAAACAGTGACTAAAGATAATTTCAGATGTAGGCAGGGTGAAATCAGATTCTAGGTGTGTTGCATGTTGGATAAGAATCAAACTCATTTTTGTTAAGTCAGATCTTCAGAGTCTGTAACTTTATATTTATGCTGTCACTGAATGTGACATAATTAGCATGTATTGAGAACACAATTTCCTTTTTTATGGCTTTGCAGACCTTTTAGTTGTCCTGAAATGGCTATTTGTTCACCCCTTCCGCTAGTTAATTGAAATAGATTTCCAAAGGATACGAAAAGATATGCTTGTAGATCCCTTTGTGTCAGAGCAAATTTCCCCAGAGTTGAAGATCACACTCTTTTTAGAAAACATGTTTTTTTGGAGGGAGGGTGACTTTGTTTAGCTGGGTTCATAAGTCCAGAATTGCAAATGTTCATATTGTCAGAATTTGCTTCTTTATAGTTTTCTCTGAACTGCTGAAAACCTACCTTTTAAATTCAAGGTGCAAGCTGAAAATAGAAGACATGAATGTAATAAAGCTTTCAAAATACCTGATTGTCTCGGACAATGCAGTATTACTTTTAGTTAAATATATTATCTGGAATTGCTGCCTAAGCGATTGTGGCATTTTCTTTGGCAATTTTGGCTTATCTTTCATCTGTTGGCCCTACCTTCATGAGGTATAAATGTAAACTTCAAAGAATCCATATCCGCTTCAGTTGCTTTTCAGTGACCTGTGCCAACCAAAGTAAGGGTAAGGCAACTAAATAGATTCTCCTAAATTTTATGAATGGCATCAGCCAACACATTCTTTGAGATGAATTCAAAGGCAGATAAGCAGTTTTAACTTACGTTTTCTGCTATGTGTGCTGGTTGTGTGCCAATAACTCACATATTCTCCTTCACAACATTACATATTTAAAATTTTTGTAAAAGCTCAGAGGTAGGTAGACTGCTTTCATTGTTGAAACCGCATGAAGTTTCGTTTATAACCGCATGAAGGTTTGCATTTTCTTTTTGCGTACTTTAATAGACTCTATGTGCCCATTTTTCAGAGAGGGAGTTTGATCCTGATATACACTGTGGTGTTGTTGATGTAGAAACAAAGAAGCCCTGCACTAGGTCATTGACATGCAAGGTTTGTGATTTTTATCTTACATATATATATATATTTGTATTTGATAATGCAAGTTGATTTTCATCAGCTTAGGCTACTTCAAATTTTAAGCAGAATGTGAACCTCGATTATTTTCGGTGCCCCACTAAAATGTATCTTTTTAAAACTGCAATCTTCATAGGTTGATAATGTTGTTAGTTTAGTATGAATAGCTCCTCTACATAGAGCGAGCCTTTGAGAATGCTGCAATGTTGCCGCATGATTCCTGGTTAAACTCTTTCTGGAAGTGGGAAGAAGCGGATTCAAAGGTGAGAACATTGTGTCTTTGCTTGCTGCAGATCATTTGTACTGTAACACACATCATGCTACATTGTACACATTTATGGGTTACTGATGGGCCTTTTGTCTAATATCTTTGCATGAAATTGGTGTGTCTTGCTCTTTTTGTGAGCAAGAGATGCTTCTCTGCACGTTGTCTGTCCTCTTTTCTTTGGAGTCATTCTTATATCTTTCAGAAAAATTTGTGTCTCTAGGTATTTAACCTTTTATGCACTGGATTGTATTTACTGAGTAGTGTTTTATTTATGTGTGTAATGCCTTCCTACTCTTTGGTAACATTTCCTTATTTTAAATCTTTAACAGCGTATTTCTGTCTGGTAGAAGACATATAATCAACAAAAAGCATACTTTCTATCATTGATCGGATTGAGTAAAGGAAAATATTCATGTGTTAGGGCATTTTTCAGAATTTCCACAGTTTATCAGACCCTTTACGCTTCAATCGGCCTTTTTTGATGTTTAGTTTTCCAAACCACCGTTGGCACATCAGTTGAAGCACAGTTTATATTGTAAATTGATTGTTTGTTTTATTAATTTTTTGTTTATTTCCTGCTTTTTAATTTACTTTTTTGAAGACAATATCCATGTTTTATTCATGCTTAACACACACACACAAACGCTGTGGTTGTCTTTTCTTTCAAAAACATATTTATCTTGCTATCACTGTATGACCTTATCTAAAGTCACCTCAGGACCAGTGTGTCAACTCTGGCAGTGTAAGGTATTACACATCAGAAAACAGTGTGCCATCTTGTCCATGAATGGACACCCCTTTAGGACACGCCTAAAAGCTGCAGTGGCAGTCAACCAGTTCACTCTGTTTGATTTACATCACTTTGAACGCAAAGAGATCTGGTGTGCAACCATTTTACAGCCTTCATAAAATGAAGTGTTAACTATGAAAGAAGACTTTCATAGTGGTTTAACCTCCTCTTCTAAGTCCAACTGAGGTGGCTCCAAGCCTCTGACTTATCAGCTTAGATCGGCCTTATCCGCCATCGGGATGCCACTAATTATTAAATTGGTTCGGTTTCAACATTAGAAGTGAAGGTTCTATTACAGGTTTTGTGTTGAATTGTGTGCCACATTGTCATCAATTTGGGTCACTTATTTGGTGTTAATACCTATTCTGTTACCTCAAGCCCTTTACCCTTTTCACCTGTAGAGTTTCTGGAGTCCTTGCTTGGATATGCACATCTGAAGGATCACTCACGTACTTTCTTTTTTCCTTCAAAATGAAACCTTTGCAATACTCTTTGCATTATCTCAGTTTTTAATGCTTTTTTTTTAAACTCATGTTGCTTCGTAGAATGCTGCAGTTTCATAGATTTTTTTCTTTTACAATTGCCTTAACAATATCCCATTTCCCTTTTTGGAGTTGTTGCTAGTTTGCCCAGCAACAACGTCCATGTTACTGCTTTTGTCGTCAGTGAATCGGTGTGAAATTGTAAAAGGATAAATGACCAACAATGCTCAAAGGTGGAATCTCAAAAATAGTTTTAGTAGGTTTATTTAAAAAGGGTTCATGCTGTCCCATAGGCTCCTATGTGTGCACCTAACTGAAATTTCTATCAGCATTTCCAAGATGCAGTTGTAATTGTTGGAGTTCAGGCAAGCTTAGTGGCTATTAGGTCTGCAACTCAGCTACTGTAAATGGCAGATACAGTTTATTCTGAGACTTAGGATAGGCCTACTCCAAAGTTGTATCTGAAAAATAATCACCTTTTATAATAAACATCCTTGTAGGATTGGGGGTGTTTATTACCCAGTTGCACTCTAAACCTGGTGGTCCACCACTGTAAGTTTTTGTATTATGTTCAGGAGTGTTACATTTAAGAGGGTGGGCTGAAGAACGGTGGAAAAATTCTTCACTCTTTAGTGTTAACTGGGCAGTAATTGACATTTTCCTCAGGTTGTTACTTCAGAGGAAGCCATCTTTGCTGGTGGATTGCAATTTTAAAAGTGAAAGGTTAAGGGATAGTTTTTTGCCTGCTGTCAAGGAACTCTTTATATTTCAGGATATCTCTGTGGCATAACTCAAGCATTGTATTTTTGCTATTCTGAAAGTCTAAAAACAGTGTGCTCCTGGACTGGACAGCAGATTTGCCTACTGTAACACTGGTGGAATCAGGTTGCATCTGTATTGCCATTAAAGTCCTCCCAAACCTGGAAACATGATAGTCTACCCACATTTAGAAAAATTACAGTTAGATTTCCCCCCGTTTGCTCAGTGTTTGTTTATGTTGGGTCACATCAAAAAAATATGCAATGGAAACGCTGGTTTTCAACTTCCTAGATGTATTTGAGAGAACCCATCAATAGAGGCGACTTATTATATTAAGGAAATGTTTCCTACCACATAGTGGTATCTATGCCTGAACAACTTCTCTTTTGATGTTGATTGGCAGGGCAGACTAGCCTTTCCACAGCTCTGAAATTTCTCCAGGTGGTTGCAGACTTGGGGGTCTGCTTTCAGAGCAGAATGGGCTGCCATGACTCTGCACGTGTCTTCGTAGCCTCTGGTTATGACATTCATCATTGTTTAGCTGGTTTGAACACTTTTGCCAGGGATGATATTGATGGCCAGTCAGGCTCCTTTAAACGGTCTCTAGCCAAATGCCTTGGTCAATCAGTATTAGTTATTACTAGCTGCGCAAAAAGAAACTCCAGGTCTTCTGTGTTTTGTTTTTCAGAAGTTGATTTAACTCTATTGCCTTTCTGATACCAGTCTTCAAATACACTTTGTCTTCCTAGTTGAATGAGGAGCAGAAGGCAAATGGAGCAAACAGCCAAAGTCTTACTCCGAATATTTTAAGATTATTTAACTCTCCAGTCCAAGATTAGTGTGGTTCAGTTGTGCCACCCATTAAATGGTGACTTTGTAGCTGTGAACATCACAGATTTAATCTTGGAGGAGATTAGTGAAGAAGCACCTTACTTTTACAGCTCCGCTTTACACAGGTTAGCCTCGGAGCATAGGTTGTCAAGAAATAGGGCCAGCTGCCACACTAATACGTCCTTAAAAGTTCTGTTGTGTATCTCCCATACTTTTGAAGACCGCAAACTGTCTTGCCTATCTCAAAAGACGTTTGGTAGAGTTACTTTTGTTTTGTATCTCTCATACTTTTGAAGTCAGCAAAACTGGCTTGCCTATCAAAACAAGAATGGTAGCGCTACTTGGGTTTTGGTGTAGAAAATGTCGGCTGTCCTCAAAGAGTTATAACTATACTAATATTGTACAGGTAAGATCTCAAGAAGTTACCCTCAGCAACAGCCAGGTGTTAGAGGTGACGTGATCACACGTGTCTACAGTGTTGTAGTTTATGGATGAAGATGTCACGATAAACTTTTAAGTGGTGTATTCATTATTTACCACAGGTCAGTTCCTCATGCACTGCAGAACAAGAGCTTTCTTTATCATTTATCATCTGCCTGGTCCCTCTTGTGACTGCTGCTCCACCTCTATGCATTTCATGATAATTTCTGGCAAGTGAACAGCGATGCCTCACATTTTAAACAAAATGGACCATGTTGTGATGAAGGGATAAAATATTTTTGGTGTGCTAACTACAATTTAGATTTACACCTTTGTAATAGGAAGACACCTAAACCAATTCCTCCAGTTTTGTGGTCTACTTTGATTACTGCAGACTGATCAGCATTGATTTAGCCTCATTTATGTCTAGCTTGGAGTCTTTACACAAAGGGCGATGAATAAGTCACCTTGAAAGTCACTGCTTATGTGTGTCTACAAGGATGTGCTGCAATGGCCTTTTCCTCACTGAGAGGTTTCCTACAATTCTAACATTAATATTTTTGCAAGTTGTGAGCAGGAAGAAAAACTGTTCTAGTGAGAGGCAGTTGATTACTTTTCATTTGCTACATTTTGCAGCCTGGGACTTCAACTGTGTCAACTTCTTTTACCGAGTAACCAATTTCAGCTTTTTCATTGGAGACAGATGATCGTTTTTCTTTGTTTTTTTTTTTAAACATTTTGCTTCTAAAACACAATTTATCGACAATCACATAGGCAATTTTCTGTTAATCTTAGTTGTCGGTAGTCATCCCCTTGCAACTTCCACTCTACCGCCTTGAAAAATGTGGGTGTGTGTGTAGGATACACACAAAAATTGCACACACTTATATTCAGTACATCTTGTGTATTAAGTTTCCGTGCATGTTAACACACCCAATGTCTTCTATTAACCGTAAACCCCAAAAGCTCTGTCAGAAAATAAGTCACTTATGTCCATGCTGGAAGATGCACTCTGTGAAGCGTTAGTCCATTGAAAGTTCATTTTTATTGATTTCTCTGGTCCGGACCCTCCCTTCACATTATCCATATATTGGATAGTGGCACCCTACATATGTCTCAGGTGGCCCTTGAGTTGTATCAGATTGTCAGCTAAGGCACTTTCACATAAAATACAAACCCTTAGAACCACTATCTGCACCACAATCATCTACATAGTCGTAGCTCCTGACCCGTGGCCCTCCGCATAACGTTCAAGGTTAGTATTTTCTTTGTCTATCTTTCTTCATCCCAGCTGCAAAGGACTGCAGTAGTGATTTTTTGCTTCTTAATACCAGGGATCGCTTCAGTCTCTAATACTACTTGTGAGTTTCTATTCTGCGTGCAGTATTAATGCCTGCACTTCAGGGAAAACTATATTATTTCAACTAAGACAGGCCTGCTTATTCCCACAGACTGCTTTAGTATACTCCAGATATGAAAATTCTAAACTTCATATGTAGTCAGTGTTTTACTAGATCTGATTAAAAAGGTTCTGTAACCAGGTGAGGATTCCTATACAGAAAAGTCTGGCCTAAATATAACTTGTTAGCTATAAAATCTTCAATTATTTAAATTGTTTGCGTATGCTAGGGAGACGCTATGAAGTCACTCCTTGCTTTGATTTTAATCCTCTCTCACTAGATAAAACTCTCAAAATAGCTGTCTTCAAACTTTCCTCATAATTCACCCTCTGGCATGCTTTTAACTTTCAATTTACCAATTCAGCATCCTTCAACATCTTTTTAAGGGCTTTGTCTTTTCTGATGGATACTTCTACTTGCAGATTCCTCACTTTTGAATAGCCCATGTATCAGACTGAATCTGGAAACATTATAATAGCTCTCCACTCCAGTAGGGAGCTCTTCCTCCATTTCACTGTCAGTACCACAGTCCTTATCATTTCATTGGAGCCAAAAAAGCACTCCTGTCGGCGTAATGACTTCTATTCCTTTTTTTCCACATCATGGACTCAAATCAGGTGTTTGAATCTCCTCAGGAAAGAGACATCCTCATCAATAAAAAAAATTGTCTCAAAACATTTTCAGTTGCAGTTTTTGTGATAATGTCACCCTCTAGGTGATCAGGGTTTAATCCGTGGAAACGTGTTCCACTGTGATAAATAGATGCCCATTACAGACCCACACCAAATTTGCCTTTGATGTCTGGTGTCATAGCAAGATGTAAAGGCTTGCCGTTTTTTTCATTGCATGCATCCCAAGGCCATTAAGGAGAGGGAGGCCAAGATGTTTATGGCTCAAGTGAGTAATAAACGTCGAGGAAGACTACAATCGAGAGCGAGAACAAAGATGCCAGAGTCACTGCCGTCATCAAAGAAGGCACACAAACAGAAAAGACAGAACAAATCCAAACAATGCTATTCCAAACACAATTCACCAAGACACCTTCCCTCCCCTCAAGAATTCACATCAGCGCCGGTACAAGTGGAGGATACCACAGAGGATACAGCACCTCTGGTTCCCTTAGATCCAGTGCTGGTCGCAGACACACTACGACCTGCTGCTCCAACCCCCAAGGCTCCAATCTGGTTAATATTACCTGCAGTGCTCCATTTTTGGGGTTGGTCAAGCAAAGTTTCTGAATGCAATATAAGACATGTTCTAAAACATTTTCCTCTCTGGAGCGCTGACTCGCCTCTTGAGTCAGAGGCTGTTCCGACAGTTCTTGTCACTCCATTCCTCTGCTTGCCATCAATAACCTGGGCTACTACACCGAACACTGCTCAAGTGCTACAAACCCGTTTGGTGTCGCAACCAATGCCACCTCCGCTCACTATTCCATCAGGATCTTCCTTCTTCCTTCAGCGCTGAATATCATTACCTCACCAGCGCCTCTAGAGGCTCTCCAACACTGCAACCCTTGCACCTGCTTCACAAACGACGCCAGTAGCTCCACAGCCCTTGTCTGCGGCTTCACCAATGGCACAGCAACCGGCTGTTCCAGAAACACTACCCCTTCTGAATTTCCTCCACACTATTTAACCTAATCAAAGAAGGGGGATACTTTTTTGGAGGGACTGGTACATTTGAGGACCCCAGCCAGGACATAGACAATAGGGATGGACGTTCTGTGACTTTGGACCTGGATTTTCCAGGATTAAAAGATGCAAATTGGTACGATACGGTATTTGTAATTGTATTCCCCAACTGGGTTGCTTGCTCCTGAGGTTTCCTCTTATCACTCTGATTAAGAAAGCAACTGACATATTAAACCTCCAGCACCCTACTAACAAGTGTAAAGCCAACATCTTTACAGAGGTCCTGCATAATACATTGCATACAACAGAGCTCTGTCCCCTTTCATGAGCCCCCCACAAAACCCATGCAATTTGTGAGGAACCCACATCCTCCACCAAAGCACATGGTGGTCGATTGCAAGACGCTACATACTGGCTCCTGGAGGCCCAACTTTCTTTTGTCTTACCCTTCACCAGAAATCCTGGTAGTTCAGGTATCTTATGCCTCAAAACTGTCACTACCCTAAGAGAAATGGAACCAAAGAGATGGAGCAAATATGTAAGCAAAGCCTTTACAGTGGGCAGCATGTCCCTCAAATCGCTGACCTTCACCTGCCACCTAGGTTACTATGTACTTGCCCTCTGGGACTTGGATCAGAGGGTTCTGCCCAATGTACCAGATCATCTGCAGCTCCATTTATCAGGAATAGGGACTGGACAAGCAGCAGCAGAACAAGTGATCCAATATGGTCTGGACACTGTAGTCTCTGTTGCCAGTGCTAAAGGAACATCTATTTATCTGTTTTGCTACTCATGGCTGGGAAATATAGGATTTTCTCAAGATGTCCAGGAAACACTAAGGGACCACCCTTTTGACAGTTCATGCCTCCTAGGGGCAAAGAATCAAGGGAAGTAAGGTACCAGCAAGATCCTTTGGCCTACACACTCAACAGAGTGATTAACCCTAAATTAAGAAATTTTGCACGTTCTCAATGGGTTTTTGCTTTCAAGGCAATCACCAACAGTCTCTGTGTCCGCAGCAGCAGGCAAGCCCTCTGTACAGAGAATATGGAGGCCTAGGCAAAGGCAGACCATAAGTACTACCTCTTCTTCCTCCCTTTCTTCCTCCCAGCCACCTCAGGGAAACAGCCCTGATTCCCTCTTGTCGGATCACAAGGAACCAATTAAAGGATGCGTCTTCCCTTTTCCTTAGGCCTGGAGGACCATTACTTCAGCCTAATTGGTCTTACACATTGTGGGAAAGTGGTATGTCCTACCTTTTCAACAGGTTGCTTCGCTCTTCTGACCACCCCTCCTGCCCCTCACTCCTTCAGCACTACCACCAGACCACCTACAAGTCCTGCAGTAACAGGTGTTTCTCCAAAAGGGCACAGTAGAGTTCGTTCCAGAGCAGAAATTGGGTCGGGTGCTACTTCCAGTACTTCCCGGTTCCCAAAAAGAGCTACAGTCGACATCCGGTCCTAGACCTCAAGATTCTGAACTGGTTACTCAAAAAGAAAAAGTTCAGAATGCTGACCCTAGCTCAGGTTCTGCTTGCACTGGAACCTGGAGACTGGATTGCCTGTCAGCCTGCAAGATGCTGGCTTCCACATTCCAGTACAGAAGGTATCTTCACTTTATAGCAGGGACCTATCACTACGAGTTTGCAGTCCGTCCATTCATTCTAACTTCAGCACAACGTGTCTTCACAAAGGTGATGGCTGTGGTCATGGTCCATCTCAGAAAGACTGGAATCCTGGTATTCTCCTAACTGGATGACTGCCATATCAAAGCCAACTCTCCTGGGCAGACCTGCAGAAAATGGCAACACTGCTGTTCGATCTGTGTTATTCCATCAGCAAGCCCAAAACCATGCTGGTACCCTCTCAGCGCATTCTGTTTATAGAGGCAGTAGTGAACACTACATTGAGTACACAGAGGGTTCTGCTGGATAAGCTTGTAGGTGTCAGATTGCGGATCCCACAAGAGTGTTTTTTTTTTTTTAAACATCCCCCTGCTTACCATATGCAAGCTTGGAGCACATGGGTAGGATGCTGGCGAACAATGTATAATTTTGTTGAGCCAAGTTGAACTCCAGACAGATCTGTGCTTGTTCAGAACATACCGGTAGCTTAAATAAGCACCTGTAGCATTGGCCTTGAGCACGCTCAAGCCAGCTTGTAATACAACTTAGATGTACAAATGCTCCGTTATGCCAATGTAGGCATTAGTTGTTCTCAATAACTGTAAATTTCTGTCAGGTTCGGGCCAGAGAGATTTCAAAGTAGTTGCTGAAAAGCAAAGGTAAGTGCTATGGCTGATGTTGCTAGAGTCTCGATGTGCGGGGTAGCAAGGCTGCGTTCATTAAGCCAAACTCCTAGGTACTTGATGCTAGGTACACTTTCAAACTTCTGAGCATTTATGTACCAAGCACCTTTCAACAATCCTTATTTCCCACTGAGCCGAGCTCCTTTTCGGCGTGAACCAAATGAACATTGTTATCAAGGATACAAACTTCTTTTATTAAGTTTCTTTCATCACTTGGCCCCTTCGTAAAAAAAAAAAAAAAAAAAAAAAGATGTAGTCAATCTGTTTGGAAGAAATGTTGCTCAAGCTTGGTATAGCGCAAATAGCTTTATGCTATATTCCTGTTCAGAATGTCGTCTTTGCCTTTTGATACATATTCAGGATATGCTGGAGAGGTACTCCAATGTTCCTTTGCCCAAAGTCTGCTGGTGCCGTAATCTTGACTGACGCAGGCCATTTCTAGCAGATTCCCTTGATGTAAAGTCCATTTTAAAGAACATTCACAGACTTTGTTGGCTAACTGACACTTTTTTCCTTTTTGTTAAGTTTCTTGAGCCGCTTTTTATTCTTTTTCTTTTTTTCTTTTTTTTTCCCCCATTAATGAAGCCATTTGAGTAGGGGAACTGGCCGGGCAAACAAGCTCTCTTTTCACAAAATTGAGATATCATCAAATACCTCTGGCACTTCCTTTTCCTGGCACTTTTTGGAACCAGAGTCGTGAAAATCTGTTGACTTTAAGAAAGCATGAGCCGAACCCGCCCTGTCCATTGTGCCCACTGTTTTTCCGGCATCCGCAACGTAACTGGCTGTTGATGCAGCCAGTAGAATAAGGAGCACCTCTTTTTTTAAGTCAGAAATTGGAGAAGCCATCACTGCAGGAAGGTCAGCCAGCTTTTCCAGAAGTTGTGAGCAAAAGCATGTAATTTCATTATCAAGGGTGTAGTAATGCGCACAAGTTATTGAAGAGTTGAATTTATTTAGTTATTGATCGGTGTACTTTGTGTGAGTTGCTAAATTTTGAAGTATCATTATTTGGATGTCAAGTTTGTCAGAATGTAGTTCCGCCGCTGTACCAGTAGCAGAGATGGTTGTTTCCATTAATTTCTTCAAGGCACTTTAGTCCTTAAGATAAGTTCTCAGTGGCCTACTTTGACATCCAACATCTGTCGCAGCTTCTAGCCCAAGAGGAAGACCCTGGGGTTTGATGACTTTCATTAGGTGGGACAATAGGATGTTATTCACTACTGGAAACTCCACGCACTGGGAGGCCACTGAGTTCCCAGAGTTTTCTGACAGTTTATCCATTGTTATCCAGGGTGTGAGGTAGTTGGCCCCCGATACCCGGGGGAACCAGCTCTTTTTTCTCGTGAGATCGTGAGGTTCCTTAAAATCGCTAGGCGTGACTATTACAGCTTCTGTGTGGTGGCACAGGAAGACTGTTAGCTCATCAAGTAGGACCAAACTTTCATTGTCAAATTAATTCATAAATGAAGAATTCTCATTTGACTGACCAGCGACTGTCTTCTACCCCTGTGATTGAGGATCTTTTGATGTCATCTTTTTTCACCACTGAAGGAGCTTTTTTAGCTACTGTGGGGAGTGAGTCGTTCAGCCTCACGATCTTAGAGGGGAGAGGCCGTCGGACTTGGAATTTGAGCTGTGCAGTCAAGATCACGTTCTATGAGGCCTGTAGCTGTTTATGCAACCCCAAGTGCACCTTCTCTTTCATGTTTGTGCTTAAAGTACCTCCTGATGCCCTCACTACAAGAACTCCCTTTCCAGAGAAATAGCTGCCATGCTTGACGGGGTTTGCATGACTTCATAGACGGTGAAGTTCTGATTATAATCATCTGCCTTATTTAGTGCAGATTACTCCTTCCTTCTGGCAGGCTTTGTGTTTGTCTTAATTTTATTTTTAAACTTTTTCTCTCTCTCCTTAATGTTACCAAGTACCATAACACTGCAAGTGCGCATAATCCAACGACTAATGAGAGACGTGAAAGAACGTTGCCAGCTCCCAGTTGGCACTCTTTCTTTATATAATGCGGGGAGAGCGGTTTGCGCAGGTAGCTGCCAGAATCTGCAGTTTAAGGTCCTTTTGGGCAGTTACTTCCTAAGCGCTCATGGGGAGCTACACACAGCAAGCAAGGGGAGCAGTTGGGCGCAAACCGCACCGGCCTTTAAGCCGGCTGCTTACACACTACCAGCTCTCAACCGCACGACAGCATGCGTAAGGCGACTGATTTGCCCCTCCACACTAACTTTAAACTGCCTACTCTCACCGTCTTGTCGACCACTACAGAGAATCTCCTTTATGGACCATTGCCTGTGGCCTCACGCTCCCTCAAGGGCGTTGGTGGGGGGTGGGCACCTCAGTGCATAGCTTTTCCTTCAGCTACAGTGCCTCTACTACATCTCCTACTGCAGCATCTCCTGCCAGGAGCAGCACATGTTCTGCACTCGTTCTGTCCCGCCTCCTCGGCTCCACTCTGGTTCACTAATCAGGAGGCCAGGGGGTGTAGGCGGTATAGGTGGCAGCACAGCCACGGCCCAGCTCTGATACTGGCTTTGGCTTTAGCCTCTAAGTACTTGGCTCCTCCGGCCTCAACGGACCAGCAAGCCAACATCTGCAGCAGTGATCGGCATTCTTCAAGAGTGGGCGGGGCAGCAAAGCAGCGTTCGACAACGTCCAGCCAAAGAAGGCGGCTCCAAAGGTTTGAACATTCACCCCTTGCCACCAAGAGAGCAGTTAGAGTCCACGTAAACAGAAGGAAGAATATAGACTGGATGACCAACTATTTAACAGCTATGTTGACAAAATAAAAAGCAAGGTTGCACGCAAAAGGTCATTATCAAGGTGGATCATCTTGTGTATCAAAATTTGCTATGCCCTAGCCCACAAGGAGCTACCAGAAGGCACAAGGGCTCACTCCACTATGCACAAGTCTTTTACATCTGCACTGGCAAGGGGTGTACCGGTTGCAGAAATTAGCAAAGCTGAAACCTAGACTTCACTTTACACTTTTGCAAAGCATTAACTGCTTGTATTCAGAAGTGTGGAAGTGAAACTACTTTGCACACTCCGTCCTTCTGGACTTTTAGGTGTAACCAGCCAGTCACCCACTTCCTGCTCAGGTACTGCTTAGGGAATATATTCAAAATTTCAGGAATCTGCAAGTAGCATCTTTCTGGTGTATTATCTGTCAACTTGCAGATTTCTAACTGCCCCTTCTGCCTCCCTGTGTTATGCTTGGTTAGTAAGCGTTCTCTTATGAAGGTTCTCATTCTATATCTCGAATTGCACCTGCCTCTGATATCATTCTCGCCCGGCTGCCTTGATGACACAAAAAATGGATGGAACACTGATTTCCAAACATCAAGAGGGCCACGTGATGGCTCCATTGACATCACAAGTGTGCAGCTTTCTGCACCAGCACCCCCTCCCAGTGTGGAGAGCTATTCAAAAGCTTTCAGATTCAGTCTTACTCCTGGACTATTCAAAAGGTAAGATATCTGCAGGTAGATAGAGTATCCACCAGAAAGATTTTTTCTGAAAGTAAGTAACTTTCTTCTCCTACTACTGTTCTCCCTTAACTTTCTGTTTGAGACGGGAGAAAAACTGAAGTACTTCAACCCAAGCTGTGGGATCTTGTATACAAAGGTAAATGTACAATAGAAGGCAGACTGTCAGGCATGGCAAACGTTTAGGTGTTGGCTATCCCTTGTAAGCCAAAGGCAATCCGCAAAGATACTGTATCTCAAAATACTCTTATTCCCTGGCCCTCTCCATTCTTAGTGTTATGGGTACCCTGCCACCAATAGGTGCTGGAATCAGCGTATAAGCTCAGTTCAAGGCATTCCATGTTAGTATTGTAGATGCTTGCCTTTTATAAGGCATACATCTTCAGAGTGCCTGCTCACTCTTGCCAGTCTGTTTCTTCTGCTCAATGATATGCGATGGATCCTACTTATTTTGCAGTCAGCCTAACACAGGCTCTCTTCTCCGTCGTTCAGCTGGAGTAACTAGTGATTCAATGCTCTGCTTTGAACTACACATGCTACATCATCTACTGTTTGCCGGAAGTGACTTGCATAACCTGCACTTTTTTGCGAGGGTAGTACAGCCACCTGGTGCACACCTGTCCTACTCTGTGTGATGGCCTCTAAAACCAAGAAGCCTGCAAGAAAGTAAATATGCTCAACTCCTGCATTATCTTTTCCAAAGTATTGGTCCACTTGTTTTAGGTGTAACCAGTTCTCATAGACTAGGAAAAGATTTGTGTGAGCCCTGAAGTTAGTCTTTCCAGATATTAAATGTGCTCCAAGCAGTTAGTTGCACATTTAAGTCCTGTTTCTCCCCAAGCTAACTTTGCAAGCGACATTACAGACTTCATCACCCCACTAGTCCTCAACTCCTGCACTTTCATCCTCCTAGGAGACCTAATTTTCCATGTAAAAGACTGGACCAACCCCAACTAAGCTGTCCTGCTTGACAGCCTCAGAACCTAGGACTGGTCCAATGCTTCACAGAGCCTGCTCACACTGCTGTACATATCTTAGATTCCATCTTCGCATCCTTGAACAACATCACGAAGAACACACCATCACCCATCACTTGGACATACCACGCCATTGTCCGTTTCACAGTCTGCATCCCCAACACAGAAGAACCCTCATAAAGGGCTTAGCATGCCGACACTGGAACAACTTAACAGAGGTGGATTGGACAACCACCATCCACGAGAACAAACCTATACCCACGGGCCTCCTGGCACACAAAACTGAAAACTTCAACAAGTGGATCACCAACTGTCAACACACTGCCCTCATGAAAGGAAGCCTCAAGCACAAACTAGAATGCAAGCCAGCTGGTACATGGAGGGCCTCTGAATGATCAAACATCACTGAAAACAAATGGAACAGATATCGAGAACCAGCAAATGGAAAGTGGAAAAAGACACATTCAAAGCTGCCTATCGAAGATACCACCAGTTAATCCAAGCAGCGACCCTAGTCCAACAAATAAAACACCAGCACGAACAGCAGGAAATACCTTCTCAATTTTCAAAGACTTAACTACATCCAAAGCTGCCATCAGTCCATCACCAAGTATGTGTAACGACCACTCAAACTTCTTCTGCAACAAGATTACAACCTTATACAGCAATTTTGCCCTGCAGCCAAAACGCCATTCCCTCCAAACCTACAAAACATTTCATGAATAGTATAGCAAAATACTAACCTATTGTTTGGTCTCCAAGTAGGCAGATATGACTCCAAAATATACCTTGGCTGAGATGTAACAAGAGTATCTGTGAATAATAAATTTCTTAACATAGGTGTATTCCGGATACTGTGATTTTTTTTTTCTCCATTTTGCTGTAGAACAAAGCTTAGTCATAGGTTTGTGCATCTCGGAACAATTCTACATGTCTTGAAAGTAACTTTAAATGATGAAATTCTAAGACATCAAGAACAGTACTCCACAAGTAAGTTTTATGAAAATGAGGCATAAGATTAGGATTGTTTAAATGTTAAACCAAAGAAGCAAATCTGGCAAAACATTACATTTACCAATTTTTCAATTGTTTAAAATCCTTATTCAATTCATTGTAATTCATCTTTAATGCACCTCTTTCATTCTGCATACCAAGTATGTACCCCTAATATCTGTTGGAGTGGGTCCTTCATTTGGGGGCAGATGTTGGGTTTTCTTTCTATATGTGCTTTTATAAAGTTTCCAAGTCTCTCAAGGAACAAAATGAACCCATTTTGAGATGGCCACACATTTAAAAAGGTCTGAGATCCAGGCTTTAATGGATAGCTTATCCAAGTGATACCCAATTGTGGAAAAAATGCATGAACGCCAGTGTGATAACCCAAAGCTAACGCTGTACTTATTCCGATTATAGTTTGGGAACATGGCATGAAGCATTCTACACTGCCCCAGCTGTCTGTAGCCAGACGTAACAAGTGTTATGTTTATTTCAGTTGTACCTGGTTGAACTTGTAAACATGGGTAACAACTGAACAATGTTCAGGCTTTTCCATGCTGGCCACCAGATGGCCAGGGTAATAGCAGACCACAAATGTATTGTGTATACAGTCCTTTCAAGTCTCTTGTACAGCCAGACTAGCCGACCCTCAGGTTTGCAAGAGGCTGTGGTCTTTTTGTTTTGTCACTATAACTACAAATCCATTGGGGAAGTCAATCCACCAGGTCAGTGGTGCCAAGAAATGAAACTTTGTGTTTCAGGAACTGAAGACTCTTCAGAAATGTTACTGTTAGTGCTTAATTTATAAATGTAGTGTTGAGGCTACTTCAGATACTGGCTTCTAGGCCTACAATATATCTCTGGCACAGACAAAATAATGTGCCATTGTAGAAATGTGGCAGCCATGGATGTCAGTGGTTTCATGGGGTCATAGCTGCAAAACAATGGCTTGCTTCACCTTTGCCGCAGCTTGTGGAACCCCTGACCGGAGAGGTGGAATAACCAGTGCTAAGAACCCAGGGGTGACTCGCCCTGATGGGAGTAAAGGCTCCTTCCTTCTTGTTTTCTGCCATTTGTATGACACCAGTTTAGAATAATAGTTTAGTTTATAGCATTTGTGACTTAAGATGTACCTGTTCTGCCTACTACTGCTATCTAGTGTTGGGTTTGGATGTTGCTAGATCTTTTTGTTGGAAGAAGTCTTTTAGAGTCCCTCCACTTAGTTGGCAATATGCATAGGCACTGACTCAATTATTAGATTGTTTTCCCCTACCTTTGCGTTCAGGCACATATTTTTTAGGCCACCTGACTCAACTTGCTTCAAGTTCGCTGCTGCTGTTCTGCGTGTATAAAACAAAAACAAAAAAAAAGATTCCCACTGTTGTGGAAAGAAAAACGTTATTTGCGTTGGTATTCAGTTTTCTTTTGCAGAAGCCTCGAAGACCATTGGGGCAAACCATTTCCCCCAGGAGAGTTAGAGGCAGCAAAGGTAAAGGAACATACACCCTTTAAAAAGTGTCCTCCGTGTGATGCAAAAATACCCCTGGACTGATCTGCACAGGGTGTGTAACCTTTGTTTTTCTCTAGAAGACAAGGACACAGAGTGCACCTACTGTTTAACTTTCTTTTCACTGCAATTAAACACACTGGAAATGAAAGGATCGATGCTGGGTGCATATCACCATGCAGCAGCAATCCACAGACGTCACACCCGATATCCTCAGCAGTGTGGACCCACTCAGCACTGGGGAAGAAAAGGAGAGTGTTGTAGAATTGCATAGCCTGCCTGCACCCCAGCCCAGGGATCATCAACTTTAGTAGTGCATCCAAGCTAGAAGTAGAGGAGGAAGAAGGTGCGCTCTCCTGAAGAACAGCTGGCATGAAACATTGAGCCTTATAAGAGGCCACATGCAAAGGCAGAGCATCGCCCCTTGGAGGGACAAGTTTCCTACCCAAGACTTAAGACTCTGCCACACTCCGTCTCCTCAGTCTTTGAGCTTTGGTCAGCACCTGGGTATGGCATCTGAGCTAACAGGACTCAGTCAAGAGCCTTGACTCCCAATGACCTTCCGAAGCCAACAGTACCCTCCAAAATGGCCTCCAAAAAAGCCATTGAGGCTGTGACAATTCTAAAGACCAATTCTGGATAGACTGCAAGAAGAGGTAGATGAAAGGCAGAAGTGCATTTTGATCCATCCTCAAAAGGGGGAAATCAATTCCAAGAACTGAAAGGCCTCTGGGCCTTCACCAAAGAAAAAGAGGCTAACTTATGAGAAGGAACACATGCCAGACCACAACTTCAGAGCCTCCACCACAACCAATGAGGTTCAGGGACGTGACCACCAGTACCCTCCTCGCACAACTTTCTCTTCCATCATATCTACAAGATCTGCCTCTGTTGCTATCACCCCCTTCAGATTCCCTTGCAGGATCTTCACAATCCTGATAAGATTCATGCAGCCACAGTCCACATACCAGCCTCCCCACCTCCAATGATTCTGAACCACACTTTTCTCCTCAGCCTTCAAAAGACCCTGGATGGATTACAATGTAGATCCTCCTGTGTGTGTATATATACATAGAGCTAATCCCACTTGTGGTGTCTCTACCAGATGAGACAGTTACATACAGTTATCTGCATCCTACCACAATACATATATACACACCATCCCCAAGGAGCAGTATTCTTTGTAGAAGCACTTTCACAGTTGGAAGGCTCTATGCAATCCCTCTCCAATGTTTAAGTCTAGCACGGACACCTTTAAAGAGCCTTCCAGGACCTGGGTCCTGCACACCATCCCTGAGGAACAAGACCTCCTCATAGGAACACTCATTCTGCACACTCAAAGCAATGTCTTCTAGTCCTTAAGGCTGCTACAGACACCGTCGGATAGCCTGTCAGGACCTGGGTAGTTACTCCCAAGGGTGGAGAAAAAGTATAACCCACGTCCATCAGACCTACTTTTTATAGCAACCGTCATGTCCCTCCTTGCTCTCTGATGATGCGCACAGCCCATAAATTGGGTGCTGCACAGGCCACAGGGGAAGTCCGCATACTTTAAGATAGAGAACCAGAGAATTGATGGTGTAGGAAAAACGGTAGCAGTGAGGTCACCCACCCATAAGTGGATCGCGTATTCTGTGGACCGTTATCACAGGGCACAGTGCCAACATTTGCTGTATATAAGATGCTGCAGAACAGCAACCAGAAAAGTTAATATCACTGTAATCCTATGAAGACATTTGTGGCTCTATATCTGCAGTTTCAAGCCAAACGTACACCACCACCTCATTAATTTACCCTTTGATGGTGAACACCTCTTTGTTTCATGAGTGGATCAAAAGTTAGTGAGTACAGAAATTGCCAGGAGTATGGGGCCCTTCATACACTATCCACCAGGGGCGCCTTTCATAAGCAGCAGTACAGGGGTGCAGCAAAAGTCACTTCCCTGTAACAACCCCAGTAATTCCGATGACTGCAGTAGTCATATTATCAGCATGGGGTTGAGGCTATACAAAAGGAACATACTGGGGTAAAACCTCCCACTGGGGAATAGGCTGGGGTACCCTTACCCAAGGACCTCTACTTCCAAGCCTTGACTTGCCACATATCCCCCTGATCTCGCATTAGCTATATTGGGGCGGTTACAGGGGTTTCTCTCCCATTGGGAAGAAATCACCTCAGATTGTTTGGTTCTAGCCATCATCAGCATGGGTATTATTTAGATAGTCTCTCAACCCCACAAAAGATTCCACTCTGTGCACACACCTTAAGCACCTTTACCTCCTTCAAGAAGAATGTACACCCTTTCCTACTCAAAGGGTCCATAAAGGCTGACCTCTTACATCGCCAGGGCAAAGGGGTTTACTCTCTGTGTTCTGTAATTCCTAAAAAGGATAGAGCTCTCAGACTAATACTTGCCCTCAGGCAAATACATTGTTTTGGAACATTTTCGCATGACAGTGCTACAGGATGTTTTACCCCAGCTGCAACAAGGCGACTTCTTGATCAAACTAAATCTAAAGAACATCTACTTTCACATCCCCATCGATTCAGCTTTGTTTTACAGTACGTGGACAGCACTACCAGTTCAAGGTGCTCGCCTTTTAGGTTATTACAATCCAAAGGGTGTCCTTAAAATAGGTAGTGGTAGTAGACTCCCACCTCAGTAGTGTGGGCACACACATCTTTCCCTACATAGGTGATTGGCTGAGTGCAGGCACAGTGTCTAGAACACATACAAGCTGTCATGTCCTTCCTTCCCAGTTTGGGATTTACTGTAAATGCCAACAAGTAGTAACCTTCAATCCCTGCTGATTCAATCTCAGGTCTGTTCTCAATGTAGTCACCTCCAAAGGTCACAGTAACACTTAAATAGTACTATCTTTGTAGCAACGACTGCCTCTTTTTCAGCCAAATCGTCATATTTGTCAGGATGGTTATGTGTCTCCTAAGAGTGATGGCCTCTCATTGCGACAGTTCCCCATGCCAGACTACACAAATGTCCACTGCAGGTGTGCCTCTCGGCACAATAGTCACAAGCAGTGTTAATGTCGGATAATGCTTGCTCTCTCCAGTGGCAGTACAGCAACAGTCTGCTACAGGGAAGACTCTTTAAGGACTCTATTCCACACATCAATATCTTTATGGATGCCTCACTTTCTGGATGTGAGGCACATCTTAATAACATGACAATTCAGGGTCTTTTTTTTTTTTTGCCCTGCAACAGGGTTTTTTGCTACTCCTTCTTCTTCTCTTTTCATATGGCCTTCCCGGGGGACTCCCTCGTGGTCGCCATCTTTAGGTTCTTTTTTTTGTCATCATTGGGTCTGAATGCATAGCTGAAGGCTCCCCAGTTCATTGAAAAAAAGTGAAGTTTGGAAGAAGTTTGTCGAGGTATCCTGAAAGAAGACCACCGTGGACAACCGAACAAGGTACAGCTGAGAAATCCTGGCATCAAAGGGATGGTCAAGAGGGTGTGGCAATGCCCGACAGGGGACATCTGTTTTGCATGGTGGATAACATCCCCTTCTATTTCTGCGAGAACTGAAATCACACATTCGCTCAGAAAGACCAGGTCCGGGTGTGTAGTCTTTGCTTGCCGCTCGACCACCGACGTGAGGGCTGTGAGGCCTGTGCTGGGTTCAAGGTGAAGACATTGAAGGCGAGGCAGAAACAGAGAGGTGCACTATGCCATGCAAGGTCAGAAATGTACACCATCTCTGAAAGATCTAGGTCTCTCAAGCGGCAACAACAATGCCGCCGAAGGGGCAGAGGGATATGGAGAATCATTGACATCGAACATCGTAAGTTGAGAAAGAAGACACCATAGGTAACGTCAAAACCCCCTGAAAAACCTACTTGGGGGTAGTATGTCTAAAACCGCAAAGTCAAAAACATCAGAATATGCTGTGGCTCTGAAGAAATTGCCTAATACAGGAATACCTCAGGTGGCTGAGTATTAAAAAAGATGAAGACTTCGAGAGGCAATTGGAGTAGAGATGTTTTAAGGTCAAAAGTAACAAAAGGAGGGGAGACACTGAGAAAGTAGTTGACTGAAACATTGTCAAAAGACACTTCGTCAACAAGACAAGCTTTGACGATTGTCATCATCGAAGATCGATCCATCCAGCATGACTCCTGAAGATATGGAGTTTGGACATATAGGCTTGCCAGAAAAGGCAAATGGTAGTTCTAAGAGGCGATAAAGTCCTTAGCTAGAAGATGTTATATGGCAAAGAGGGAAAGATAGGCAAAGTGGTGCCAAAAATTGGGTTGTTACAGCACAATACTACAGACACTACAGCCCTAAATACCTTACTCATCTCCTAGACTGCAAGCTCACTTATGCATTGTTAAAGGTCCATGTAGATGCAGTTGTGGCATACACAAGGGGGCATACAAGAAGAAGCTTTTTCAGTACACCAGTCGTAAAATGTTTCCTGGAAGGAGCAAAGGGAATAGCACCACCCAAACAGGTGCCAACACCTACGTGGTACCTTAATCTTGTTTTAACACAACTCCTGAGAAATCCCTTTCAACACCTACACAGGGCTTCATTAAAGATGCTTACGCTGAAAACAGCCTTCCTGGTGACAATGACATCACTCTGTAGAGTAAATGAACTACAGGTGCTCACAATTCAAGAACCATCCCTGCAAATACACAAGGGACAGATTGATTATGAGAACAGATCATTTCCTAACCCAAGGTCATTTCACATTTTCATATACATCAAAGTATTCAAATTCCAAGTTTTTTTTTCCAAGAACCAAAAAAAATCAAGTGGAAAAAGCATTGCACACACTAGGTGCAAGAAGAGCAATCATGTACTCAATAGCAAAGACAAAAAACAAATCGAAGAACAAAACAATTATTTGTTCCCTTTGCGGTTAACAATCTAGGCAAACCAGTGACAAAAGGTACAGTTGCCGAATGGATTTCGCAAACCATTCAGATATGCCAGGCAAATGTAGGAGTGCAACTAAGCACGAAACCAAAAGCGCATTCCACAAGGAAAAAAGGAGCAACCATTGAATTTCTGGCAAATAGACCCAAACAGGACATTTGCATGGTGGCTACTTGGTCATCAGTTCATACATTTATGAAACAGTATTGCATATAGACTCAAATGGCCAAGGAAGCTCAAGTGGGACAGAACGTGCTAAAACACTAGATACTAATTTAAATCCATGTTCAGCAAAACCTCCACAGGTTAAAATAAAAAAGCTACAAAATCGATGCACAGCATTTGAATCCAGAAAAGATTCCCACTGCAAAAGGAGATCGTTTCTTACCTATAGGGGTCGTTTTGCAGCTTGAAGAATTTTCTGGCTTCAAAAGCGACCCACCGGCATCCCCTAAAAGATGGGACGGAAGGTGGGGGGGGGGGGGGGGTGTATGCAGATGGCGACCACGAGGGAGGCTTCTGGGGAAGGGCGTATGACCTCACAAGAGGCTGGATAAGGCCCCAAATGGTGAACTGTCAATGCCCAGCAACAATCAAACCAAAAAAAGAACTACTACTACAAGATGGTGGAATGATATGTGAATCCAGAAAATTTCTTCAAGTTGCAAAACTACTCCCACAGGTAAGAAATAATTGTGTTTCTTTGTGGTTTATTAGTGACTAAGTGTGATCAGTAGAGGGGGCTATGTGAGAAGCAAATGCTTGCTCTAAATAATATTATGGTTTCTAAAAAGCTGAAGACCAGCTAGACTTGTAAGTTAGAGTAGTTTACATACAGACGAGGCATGTAAAAGGGAAGCATAGGTGCATTAAAAAATAAATAAGGGAGGGATAAGGTGACAGTTTAGTTCTAGGTTATTTAATCATGCAGGAGTTTAAGGAATATAGCAGTTGGAGATGTTCTGCAATAGCATTAAATCTGTGGATGTAACCTGTGGAAAGAAACAATGTTAAACTCGACTCTAAAGAAACGTGCCTTTTAGCAGTCTTCCTAAAGACTCTTTTAAAGACGTGGCAGATATTTGCCCCATTGGAAAAAAACAAGCCCAGTGTTTGTTGAGACCCCTTTATGAGTGACTGTTGAGCAGTGTGACATTCAAGCACATCCAGTGGACAAAACTACCACTGACCTACCGCACACAATGCAGGCAACGCTTTCAGGCCTCCGAGAATATTCCTATTGTGTACCTACTGCAGCAATATATTCAATACTTTATTAGTATTGCTGCAATTTATGCAAATCATTTATAACATACATATTATAAATGATATATTATGTAAACAACCACCAACTTAACAATATAACAATACAATTGATAAACACATTGCAGCAATCAAAATTCAGTGCATGTTTGTGACGCATTCGCTACTTGGTTCAGAGGGTGCTCTCCTGCGCCCACCTGAGGAGCACTATGCCCCACAGAACAGACACCATGCCCTGCAGGATGGATGTGTCTGAACTCACCTTGACCCTCGAGCATCCACCTTGCCTCCTGGTGGATGACAAAATGCTGGCCCTGACATACTAAAGGTAACTTTTTACGCAAGGGTCATCCATGGCAAATGGACGTTACTAACAGCAACATTCTGGCACTGCCATGCTGTATGTAGTTTTTTTGTCTGCGGGAACACCTGTGACAGATTATTAGCCCTGCCACAATAGAGGTGATTTTAGACATATGGGGGCAATTGTAGCACATTATGAAAAAAAATATTGGGGCCAACTAATGGGGAGCTTCAAGTTTTATTGCCCAGGCACCATGTAAGAACTTGAATATTTAATGATTAATCATTTTTCTTTTTTTTGCAAATTTATGTAAAAATAGCAGTGTAAAATGAACTAATTGATGACCCCATTTGTTACAGAATTTTCTCTGGAGGAGAACCTCAATCTGTCCCTGACCCCCTCCCAAACCCTATTAAGAGGCATCTCTTTGCTTGACTGCTACAATTCAGGTCAAATATTATAACCCACCACTTTCAAAGATCACCAGATGCCACTGCTAGAACAGAAGGTAAACAGTACCTTGATGAGCACAGTTTCCTTTCTGCAGCTTCCACTAGAATCAGGACATTTCCCTTTTGTCAAGTAGATAAGCAGTGCAACTTGCTGTTTTCTGATTAAATGAAAAAAATGACATAAGACATTTTTAAACAAGTTGTTGCTTCATTTCATTATTGTAGATGCTTAAAGTGTTTTAATAAAACCTTCACTTCCACTCTTTACATCATGAGGATAGAGCAATTGATCATAAATTAAAAAAGTATTAACAATAGGAAATAATTTAAGCCAGTAGCATAGGTTGTATTCAATGTGTGGCCTATGGCAATTAATACATGTGAACAAAGCTATTTAAAACATTTTTTGTACCTCTCCCTATGACCTATCAGTGCATTTGTTGTTTTATTTTGACCTCCTATTAAATCATGATAGTTTGTGATCTAAATGTTCATGTAATACGTATATATGTATGTACATGGTGTTTCTATAATGCAAAGCTAGAAAGTTAGCCGAAAGGTAGCAGAGCACAGTACAGGCTACATGGAAAAACATGTAATGCCCCTCAGGCATCATTTCAGCACCCTAATATGGTGGTCTCTAAAATAGACATTCATCTGTGTTGTTATATTAACCACAGTTATTGTGTAACTTCTTCGATGTCAGTTGGGAGGTCATTAGGTTGAAGGTCATGTTATATCACTCCCTAATAACATTCTGTGTCTCAAAGGTCATAGGTCACTTTTATGACATTAAGGTCAAAGGGTGTGAGATGCCACTTCACAATCATTGGCATTTTAGTGAATCGACTTCCAGGTTATTTCTTCTCTTGATTCCCTTGCAAGAGTACTTGTATCCCATAATTGTGATAGTTAAAGCTGTTCTTTTCTATACCCACTTAGATGATAAGGTGAAATACATTTGGTTCCATGGTCCTTTAACACTAGTGTAAAATTAGTAAACCGTTGACCTTTTTTCTTCTGAGCTTGTGTTCAGATGGATATTAGCTTTCACAGCACTTGTTTTTACTTGCAGTAGCTGGGGATTGTCGTTATGTTGATGTTGTTGGCCTGACAGAATAGCAGCATTGTATGAAAAAGATAGTTTGGGTGGCCTACAAAGGCACTTAACATGCCTTGTTCAAAATTACTTTCTACAAAGTGAAGTTGACCGATTTTGTGTTCTAATTGCCAGAATGTGACTAGTTAAAAGAAACAAAAGACTAATTTTAGTTTTATATATTTCCAGACACATTCCTTAAGTTACCGGAGGGCTGTTCAGGGTCGAAGAAAACGATTTGATGTGTTGTTGGCTGAGCACAAAAGCAATACCAGGGAAAGGGAGTTGGTTCGCAACTCTGAACATCCTCCTCAGATGCCGGCTCTCAGGGAACCACATCCCTCGCCTTCTAAAACTTTGCAGGAACTGCACCAAAATTCTCATGGAGCTATTTCGTCAGACTCCAAGCATTCATTACCTTGTAAACCCAAACCCGTCACCCCCAGTCTTCCAAGGTAAAGAAAAGCTACAAAACATAATACATTTTTTGCTCAGAAGGTACTTTTGAATTGAAGTCTATCTCACTGTTAAAAGTTTGAGTTTATGGTTTACAGTATTGAAGTTATAGGTAGTATGTGGAGGTACTAGAAATGCTGTTGCATGTCTTGACTTGTAGCATTAAGTTTCAATAATCAGTAAGTACTGTATTGTGGAGGGCGAGTAAATCTTTTCTGAAAGCATTGACAAAATATTAACCTTGTTAAGAGCAAGCTAAAAGATTGTTTGAGAGCTAAGAAAATACTCTATACTAGTTATTCAACCCAAATCATTGTGAAACAGTAAGCTACCACGCATATCTCTCACACATAAACCTCTTTGTGAGCAAGTGTAATGATATGTTGGTTTAAAGTTTGAAGAACCTGTTATTGACCTTTGTGTTTGGTGTCATTTAATGGTCATGTCTGAAGGTATTGTATTTAAATCCTCGTCTTTTGGGAACATAGTAGTAGTTCCAGGAACATGACATAAATTATTATTTCTAGTTACATCTGTGTAATGTAGCTTTTCTCACTTAAGGAAAGGTTTCTTATACAAGACTCCAACCTGGGACAATTTCAAGATTGTTTTTTTTTTTAAATAATACAAATAAGTTTGATCCTTCAGGCCTACAGGTAACCTGTTGCAGCACAGCGGAAACCCTCCCAGCGACTCGCCATCTGTCCATGAATCGCCACACCCTGTTGTGCCTGCAGTTGATCCAGCCGCTCGGCTATCTAGTGATGATGGGGAAGGTGATGAAAAAGAAGACCTTGCTGAAAAACTGGACTGTCATTATTCAGGTCATCATCCTCGACCTGCAGCTGTAAGTTCACCTTTAAATGTTACCACTAGTTTTAGTATTTTTTCATTCTCTCACATTTGGTACCCCAAGTCATTTGAATTTTCTGAGAGATGAAATTTGAAGGTTACAAAAACTCTAAGGCTTTGTGTGCAATCCGTCGTAGACTGGATATATGTTTCTATCCTTATCCAGCACTGCATGTTTCATGATGGTTTATTGGATTTCTCCACTAGACCCCATCCATCAAAACCACAGTAAGTAGGGAGGGTTTGGGGTCCGGAAGGTATCAAAATATCTATGCTTGTTGGTAAAAAGTTGTATCTTAAACTTTATTCTAAGTAGAAACCTACCATCTAAATATCTGCTCGTAATAAACTGATTCCAGTGATGGATTTATTAATAAATGCATCCAGAGAGCACCTTAGAGGGCCCCCTTAAAAACCTACCAACTACTGGTGAACCCGCTAACCGCTTGTGGCCTGTCGGCCACCAACAGACAATCTGAGCCCTCAGGATGAGAGCCTCTGTTCTCTAAAGGTCAGAAACAAAAGCCTGTCTGGGCTGGGGTGTGGAACACCCATCCCCACAGAGTGACCTGCCTTCCAAGGCAGGGAGCTTCAATGAAGTCCACCGTCTTTATGATGCAGATTTGACCTTCCTCAGAGGAATATGCCAACCTCCCTTCCCTAGGGCCCATCTGGGACATGGACAGGCAGGAAAATTAGCTAAGCAGGAGACATGTCACATTTCCAGACTGGGAACATCCCTAGGGTGACCAGCCTGAAGTGGACACATCTTAGGAAATTCCACCATCTTCTGTGTGGTGGAATTTAGGAAGTGTGGACAGGGTGATGCCCACTCCCCACAGGAAGTGGTCTTCTAGGGGGTGCAGTGACCCCAAGGGTAAGTAGCCCATTAGCTACTACTCTTCACTCCCTTAACGCCCCCTAAATTGAGTATTCAGGGGACCCCATAGTACCCAGACCTCAGATCTTCCATTGACACAAAAGGAGAGGACAGGAAGCTTGCTGAACTTGTGAACAGAGGAGCGCAACTGACTTGGAGCCACCCCTGCCAGCCTGCCTGCTGCACCCGGCAGTTGAGGAGCAGCTGACCTGTCCAGTAGGTGCAACCTCCAAGAAATTGGGAGAGCTGCCAGTGATTCGCAAATGTCCAGGAAGAACTTCCTTGGAGTAGAGGAGCTGCTCCCCTGCATCTGTGAGGACAAGGACCACCAAAAACCTGATGCTGGACATAACCACTGCCCTTGAGCGGCCTAGCCCATGCTGAAGTGGGCCAATGGTGTCAGCGTGGTCCCCAGGTCCTACTTAAACAAAGCCCAACTGGAGTTCACCCACTGAGGACTTCGAGACGGTGTCTTCTGCAAACCCCCTTCATCCACGAGTCACCAGGAGACAGGAACACCTCTGCACCCGTCTACCCGGGACTGAGGTGACGAGAACCAAGGGTGTCCTGACATCTCCCAGCCTTGTGAGACCTGAGTACACTTGTTAGCTTGGTCGGACTCGGTTCCCCCCAGTCCATGCCTGCAGTATCTGCAGGCCCCCTCGCGAAGAACTCCAGCACCGGACCCGATGCCAGAGGACACCACTGCATTCATATCCCGAGGAGAAGTGGACTGATGGTGTCCCCACGTGCCCAAAGACCTCAAGGGTCGAGCCCTCCTCTGGGTTCCCCTGCAGCAACCTTGTGACCGGACTGTTCCCCATTGAAGTGAATGGTACATCTGACGCTGTAACACATCTCTGCACCAAGAAGCACCAGAACCTCCTGTGGTGACCTGTTGGTGTGGCCTTGGAGCCTACCCCATACTCACCTTCTGGAGAACAGTCTCGTAAGTCGCTGTGAAGTGTCTGAATGCAGTACATGTTTTCCCCCAGAGGATAACATGACACCACCCAAAAACTGCACTAAGTGTCAACTTATAAAAACTGTAGAAATCCCTCTCTTGAAAAGTATTCCCCTGAATCTGGTGATCCTGGTATCAAATGTTTTATATAAAAGTAGATGTTATTTTTATAAATTACCATCAGATTTCTCTGAATGTGCATCTCATTTACTGCATAAGTGTGTACCATATGTACTTAGCACTACCCTCTGATTTATTTTTTATTTTTTAAAAGATATTTTTATTGTTTTTTGTGGACAACAAATACTTACACAATCAACATCCTGATATAACTATCCCCCCCACGTTTGCCTCCCCGTATCAGCTCCTCTCATTGTGGCTTCGAGTGTTCAATTAGGGTTTCTTCTCACATAATCGGTTTGGATCAGAGTGAGGGTCAAACAGCGTTCTGCTGGCTAAGTTCTTTGTCACTGTCCTGCTCGTCAGACATAACCCCTTCACTGCGGGCGTCGGCCACTGGCCGACGCCCGCACTACCTCCCTGGTGCGGGTCATGACCTGTGGCCGACACCAGGGAGGTATTATTTTTTTAATATCCCAGGGAGACACGGAAGCTTCCGTGTCTCCCCCCCACCCGCCCCTTTATGACGTCAGCGTGCCGCGAGGCGCGCTGACATAACAAAGTTGATTTCCCCATCAGAGCAGGAAGCAGCCTTGCGACCGCTTCCTGCTCCGATGGGGAAAACGGCCTTCAACACTTTCAGGAAGGCCACGTAAGAAAGGGGAGACTCTCCCCTTTCTTACGAGGCCTTCCTGAAAGTGTTTCCTGGCCCCCGGGGGCAGGTGTGCTGCGATCGGGGGCCAGGAAACACCACTAGACGCCAGGGATTTCACTTGGGGGGGGGGGGGGTCGCTCCCTGAGACAGCATCTGAGGGATAGGACAATGGCGCAGACTCTGGGAGTGATTTTTCAGTCGGAGGAGTCCCATTTGATAACTCCTCTTCCAGTACATTATGAGGGAGGTGATGAGGACAGTCCTGCTGTCCCTTCAAAAGAGAGAGAGAGAGAAAAAAAAAAAATATATGAATGCTGGGATCCACAAAATTCCCACCACCCAGTGACTCCTCACCTGTCCTGATAAAAACACTACCCCACTTGAGTACCTACACCTAGTGCCTGTGTCAGGAATTCATCACCCCAGGGTCAACAGCTGCCTCATGTAAGGACCAACATTGACCGTTGTGTGATCTATTCCTGTCGCGGGCACCAGGCCTACCCACACAAGTGAGGTACCGTTTTTATCGGGAGACTTGGGGGAATGCTGGGTGGAAGGAAATTTGTGGCTCCTCTCAGATTCCAGAACTTTATGTCACTGAAATGTGAGGAAACGTGTTTTTTTTTTTTTTGGCCACGTTTTGAGGTTTGCAAAGGATTCTGGGTAACAGAACCTGGTCAGAGCCCCACAAGTCACCCCATCTTGGATTCCCCTAGGTCTCTAGTTTTAAAAAATGCACAGGTTTGGTAGGTTTCCCTATGTGCCGGCTGAGCTAGAGGCCAAAATCTACAGGTAGGCACTTTGCAAAAAACAGCTCTGTTTTCTGTCAAAAAATGGGATGTGTCCACGTTGTGTTTTGGGGCATTTCCTGTCGCGGGCGCTAGGCCTACCCACACAAGTGAGGTATCCTTTTTATCGGGAGACTGGGGGGAACGCTGGGTGGAAGGAAATTTGTGGCTCCTCTCAGATTCCAGAAATTTCTGTCACTGAAATGTGAGGAAAACGTGTTTTTTTTTAGCCACATTTGAGGTTTACAAAGGATTCTGGGTAAGAGAACCTGGTCAGAGCCCCACAAGTCACCCCATCTTGGATTCCCCTAGGTCTCTAGTTTTCAAAAATGCACAGGGTTGGTAGGTTTCCCTAGGTGCCGGCTGAGCTAGAGGCCAAAATCCACAGCTAGGCACTTTGCAAAAAACAGCTCTGTTTTCTGTCAAAAAAATGGGATGTGTCCACGTTGTGTTTTGGGGCATTTCCTGTCGCGGGCACTAGGCCTACCCACACAAGTGAGGTATCATTTTTATCGGGAGACTTGGGGGAACATAGAATAGCAAAACCAGTGTTATTGCCCCTTATCTTTCTCTACATTTTTTCCTTCCAAATATAAGAGTGTGTGTAAAAAAGACGTCTATTTGAGAAATGCCCTGCAATTCACATGCTGGTATGGGCACCCCGGAATTCAGAGATGTGCAAATAACCACTGTTCCTCAAAACCTTATCTTGAGCCCATTTTGGAAATGCAAAGGTTTTCTTGATACCTATTTTCACTCTTCATATTTCAGCAAATGAATTGCTGTATACCCAGTATAGAATGAAAACCAACTGCAGGGTACAGCTCATTTATTGGCTCTGGGTACCTAGGGTTCTTGATGAACCTACAAGCCCTTTATATCCCAGCAACCAGAAGAGTCCAGCAGACAAAACGGTATATTGCTTTCAGAAATCTGACATCGCAGGAAAAAGTTAGAGTAAAACATAAAGGAAAATGGCTGTTGTTTTCAGCTCAATTTCAATATTTTTTTATTTCAGCTGTTATTTTCTGTAGGAAGACCTTGTAGGATCTACACAAATGATCCCTTGCTGAATTCAGAATTTTGTCTAGTTTTCAGAAATGTTTAGCTTTCCGGGATCCAGCATAGGTTTCACACCCATTCCTGTCACTAACTGGAAGGAGGCTGAAAGCACCAAAAATAGTAAAAATGGGGTATGTCCCAGTAAAATGCCAAATTTGTGTTGAAAAATGTGGTTTTCTGATTCAAGTCTGCCCGTTCCTAAAAGGTGGGAAGATGGTGATTTCAGCACCAGAAACCCTTTGTTGGTGGCATTTTCAGGGGAAAAACCACAAGCCTTCTTCGGCAGCCCTTTTTTCCCATTTTTTTTTGGGGGAAAAAACGAAATTTTCACTGTATTTTGGCTAATTTCTTGGTCTCCTCCAGGGGAAACCACAAACTCTGGGTACCATTAGAATCCCGAGGATGTTGGAAAAAAAGGACACAAGTTTGGCGTTTGGTTAAGGACAGAGCTCCAGTTTCCATGTCTGGTTCCTTAAGGCAATCTAACAAATAGTCCTATTTCCGTGCTGTAGCACTACCCTCTGATATGCCTAACTGCTCAACCACACTACCCAAAAAGAGAGCATTTGGGATGTCGCCTCTGTGGTACCTTTGGGGATTGCTTGGACTCTTTGCACAGTGTACCTTTTTGGTCCACTATATAAAGAGGCAGCTTCCTACAAGAGGTTTTAATTTTTTTAATTTTTTTATTTTAATATGGCAGACTTTTATCATGAGTAGTGTCTAAAGTTTTTTTTTTTTTTTTCATTTCTTTGATACATAATACAGAGTATACAGAACATTACCCCAAACACTGTAATATATTGTAGAGCGTAGGTAAATACAGAACAACCCGTCAAAGGTATTGAATTCTGTATAGCAGAGTGATTCCGTATGAGAAACTCACTGTGTCCATTAATGGACCATTCGATTGGAGGATCTTTACACAATTACGAAATATGTACCATATGTATACAAAGACACATAGTGTATCCCAAAGATGTGCATGCTTAATAGCTGGAATCCTGAAGCAAGCTTTCTCAGGTAATGCTTCTAGAATTGAAATGCCATTCTTCCTGCCATTAAGACAAATTCCTCTCATAAGACCTTCAATGGGGAACTTAAAAATCCTTCTCTTCCATCAGCTTCTCCTGTAATAGTGGGTTCATACCAGTCTCAAATAAAGGACCCTTAATCCAGCTGGATGTATTCCCTTAATCTGGGTCCAATACTATCCTGTCATAGATATATTCTTCTTTTAATTATCTAATTGCCTTCCTCTTCTGTGATGTTTATGTATTGTGCTCAGATGCCCTGATAGGCCAGGTGTGTGTGTGTGTGTGTGTGTATATATATATATATATATATATGTTCAATGGCATGTGTAGCTGCAGATACACATGCTGTGCACATCCCGCCATCTGGTGTTGAGCTCGGAGTGTTACAAGTTGTTTTTCTTCGAAGAAGTCTTTTCGAGTCACGAGATCGAGGGACTCCTCCCATTTCGACTCCATTGCGCATGGGCGTCGACTCCATCTTAGATTGTTTTTTTTCCGCCATCGGGTTCGGACGTGTTCCTTTTCGCTCCGTGTTTCGGGTCGGAAAGTTAGTTAGAATCTCGGAAAAGACGTCGGTATTGTTTGCGTTCGGTATCGGGTTAGTTACAACAGATCGACACCGAATTTAGAAGAGTTCCGGTGGCCCTTCGGGGTTTTTTCGATCCCCCGTCGGGGCCTGGTCGGCCCGGCCACATGTGAATTCAAGGCTGATGGAACGGACCCCATTCCGCTTCTGTCCAAAATGCCATAACAAGTATCCGTATACGGATCAGCATCTGGTCTGTAACTTGTGCTTGTCCCCAGAGCACAAGGAAGATACTTGTGAGGCCTGTCGAGCGTTTCGGTCCAGAAAGACGTTAAGAGACCGAAGAGCCAGAAGACTGCAGATGGCGTCGACGCCGACAGAACAAGAGCGTTTTGAGGAAGAAGAGGAAGCTTTCTCTATCCAAGAGTCGGACTCTGAAGAGCTCGAGGCCGAAGAAACGAAAACCGTGAGTAAGACGTCGAAACATAACTCACGAGAAGTCAACAAAAGCCCAGGGGACGCCACCGCCAACAGGCCATGGCTTAACCCAAACAAGCGGTGACCGAGCCAAGGCACCGAAAAAGGGCACCCTGGTGTTGAAGTCATCCGGCTCCGGTCGAGATACCGCCACACAGCAATCTCGGACCCGCGACATCGGCTCCGGGAAATTTCGGCACCGTCACAGTGGCACCGAACAAATTCGGCATCGAGACACCACCATGCCGAAAATTACAAAGGTTTCTTCGGAGCCTAAAAAGACCTCTGAAAAAGTTTCGGTTCCGAAACATCCAGCCTCGGAGCCGAAAACAGATTCCTATACAGAGGAACAAGGATTGGCCTCCCAAATGAAAAAACATAGATTTGGAGAGGAACTTCAAGCTGTAGAGCCAGACTATAATCAAAGGAGGCTCCACATTCATCAAGACACAGGGAAGATAACCACTCTTCCTCCAATTAAGATAAAACGAAAACTTGCCTTTCACGAAAAGGACAAGGAGCCACAGGCAAAGGTGGCAAAGAAAACAACTCCACCACCTTCTCCACCACCGTCAGTGCACACATCACCAGTAGCAACTCCTCCTCTGATGCACTCCCCGATTCATACTGCCATGAGTCAAGATGATCCCGATGCATGGGACCTTTACGATGCTCCAGTATCGGACAACAGACCAGACTCGTACCCTACCAGGCCGTCCCCTCCTGAGGACAGTACATCTTACACACAGGTGATTGCAAGGGCAGCTGCTTTCCATAACGTCACCTTGCATTCAGAACCAATTGAGGATGACTTCTTGTTTAACACGCTAACCTCCACTCATAGCCAGTACCAAAGACTACCTATGCTCCCAGGAATGCTAAAACATTCAAAACAAATCTCTCAAGATCCTGTTAAAGGCCGAGCCATAACTCCAAGAGTGGAGAAAAAATACAAGCCACCGCCAACAGATCCTGTTTATATTACACCGCAGTTAACTCCAGACTCAGTAGTTGTCGGGGCAGCTCGTAAGAGAGCAAACTCTCATACCTCGGGAGACGCACCACCTCCAGACAAAGAGTCGCAAATTTGATGCTGCAGGCAAAAGGGTTGCAGCACAAGCAGCAAACCAATGGCGCATTGCTAATTCACAAGCGCTTTGGCAAGATATGACAGAGCGCACTGGGATGAGATGCAACATTTGATAGAACACTTACCCAAGGAGTTCCAAAAAAGAGCACAACAAGTGGTGGAAGAAGGACAAAGTATCTCTAATAATCAGATACTGTCTTCAATGGATGCAGCAGATACGGCTGCAAGGACAGTAAATACTGCAATAACAATAAGAAGGCACGCATGGCTCCGCACGTCAGGTTTCAAGCCAGAAATTCAACAAGCTGTGCTAAATATGCCATTTAATGAACAGCAGTTGTTTGGGCCGGAAGTCGATACTGCTATTGAGAAACTCAAGAAGGACACTGATACGGCTAAAGCCATGGGCGCACTCTACTCCCCGCAGAGCAGAGGCACCTTTCGCGAAACACCTTTTAGGGGAGGGTTTCGAGGACAACCCACAGAAACCACAACATCACAAACAAGGCCCACTTACCAAAGCCAATATCAGCGGGGAAGTTTTCGGGGGCAATATAGAGGGGGACAATTCCAAAGAGGTAGAGGAAAATTCCAAAACCCCAAAAGTCCTCAAAATAAGCAGTGACTCACAAGTCACCCATCCACATCACATAACACCTGTGGGGGGAAGATTAAGCCAATTTTACAAACATTGGGAGGAGATAACAACAGATACTTGGGTACTAGCAATTATCCAGTATGGTTATTGCATAGAATTTCAAGAATTCCCTCCAACAGTCCCACCGAAAACACACAGTATGTCGAAACAACATATAAAGCTTCTAGGATCAGAAGTTCAAGCATTGCTCCAAAAAGACGCAATAGAATTAGTACCAAAACAAGAACTAAACACAGGAGTTTACTCACTGTACTTTCTAATACCCAAAAAAGACAAAACTCTAAGACCTATACTAGATCTCAGAATATTACATACATCAAATCGGACCACTTTCACATGGTTACATTACAAGAAGTAATCCCACTGCTCAAACAACAAGACTACATGACAACACTGGATTTAAAGGATGCATATTTCCATATACCAATACATCCTTCACACTGAAAGTACCTAAGGTTTGTATTCCAAGGGATACATTACCAATTCAAAGTGTTGCCATTCGGAATAACTGCACCAAGAGTTTTTACAAAATGTCTAGCAGTAGTAGCTGCACATATCAGAAGGCAGCAAATACATGTGTTCCCGTACCTAGACGATTGGTTAATCAAAACCAACACGCAAAAACAGTGTTCACAACACACAAATTACGTCATAGAAACCCTACACAAACTAGGTTTCTCAATCAATTACTCAAAGTCACACCTTCTACTGTGTCAAACACAGCAATACCTAGAAGCAACAATCAACACAGTAAAAGGGATTGCCACTCCAAGTCCACAAAGAGTCCAAACATTCCAAAATGTAATACAAGCCATGTATCCAAACCAGATGATACAGGTCAAATTAGTAATGAAACTCCTAGGCATGATGTCCTCATGCATAGCCATTGTCCCAAACGCAAGGTTGCACATGCGGCCCTTACAACAGTGCCTAGCATCACAGTGGTCACAAGCACAGGGTTAACTTCTAGATCTGGTGTTGATAGACCGCCAAACATACATCTCGCTTAAATGGTGGAACAGTATAAATTTAAACCAAGGGCGGCCTTTTCAAGACCCAGTGCCACAATGCGTAATAACGACAGATGCATCCATGACAGGGTGGGGAGCACACCTCAATCAGCACAGCATCCAAGGACAATGGAACATTCAGCAAAAACAGTTTCATATAAACCACTTAGAACTGTTAGCGGTGTTTCTAGCTCTGAAAGCATTTCAACCCATATTAACCCACAAATACACTCTTGTCAAAACAGACAACGTGACAACAATGTATTACCTAAACAAACAAGGAGGAACACACTCGACACAGTTGTGTCTCCTAACACAAAAAATATGGCATTGGGTGATTCACAACCACATTCGCCTAATAGCACAATTTATTCCAGGGATTCAGAATCAGTTAGCAGACAATCTCTCTCGGGATCACCAACAGATTCACGAATGGGAAATTCACCCCCAAATACTGAACACTTACTTCAAAATGTGGGGAACGCCACAAATAGATCTATTTGCAACAAAAGAAAACTCAAAATGCCAAAACTTCCCATCCAGGTACCCACAACATCCGTCTCAGGGCAATGCACTATGGATGAACTGGGCAGGGATATTTGCATACGCTTTTCCCCCTCTCCCACTTCTTCCATATCTAGTAAACAAGTTGAGTCAAAACAAACTCAAACTCATACTAATAGCACCAACATGGGCAAGGCAACCGTGGTACACAACACTACTAGACCTTTCAGTAGTACCTCATATCAAACTGCCAAACAGACCAGATCTGTTAACACAACACAAACAACAGATCAGACATCCAAATCCAGCATCGCTGAATCTAGCAATTTGGCTCCTGAAATCCTAGAATTCGGGCACTTAGACCTCACACAGGAATGTATGGAGGTCATAAAACAGGCTAGAAAACCTACCACTAGACACTGTTATGCAAATAAGTGGAAAAGATTTGTTTATTACTGCCATAATAATCAAATTCAACCTTTACACGCATCTGCAAAAGAGATAGTAGGATACTTACTACATTTGCAACAATCTAATCTAGCTTTCTCTTCCATTAAAATACATCTTACGGCAATTTCAGCTTACCTGCAAATTACGCACTCAACTTCATTATTTAGGATACCAGTCATAAAAGCATTTATGGAAGGCCTAAAGAGAATTATACCACCAAGAACACCACCAGTTCCTTCATGGAACCTCAACATGGTCTTAACACGACTCATGGGTCCACCTTTTGAGCCCATGCACTCTTGTGAAATGCAATACTTAACGTGGAAAGTTGCATTTTTAATTGCCATCACATCTCTAAGAAGAGTGAGTGAGATTCAAGCATTTACCATTCAAGAACCATTTATTCAAATACACAAAAATAAAGTTGTTCTACGGACCAATCCTAAATTTTTACCAAAAGTAATCTCACCGTTCCACTTGAATCAAACGGTAGATTTACCAGTGTTCTTCCCACAGCCAGATTCGGTAGCTGAAAGAGCACTACATACATTAGACATCAAAAGAGCACTAATGTACTACATTGACAGAACAAAACTAATTCGAAAGACAAAACAACTATTTGTCGCCTTTCAAAAACCTCATACAGGAAATCCTATTTCAAAACAAGGCATTGCTAGATGGATAGTTAAGTGCATTCAAACCTGCTATCTTAAAGCTAAAAGAGAACTGCCTATTACACCAAAGGCACACTCAACCAGAAAGAAAGGTGCTACCATGGCCTTTCTAGGAAATATTCCAATGAACGAAATATGTAAGGCAGCAACATGGTCTACGCCTCATACATTTACCAAGCACTACTGTGTAGATGTGTTAACTGCACAACAGGCAACAGTAGGTCAAGCGTTACTAAGAACATTATTTCAAACTACTTCAACTCCTACAGGCTGAACCACCGCTTTTTGGGGAGATAACTGCTTCTTAGTCTATGCACAGCATGTGTATCTGCAGCTACACATGCCATCGAACGGAAAATGTCACTTACCCAGTGTACATCTGTTCGTGGCATTAGTCGCTGCAGATTCACATGCGCCCACCCGCCTTCCCGGGAGCCTGTAGCCGTTTAGAAGTAGATCTTAAACATTTGTACATTTGTAAATAAATTACTTAAAACTTCATTATGTACATACACATTCACTCCATTGCATGGGCACTATTACTAGCATACACAACTCCTACCTTACCCTCTGCGGGGAAAACAATCTAAGATGGAGTCGACGCCCATGCGCAATGGAGTCGAAATGGGAGGAGTCCCTCGATCTCGTGACTCGAAAAGACTTCTTCGAAGAAAAACAACTTGTAACACTCCGAGCCCAACACCAGATGGCGGGATGTGCACAGCATGTGAATCTGCAGCGACTAATGCCACGAACAGATGTACACTGGGTAAGTGGCATTTTCCATATATTGTGAGGGCTACCATGATGTCTGCAGGAACTGATTCTCTATACCCACCAAAATCTCCTAGAGACAGTGGATAGAAATTCACAGGAGGGGGCAGTAGAGTTTAAAGATTTTGTCAGTTGGCTTGCACCTTTAAACATTTTTGTAGGACAAACATGCCTTGTCTGTAAATTTAGACCCGCAGCCTTCCTACCACCCACTGCAACTGTATTAGTGATCCGAACAGCAGTTCCATGTACTCTGCTTAATATTACATCACAGATGGGGAAGTGGGAACACACTGAGTATATTGCGTTGCACGTCTGTTACACAGTGTTCACTGGTCTTGTCACCTCAATGCAAAAACTGCGGATTAGTAATGGGCAGCTGAGCCATGATTTCTTGATATAAACACGTTTTGATCTTTCTCTCGTGGATGTTCCATGACCAGGAGAAAGGATGAAAGATTTCCTGCAAATATGTACATGCATACTTATCGATAATTTGCCCAAATTGTGTTTGCTCATCTTGAGGACCTAATAATTTGAGCCTAGTTTAGATCAACCCAGCTTCTAGATGGACAGTTGACAAGACCATCTCTTCTGTATTACAGATGAAGGTAGGCCCAAGGCAGCCCGATGGGCAAGGTGCAGTGTATTTAAAAGACAGGACATGTACTGGTGTGTTATACATTTACTGATAGTGAAATACTGCTATTTTCCTTTTTCTTTATTGCAAGACCTTTTACTCCCATTGGGTAACATGGGGACTGCCTTAAAATATATTTTAATTGTAATTAAAGAGCAAATAGAGATGGAGTTTGGGGTCTCTGTACTCGCAATATAAAAATACATCTTTTGGTGAAGTTGGTTTTTGAATTGTAAGTTTGAAAATGACACTTTTAGAAAGTGTGCATTTTCTTGCTTTACCATTTTGTGCTTCTCTCTGCCTGTCTGCTGAATACACTTGTGGGTTAGTATGATAGGCTGTTTGTGAATTCACTCTAGAACGTCACATAAAGGGAGATGAGGTGTGCTCTGCATATCCTAATGGCCCATCACCAGGCTTATGGGTCTTCCTGAGCTACAGTGGTGAGAGGAGCGGACACTTGCACCTGAATAGGCCTGTGCCTCTCCTCACACCAAGCACTTTCCAAACCACTGGAGTGTGTCTGGGGCCAGGACAGGGATAGGCAGGGTCCTGGGCACTACAAAGACTTATTTTTTTAAGTTTGCCTACTTCAAAGACAGAAATGTGTACGAGTACTGGACCTCTGACTCCACACAGTTGAAACACTTCTGGACTGAAGACATTTTGCCATGAATACTGTAAGGAAATGCCTCCTTGGCATGGTTACCCCCTGACTTTTTGCCTTTGCTGATGCTAAGTTTTGATTTGAAAGTGTGCTGAGGCCTGCTAACCAGGCCCCAGCACCAGTGTTCTTTCCCTAACCTGTACTTTTGTTTCCACAATTGGCACACCCTGGCATCCAGGTAAGTCCCTTGTAACTGGTACCCCTGGTACCAAGGGCCCTGATGCCAGGGAAGGTCTCCTAGTGCTGCAGCATATCTTATGCCACCCTGGGGACCCCTCACTCAGCACAGACACACTGCTTGCCAGCTTGTGTGCCCTCAGGGTGCCATGCCAACCTCACACTGCCTATGAAGTATAGATAAGTCACCCCTCTAGCAGGCCTTACAGCCCTAAGGCAGGGTGCACTATACCATAGGTGAGGGCATAAGTGCACGAGCACTATGGCCCTACAGTGTCTAAGCAAAACCTTTGACATTTTAAGTGCAGGGTAGCCATAAGAGTATGGTCTGGGAGTCTGTCATGCACGAACTCCACAGCACCATAATGGCTACACTGAAAATTGTGAAGTTTGGTATCGAACTTCTCAGCACAATAAATGCACACTGATGCCAGTGTACATTTTATTGTAACATACACTCCAGAGGGCACCTTAGAGGTGCCCCCTGAAACCTAAACCGACTATCCGTGTAGGCTGACTAGTTCTAGCAGCCTGCCACACACCAGACATGTTGCTGGCCACATGGGGAGAGTGCCTTTGTCACTCTGTGGCTAGTAACAAAGCCTGTACTGGGTGGAGGTGCTTCACACCTCCCCCTGCAGGAACCGTAACACCTGGCGGTGAGCCTCAAAGGCTCACCCCCTTTGTTACTGCACCACAGGGCACTCCAGCTAGTGGAGTTGCCCGCCCCCTCCGGCCACGGCCCCACTTTTGGCGGCAAGGCCGGAGGAGATAATGAGAAAAACAAGGAGTCGTCACTGGCCAGTCAGGACAGCCCCTAAGGCAACCTGAGCTGAGGTGACTCTGACTTTTAGAAATCCTCCTTCTTGCAGATGGAGGATTCCCCCAATAGGGATAGGAATGTGAGCCCCTCCCCTTGGGAGGAGGCACAAAGAGGGTGTAGCCACCCTCAGGGCTAGTAGCCATTGGCTACTGCCCTCCCAGACCTAAACACACCCCTACATTCTGTATTTAGGGGCTCCCCAGAACCTAGGAACTCAGATTCCTGCAACCTAAGAAGAAGAGGACTGCTAAGCTGAAAAACCCTGCAGAGAAGACGGAGACACCAACTGCTTTGGCCCCAGCTCTACCGGCCTGTCTCCCCCCCCCCCCCCTTCCCCCCCCCTTCTAAAGACACTGCTCCAGCGACGCTTTCCCCATGGACCAGCGACCTCTGAATCCTCAGAGGACTGCCCTACTCTAGAAGGACCAAGAACTCCCGAGGACAGCGGCCCTGTTCACCAAAGACTGCAACTTTGAAACAAAGAAGCAACTTTGAAACAACTTGCGTTTCCCTCCGGAAGCGTGAGACTTGACACTCTGCACCCGACGCCCCTGGCTCGACTTGTGGAGAACAATCACTTCAGGGAGGACTCCCCGGCGACTGCGAGACCGTGAGTAGCCAGAGTTGCCCCCCCTGAGCCCACACAGCGATGCCTGCAGAGGGAATCCCGAGGCTCCCCCTGACCGCAACTGCCTGCTTCTAAGATCCGATGCCTGGCAAAGACTCTGCACCCGCAGCCCCCAGGACCTGAAGGATCCGAACTCCAGTGCAGGAGTGACCCCCAGGAGGCCCTCTCCCTTGCCCAGGTGGTGGCTAACCCGAGGAGCCCCCCCCCCCCCCGCCTGCCTGCATCGCTGAAGAGACCCCTTGGTCTCCCATTGCTTTCTATTGAAAACCCGACGTTTGTTTGCACACTGCACCCGGCTGCCCCCGCGCCGCTGAGGGTGTACTTTCTGTGTGGACTTGTCACCCCCGGTGCCCTACAAAGCCCCCCTGGTCTGCCCTCCGAAGACGCAGGTACTTACCTGCTGGCAGACTGGAACCGGGGCACCCCCTTCTCCATTGAAGCCTATGCGTTTTGGGCACCACTTTGACCTCTGCACCTGACCGGCCCTGAGCTGCTGGTGTGGTAACTTTGAGGTTGCCCTGAACCCTCAACGGTGGGCTACCTTGGACCCAAACTTGAACCCCGTAGGTGGTTTACTTACCTGCAAAAACTAACAAACTCTTACTCCCCCCAGGAACTGTTGAAAATTGCACTGTCTAGTTTTAAAATAGCTATATGTGATTTATGTGAAAACTGTATATGCTATTTTGCTAATTCAAAGTTCCTAAAGTACTTACCTGCAATACCTTTCAATTGAAGTATTACATGTAAATCTTGAACCTGTGGTTCTTAAAATAAACTAAGAAAATATATTTTTCTATACAAAAACCTATTGGCCTGGAATTGCCTCTGAGTGTGTGTTCCCCATTTATTGCTTGTGTATGTACAACAAATGCTTAACACTACTCCTTTGATAAGCCTACTGCTCGACCACACTACCACAAAATAGAGCATTAGAATTATCTCTTTTTGCCACTATCTTATCTCTAAGGGGAACCCTTGGACTCTGTGCATACTATTCCTTACTTTGAAATAGTGCATACAGAGCCAACTTCCTACAAATACCACTAGTGCAAATACCTTACACGTCTCGAAGATAAGCCTGATGGCTTGAGCCAGGCTACCAGGGGGTGAGCAGGGGGTTATCTGAGTTGTGTGGCTTCCTACCCTGGTTAGAGTGAGGAACCCTACTTGAATAGGATGCAAACCACTGCCTAGTAGGGACCCCATTTATAACAGCAAGTTTCGCAGGATTATACTTGCGATATAGTAGAAGTACTTGACTATAGGCAACAAGTTTGGCTGGTTGATTTGCAAGAAAGTAAGAACTGCAAGAGGAATGTTCTCAAAATGTTCTTAAGCCGGATTAGTGCTGTATGGAATAGGTGGTGTTACAATTTCAAGTAAGTTGGTTGAATATCACCCTCACCAGTTTAATTGAGGAGCGTTGACCTGGTTTTCAGTGCAGTTTGAATCCAACCACTGTTGCTGTTGAAGAGGACTGTGATTTACTTTGTAATTTGCTGTTGTACTTATCTTATTGTAGTAGAATATCAGTATCTGCTGATTCCTTACCTTTGAATTCTCCCCAAGCTTCAGACCTGAGCTGGAAATTTTTCGTGAGCAGTACCCCTCGTGCCCGTAGGTGGCATCGATTGACTCAGTGTCCATCGTATGCACCATAAATGACGACGTGGTTCCACCGATACATGCCCACGTCAGTTCTTTTCTTTCCACGCCAGCCACCGCTGATCCTAAAAGAGCTACCCTACCTCTTAGTCCTCTTTTGACTGGGCTTTTTAAATTTTTTGTTCAGTGGTGTGTCGAGGGATGTCATCTAGGAAGATGGGTTTCGAGCCCTGCAGTTCCCGTCATCGAGCGATGCCTGGGACTGATCTCACCTCGTGTGTTTGTAGTGTCTGGAGCACGACCATGGCTCGAAGTCATGCTCAGAGTGCAGGGCCATGCATTCCCAAGGCTGATTTCTCGGTCAGGTCCTGGGACTGGTCGTGGAGTCCGAAGTCGTAGTCATCTCACTCTCATGGTCTTTAGGGCGATGGGGTAAGTCGAGGCACAAGGGGAAAAAAAGTAAGAAGTTGAAGTGCTCTTCGACTTCTCCTTGTCTGTCGGCCGATGCGGTGACGCAGCATCATCATGCTAGGCTTTGTTCCTCTGTACCTCCTCTAGTTCCGCGCCTCCCCAAATGTTTGGGAACCCGAGTGACCCCCTGCCCAACCGAAGAATTTTATGAGGCCATGCATCTCCTTATTAGACGGTCGACCCTGCTGGAGGGCTTTCAGGCCCCATCGGGTTCTGCGTTGGCAGCTCGGCCTCTGCGCATATGGGGTCTCAGGGATACAGTCCTGATTCCAGACTGGTGGTCATACCACCTCGGTCTTCCATGGTGCCGGTCCCAATGCAGGTGCTGCCAGCACTGCCATCCGTGTTGTCATCCCTATGCTGACTCCAATGCCAGCAGGTGCTTTGACTCCCTGTTCGGATCCTGTTCCCTATTCTGCTGGGCTAGGCCTCGGAGAAGAATGGGAAGGGGTTCGCTAGACCTTTTAAAAGGCCAGTACTATGAAGAAAAAATGGACTGGTTTGAGGACTTGGGTGAAGCCAGTTGACTAGATACATTTCCATATCCTGTTGTGCTTTCTCCCCCTACCGTGGCTATGGAGGTGGGAGCCTCTTATGCTATGGTGGTGAGTAGGGCGGCTACCCTCCATGGCCATTAAGGCTACTTTCTTGACAGAGGTGCTACAACAAGGCGCATCCACCTCTGAACTCCTGTTCCCCTTCAATAATGCTCTCACAGACGTCCTTCTGGGTACCTGGATCAAACCTAGCACAGGGGCTTCTGTGAATAGAATGATTGCGCGCCACCATTGCCCTGCACCTGGGGACCCAAGTTTCCTGACACAACACCTCACCCCTCAGAGCTTAGTGGTCCAAGCCTGTATTCCCATGGCACGTTGCCTACCGCTCCCCCAGATATGGAATCCAAGAGCTTGGATTCATTTGCGAAGATGTTTTCTTCCGGCAGCCTTGCATTGTAATTTGTGAACATTGCATGCCTTTTGGAGCGTTGTTCCCACACACAGTGGGGATACGGTTGTGCACGTGCTGCCACAGGTTTTGGAGGAGGCCTGGGCTGTACTCTCTCAGGCGGTTGCTGACAGAGACCCAGCGAATTTCATAATCCGTTGCTGACGGGACTGGACATGGCCAACTTGATAGATTAAGTGGTTTCTACAACACTGGCCCTCAGGCGCCACAGTTGTCTGAGAATGCTTGGCTTTTGGGTGGTGTCCAAGCTTCCCTGATGAACATGCCCTTCGTTGGCACCTGTCTCTTTGGAGACGAGGCAGGTTCGACTCTTGAGCACTTCAAGGATTCTTAAGCTGTGGCCAGATCCGTAAACGTTGTGGTGACCCCTCATCCCTGCCTTTTGCGGCTACGGAAGGGGCTACCAACCACTGCAATTCCTGTTCAGCCACTGTGCCTCACATGCTGCCCAGCCTCTGAATGGCTGAGGGCGTGGGCACCCACCAACCTCGTGGGTCAGGTGGCCTGCAGTCTGCTGTCAGACACTCCCAAGCATCCACCCCCAACAGCCTCTAAACAGTCTTAGTCTGCCTTTCCCCCACCAAGGGCACCCAGTTGTCAGCAGGATTATTCATCACCTGCTCCACTGGCAATCTATTTCTTCAGACAGATTAGATTTGCAGACTGAAGGGGCTACCTCCGCTTCGAGACTACCCCTCTATCCATGCAACCACCTTAAGACTGGATGATGGAGGATCATTTATCCCTTCGCCTCAAGGAGGTTGCAAGTCTTTTGGCCATTGGAGCCATAGAGAGGGTTCTGTTGCCTGCAGTAGGCTGTGGTTGTTATTCCAGCTAATTTCCGGTCCCCAAAAAAAGACAAGGGTCTTCACCCTATTTTAGACCTACGAGCCCTAAATCTCTTCCTCAAGAAAGAGCTCAGAATGCTCACATTGGCAAAGGTTTTGTCTGCCCTGGACTCAGGAGACTGGATGGTAACATTGGACTTGTGTGACGCTTATTTTCACATCCCTGTCCTGCCTGCCCACAGACATTACTTGCAGGTCACAGTAGGTCACGAGCACTTTCAGTTCACTGTGCACTCATTTGGCCTTACCAGTGCCCTTTGGGTGTTCACCAAGGTCATGGCAGTGGTTGCAGCTCATCTGGGGAGATCAGAAGTATCTGTCTTCCCTTATCTCGACGACTGGCTGTTGAAGGAGAGCTCGCCCCAGGCTGTTGTCTCCCACCTTCGATTACGGTGGACCTTATGTATTCCCGGTGTTCACTGTAAATGTGCCTAAGTCACACCTCTGACTCTCTCTAAGATGCTCCCTTTCATCCGAGCTTTTCTGGACACAGCGCAGTTTTGGGTTTATTCTCCCGAGTGGCGAGTCTAGGATATTCAGGCTACGATACTGATGGGCGCAGCAACAGGAGAATCTTTCAGATATGGTCCAGATTTCGGAGGGAACTGCGAAAGATCTGCAGTGGTGGTGAACGAACTGCGATTGGGCCTGAGGCATATCCCCCTCCCTTCCCCAACCAGATCTGACAGTAGTGACAGATGCATCACTCCTGGGATGGGGCGGCCATATGGGAGAGGTGGAGATTAGAGGAATCTGGTCTCTGGCGGAAGCAGGCTTTCCCATCGACATGCTGGAGCTCCATGCGATCGGGCTGGCATAGAAACCTTTCTTCCCTCTATCAAGGGAACGATAGTATTGGTGTTCACAGACAACACCACTGCCATGCAGTACTGCAACAAGCAGGGCGGGTGGGGTCTTGGGCCCTTTGTCAGGGGGATCAGATCTATTTGCTTAGAAGGCGCAATGTCAGCGTTGATGTTCTACCTTGGCCGTAAAAAGTTCCGGGTGGATGACCTACTCTTTGTAGTGTATGTGGGTGTAAAAAAAAAAAAACAATAAAATTTATAAAAGGTCAGGCAGTGTCAAAGAGGACTATCTCCTGCTGGGTTGTACTCTGCATTAGTATCTTCAACGCACTGCCCAAAAACATCAGGTCTTCCCTCTAGGCACAAGTTGTCATGTAAGGCCCAAGTTGCTGGGGCTCTGTTCCCTCTGGGCCTGACAGGTCTTCTGCCTGAGGAAAGGGGTCCTGATCTGGTATCTGTTTAGGAGCTAGTTTCCCAGACTTCTTGCCATTTCTCTTGGTAGGTTGGGCCATTATTCCAGACTCCAACTCTACATTCTCACCCTTGGCTTTGCACTGTGCTCTCATTTTCACACAGACCCATTCATGTATACCCAGCATAGCTGCATGGGTCTTTAGTTTGACATCAGCCCATGCTGAGAACTGCGGATCATTGCCTAGCAGACACTGTACAGGGATTGCAGGCGATACCACCACCACCTTCTTCTGGCCAGTAACCCCTCATTCTAAGTTCACCATCGCCATGGGATGTACCTTAGCCTGATTATCAGCGTTGAGGACTGTGCATGTCTCACCAGTCAAGTAGTGATCTAAGTACACCAGTTGCTCAGTCATCATGGTGACAATGGCACCAGCGTTTCTCAGGGCTTCAACTCTAATCCCATTAATTTGTGGTTGTTGTCTATATCTCTTCAGATTACTGGGCCAGACAGCCAGGGCAGCTACATCCAATCCACCCTCTGAAACTAGAGTTGCCTTAGTGGACTCACTGACATAGTCAGGATCCAATTGGAATCCTGTTTCGAGACATACCTTTGCATTTACTGCAGATGGCACCAGAGGCATTATGTTTGTGGGGACCTGTAGGGTCTCCAGTTAGGTGTCCAAGAGCTTTGCAGTCATGACACCAAGCCTTTTTGGAATCCCAGTTTTTATCTTTGTACACACTCTTGGATTGGGAAGAGTCACGGGCCTACCCTCCTGAGAAGATTTTGGGGCCTTTAGAAGACTTTGTTTTTACCCTTTGCTTGATCACCATCTTTCCCTTGGGAGGGCTTTTTGGCCTCTTTCTTATGGCCATTTCCCTCCCCTGTGGTAGTTTTTGATCACCCTTGTTTTGACCCAGTGGTTTGCCTTCTTCCCCAACTGAGGAGAAAGTGGACCTAGATCTAAGAGGTACTGGTGTAACTTCTCTTGTACACAATTACAGAAAATCTACCCAGGTTCTGACTCTGGGTTTTTCAAGTCTCCCTGATCCTACATTTTTCAGTGGTGAGTCAAAAGCCCTCAATCAGGGTGTCCTTCATAAGGTCCTAAGACTCGGCAACTACCTCATTCAATGTCGGGAGTCTATCCCTGCATTTACCAGAGAACAGTTCCCAAAAGAGAGAGCCTTGCCAAGGCCTTGTCATTTTCTGTCATCAGCAGCGCCCGATAAGCTTTTGTGGGTTTAGTACCCATGGCAAGTTTCCATGCTTTACAGAGCTCCTTAAGTTGGGGTGCCTTAAGGTGCTGCTAGAGTGCCAGGTTGAGTTCCTGGGAAGGCTGTGTTTGGACATTGTGTTTACAGTAGTTGGGAACTTTTCAAAAGACTTACAAAAATTGCTAGTACTTTTCTAAAAGGCCTATCTTTCTAAACAGTTTTGCAAAGGGACTTAACCAAGGCCCTATGGCTATTTTAAAACAATTTGGAAAAATTCGAAATTTGTAAACAAATATTTAACAAGAGACAGTTTTTGGATTCCTCTGTGGAATCACTTATCAAACAAGTGGTACAGTAGATGTAAAGCCTTGTATCCCAACCGCTGGAGCACCATTGTAGGAAGCTGGACCTTTGTGGTACGTCAATACTGTGTAAAGGGTCCAGTGGGTTCTCCATTGAGTGGATAGGGGCTTTCTATGCAATCACAAAGTCTCTATTTGGAGGAAGTGTGGTCAAGAAGCCTTAGGCTTAACACGGAGGAGTGCAAGACATCCACAAATACACACAATAGCCAATAAATGAGACACGACTCAAAAGGGAGATCCACACCAATTTATAAAAATAGCAAGTATATTTATATAAGTTTAGGCATTAGAAAAAAATTGTTCAGGTAAGTAAGTTTTTAAATAGGATTTCTTTTCACTTTAAAAAGTGGGCACTCAGTGGAATGTCTGAGTGCTGCAACAACGGGTAGAGTACAGTGACTTACAAGACCAATCTCCAGGAGTTAAGGTGAGTAGTGGGCATGGTCCAAAGCAGCACCAGCAGTACACTACCAGCGGCAAGGGGCGGCTGGGTGCAGGGTGTAAAACAGCATCTGGTGCCCAATACTTTTCAATGGCTATCGGTCACTGCGAAAAGAGGCTGCAGGCTCTGGCCAAGAGGCCAGTCAGCTGAACCAACAGCAGGGCTCAAGCCTCACGATACTCGGGCACTTTGGTCGTCTTATCCGTGGCTCAGGGGTGATGGGTGCAGAGGTGCCCTTAGGTGCCAGGTCTTCTTTTGCAAAGCAGTTGCAGTGGAGGGAATCTGCATACAGAGGCTGCAGGCGTCGCCCGGGAGTTCAGGATGGGTGAAACCACAATGGACTCTGATTCTGGAGGGCTGAGGAACCTAGTTGGCACTGGTGGTCCACTTCAACTCTGGTCTGAGGCGGCAGGTGCAGTGGTGAATCCGTGTTGAGCTTTGGAGGATCCGGAGGCTTCAGAGTCCCGTCTTTGGACTGCTAGAGAACAGGTCTGCTGTTCACAGGAGGTCTGGAGTCTTTTTTTGAAGGCAGCGAGTCCTCCCGGGTTTCTGAAGTCACAGCTGCAGGATGAGTCTATACTTTGGTACAGATTTCGTCAAGAGATGCAGACAGGCCGGTGAGGTTGGTACCACGACAGCTGCTTCTTTTCTCCTCTTCTGCTTTTTCGGCTCTTCAGTGTTGTTGGTCTTCGTAGGTCATCAGGGCCTGCTTCTCTGGTGCCAGGGGCTCCCCTAAATACTGAATTTAGGGGTGTGTAGGTTGGTAGCCAACAGCCTACTGACCTTTGGGGTTACTACACCCCCTATAACACACTTCCTATGGGAAGTGGGCAGAACCCTGTCCCAGAATTCCTAGGTATGTCATCACAAAGATGGCTATGTCTGAAAGTTCGTATCCACCTGGTAGTAGCCCACCTTGGGGGTGGTACTAGCCTGGAGGTGACCTGACTAGCTAATTTTTCACTTGTTCAGGTGCCAAGTGGGCTCTGGATGGGAGGTGCCCACCTCTTCTCTTCTCTCCTGTGAGGAGAGCCAGATTTCCATTTCAAAGAGGGCAGCCCTTTCAGGCTTGCTGTCTTAGAAGGCAAATCAGCAGGTCATCCTGTGGGAGGGGGATTTGCACCCTCTTCCCAGGCAGGCTTTTGTTCTGGGCCTCCTGAGAGCAGGAGGCTCTGTCCTAGAGGGCCTGAACTGTATCTCAGGTGGCAGGCTGGCAGAAACCGTTTTCAGGGGGCACTTCTAAGATGCCCTCATGGTGCATTTATTGATAAAGCCATCACTAGAATCACTGTGGGCTTATCAACACTAGATGTTTGATACCAAACATTCCTATCTTCAGTGAAGCCATCATGTAGCTGGGGAACACATATTGACCAGTGTCCACCACATAGATTTAAAAAGGCTTCCCCGGCCACTTACTGTGTCTGGGAATAGACAAAGACATAACGGGCATATCGGCTCTTGCAGATTTATCCTTAAATGCACCCTGCCTTTGGACTGTAAGGCCTAGTGTAGGGGTGATTTGCATATATTGCATGCAGTGTTAGGGGACATGGTACACAGGCTGTGTGATAGTCTGCACCAAGACATGCAGCCTCCAGTGGCAGCCTGTCGTGTGCTTGGTGAGGGTTTCTTAGGGAGGCACAATTTGTGCTGCAGCCCTTAGTGAGCCTCAGGCCCTAGGTACCAGGTGTACCATTTACTAGGGACTTACAGAGGGTGCTAACAGATTTTCCATTTGGGGAAACAATTGTACAGTTTTGGGAAAGAGATCTGGCACTGGGAACCTGGTTAGCAGGTTCAGTGCACTTTCAGTGTAAATCACAATCGTAACCAGGCAAAAAGTGCGATGTAACCATGTCAAAAAGAGGCACTTGCCTCCAAGTTGCATTATTGATTTGGCATGGAAGTCCTGTTGGCAGATTCCATAAACTGTATCTGGGTTCTCTGATGAAGACTACAGTGTGGGTTCACAAAATATACTGGGCTGCGCTTAAGTTGTTAATGCAGAGACTTTGGCACAAAAAGTTATTGCGCATGAAAGGACTTCTGCACAAGTTAATATTAGTAACTGTGTACAGTGTATTAGAATAGGCTTTTTATGATTGTTCTAATATGCTCTGCAAAGCCATTCTTCTAAAGCACATGTTCACACAAAGATACCATGGCTCCACAGTATCACTGAGAATTGGTTGGAAAAACTAGTTGGTGTGTTAGAAGTGCAACTCAAACACTTTCCTAAAGGTTTTAAAGCATTCCTGAAGCTTTTAGTTCATTAAGGGTTGACATGGCTAATGAAAGGAAGTTTCATTCAGTAGTTGCTAACATCAAAAACCTGCATTCTCCAAACCTTGACTTGCAAAATCTCAACGCACTGGATTATTTGCTGAAGAGAAGTGTGATTCTTTCATTGGGGTGTGCCATTCCATGTAGCACTGTAAAGACTAAGTAGCAGTTGTTAAATTGAATACACTGTTTCACTAGTAAACAGTGAAGTTGTTTCAGAAGGGTTACATTGTGTGTTACGAGGGACCTTAAACACCAGCCTATCCACTTCAGGCTGGAGCAATTGTAATCTTGCAACATCTTATGTCAAGAGACAAAGTAGGTGCCATTTGCGGATTCTAGCCAAGCACAATAACTGTTGCCTTAATGGTGTTCAAGACCTCAAAAGAAAGAAAAGGTTGAAATTTCCTGATTGTTTATAGATTAAACCAACATTTCAGACTACAGCTGTAATTTTTGGTTTCAAGAAAAGCTGTTGGTCAACTGCTATTCCTAGACTTTACTGACTGGCTTGGGTATATGTAAGGTAGCATACCAATTTCAGTGGGCCAGTAATGTGGCTTCGCCAAAAAACACAATAAATTAGTTAGCTATAGCAAACTGATAATTTTCCCATAATGTGAGCAGGCTGTATTTCACAAAGAACACTGGTTCCAAGTTCATATTTAAGCATGGTAGGGGACATCACGCTCTGAAGCAGATTCAAGCTGCTATAATCACTGCTGACTTTCTTTCCTTGCATAACATGGAACTTGTTCTGGGGAAACAAGTAGTAACTTGGTCTGGGATCCTGACTTATATGCCACGCTGGCTCTGAGGTCAACTCAAAGTGCATAAAATAGAAGGGTGCTTGGGCTCAACACCTTGAGGTGCTGCTGGAAGATTTTGATCTGGTCCTGAATGCAAACATTTCATGGAGTCTGTGCAAGTACATGCTCAGGGAAGGACTGTGCATCATTGCCATAGTTTGTCTTGCATCACTAGTTTGATGTGGAGGCTCTGATAGCCTCATGCACATTGACTGGCACTAGACTTGCTCTGCACTCAAAGTGCAACGGAGGTTTGTTGATGTTTAATGGATGGGCGTCTAAGATCCCCAACTAACTCTAAATGGACCTTTTTCTTAAGAATCATTGCTTTTTGTGTCTTTCTGGGGCATGAGGTTAAGCTGGGCAAAAACTATGAACAATGACAATGTTAGAAACCATAGTTTTCCACTTTGAGTAATTTTTCAGGAAGGGCACTTCCCTCATTGATAGATGCCTATTCACCCTCCTTGCCCAATAAAACCCAAGCTCTCTCTACATTGCCCAGGGTGGAGAAAGTTTGGTTTGGGCAGCTGGAGAGGAATTTCACATCATTTTATTTCAACTTCACTGAATTTAGGGTTGTCCTCAACTGAGGCCAACAGTCTGAAGTCCTGGGAGTAGTGATTTGTCCTTTTTCTACAACATTGAATCTTCTCTAGATTCTTAAACACTACAGTATAGCAGTACACAATCTTGAAAAACTTCTTAGCAGAGAGAAATATATTTCTCCAAATACAAACTAACAGTGCCCATGAAAAGTTAACATTTCGTTTTTTTTGTTTCTCTTAATAACTTGAGTGCAAGTTTAAAGGGACTCAAAATTAGAAATTAGTTAAAGACTACCTGGAGGAGCATAGATCCTGCCTGTCATTTTAAATCAGACAGGAGCAACTACTGATCTCTGAATACATAACACTGGCAGATCCCTTTGTGCTCTTTTCTCCCTCTGTTGAGACATTCACAGAAAATGATGTTCCAGCCTTTCTTATATTTTTGTTTTTTAGACATGAAATTGTGGAATGACTTCAAATGCATTTTCCCAGAGTAGACTATTTAGCCTTTCCCTCCTGGTAGATTTCTTTTGGTTTTTTTGCCAAGCCTCTAGAGGTTTCCGTCAACCTTGTTCCCTCTGGTCTGGAGCCTTAATGTAGCAATGCACTTGTGGTGGTTTTAAGCAGTGTTTATAGTTCGTAGTGGGCCTACCCCTACTTCATTGTATGGCTCTCTTCTCATCAATTTTGTTTATTTTTTTTAGCAGGAGAGAAAGAGCTAAGATCTTTGCTTCTGATGCTCTCCTGTTTAGAGGTGTGTCTGGTGTGAAGTTTAATCCCTTGAAAAAATATTTCATTGAAAGATGGGCACGTAGCAGCGTATTTTTTCCCTCTTGTATTTGGCACATGAGTAGCTGTTGTAAAGTAGGGAGAATGTTTACTCGACTTCTGCACACTGCATTGTTAATACAGCTGATCAAGACCTGTTGTGGTGCAAGTTGTTCTATCTAGGCATATTCCCTAGGCTTTTGTATTTGATTAACCTGTTGCAAAGCTCAGCCTGGTCCTAGGTGCAGTTGGACAATGTTTGGCATTTATAATTCCATTATCCAACCTGCTGGCAGCACTCAAAGGCATCTAATTTGTCCAATGTAGTTTGGTTTATCATTTATTGATGTGGTGTGACCCAATAATCTCACAATCCTACGTAGATTGGGATTTGAAAATTAACAACTGCTGGAGCATTAGATCAAATATTAAACACATTGTTTAGTTATTAATGTCCAAAATTCACAAACGTTAACCCATGAGGTAAAAGAACATGCCAGCCTTGGTATTTGGAGATGGATAACTTGCATCACTATTTCAACAGAGGTAATTGTGGGAAATGTGAAATAATTGTTCAACCAACGTTGGCAGCATGCATATGGATGTGAGTGGAATTGTCAAGATACGTTTTATACAGGGGGGGAAGGGGTGTTGGTAGTGCAGCTTAAAAGAGCAGGCTAAGTTAAATTTGTCCCACCTGTGGGGTCACAGTTTAATTTCGACAAACTGGAAGGCAAGTGCCCAAAAGCGCTCACTCTTCCTGCCAGTAGCATGGCAGGAAGAGTGAGCGCAGGCACATTGTATTGGATTGCAGACTATATCAAGGAATGCAGCTGCTGACATGCATAATGAGAACATTGTAGAAATTTTCCTTTCAAAAGTTTCTGCCCTCGAAGAAAAGGCAACTGTAAAAACTGGAGGTAGTGATTAAAACCTGGTCGATAAACTGTTTTCTCTGCGTCTCAAAACTGAACGCCTCTCAGTAAAGATGGTTATTAATTTAGTTCCATTTTATTACAGTTGGCGAGCATGCTGTGAACCAAAAACAAAAAAATTCATATGGGGGAAGTGATCAATGAGCCTTTACAGCACTAGCTACCGGGTCTGTATTTTTTTTTACTGAGTGATACTTTATTGACCCAAACGGAATCTGGTTAAAGAGAGTGCCCACGATATCTAAAATCAAGTGTCCCTCCTGGCAGGTCTAATCCCCTGGAGCAACACTCACTCCAGTGGTTAGAAGGAACAAGCATCTCCCATTGTTTACTGATCCAATAATAGACAGAACTTATTTGTGTGAATTATTTTACAAATAAGTGGAAACAATTAATTTCTATGGGTATTAACCTCAAGCTTGGTGATTCAAAATAGCCAAGGTCTCATCATGCATGTGCTGCTATTACAATACAAAACATTTTGATTACATGGCTTTGGATTTGTGCCAACACTTAGAGGCAAATACCAAGCACCTACTATTAAATCTCAGCATTTAAAATTGTGGTTGTGCAAGGCCTGTTTTGAGTGCAGGGAAAATTGATGTTCGGGGCATGTGTGACTGTAGATGCACATGCTCACCATAATCCTACCACCTAGTGTTTGGGTTGGAGGTGTGGAAGTTGTTTTTCTTCAAAAATGTCTTTCAAGTCACAATGTATGGTGACTCCTCCTCTTGCTGGTAATGCACATGGTCATTGGCTCCATTGTTAGTGTTGTCTTCTGCCGTGAGGTTCAGACTTGTGCTCTCCGTCTCAACATCGTTGTTTCCTAGGGGGTGGGTGATTACAGTTATTAATTAATCCTTCTTCAGTCATTAGTCAACGTCAGTCTCCTCTGGGAGAATCTGCTTGACTGCAGCCTCTTTGGGCCTTCGCACATTGGGGCAGTTCTTCTACTTCGATATACCTTCCGCACCATGTCTCTCTGGTGATGGAACAGATGTCCGTCCATTTCTGCCCTCGCTGTCACACCAAGTTTCCACACACTGACTTATCCCATGTGTTTAACTTGTGCCTTTCACCAGACCATCTGGATGACACCTGCGAGACCTGCAAGTCCTTCCTGGTCCAAGACGCGACAGCGTGATCGACGTGCACGATGAGTCAAGATGTCCCTCCGCAGCGCAGAGGCCACACCAGACCTCTTCTGATCAGAAGACCGACGCCCAGGTGTCTGCAGCAGACAAGGGTACCTTTTCACCTGAACACAACTTCGGCTCCAAGCTGGAGATGAAGGACCTCACATCAAGACAGGCTGTAAGTATGGTGCCCCCTCACCAGCAAGCCATTTCAAAGGGTCTGGACTGATCAGAGTCTTTACTTGGGCCACTACTGCCCTCGGGCCATGGTTGGCACTGAGAAACTGTATCAGAAACAACCCCCTCTGGCTCCGTGCTGAAAAAACAGCAGAAGACCCATACTCTCAAACTGACTTCCACACCATTGGGGTCAAGCCAAATGTCAGAATTAAGAGTGTCAGCACGAAACATCACTCCACCTCTGCGCTGAGATCAACGACAACGGACCCAAGAACCTCGGCATTGAAAGCCTAAGCATCAAAAGCTGCATTGGAGCCGAAATCTTACTCCTTTGCTAAATACACGGTTGGATCCGAGATTGCGGAGCCTGTGCTCCAGTGGATGCAGGTCGAAATAGACTCCATACAACAACACCTGGTCATAAACCAAGACACTGGGCATATCCTTGAAGATCACCGTATACTGATGTACGATCAATTAAAAGAAAATTAACATTTGAGTATGCTTCGGACATACCTATAGCACCAAAGCACAGGAATAAGGCCGACAAGACTACTAGCCCGGTTCACCCCAGCCCATCTCCACCTGTTGCACCACCTTAAACTTCACGAGGACCATATTCCCAAAGGGCCCTGTTCATTCTTTTGAGGTGGAAGGGGGCAGACTGAGACCACTGTTCCATTCTGGCACCCGTGGGACACTTTTGATATAGATCCACCTACAGATATGGGCCCCAATCTCTACCCAGCAAAACCTTCTCCCCAAGATGACACCACCACCTACCACAATATCATAGGTAGGATAGCTGCATATCATAAGGTTCAGCTCCACACAGAGCTACTAGAGGATTTTTTTTTATTTTTTTTTAAATTCAAAACCCTCATCACATGTCTCAATTTCTGCAGATGCTTAAAGTTATGCTTAGACACATACCTGACTTCTTTAAAGTCCCAGCTAAGGCCTGTGTCATTACTCCAAGGGTCGATAAGAAATATAAGCCCTCCCCAACCAACCCTACATACATTAAAGGACCACTTCCTCCTGACTCCAGTGGTTGTCACAGCTAAAAAAAAAAAGGGTGGCTGCGCAGTCTGTCAACCACTAGAGAATTGGCAATTCCTTTGGCCTTCTCTTTTGACATGACAGAGCTCACTGGGATGAGATGATCACCTCTGAGAGCATAGTAATTGCAAACATCTCCATTCGGTGCACCCCCGATGCAGCCAACACAGCAGCAAGAGGTATTAACTCCATTGTGCTCCTAAGACGACACGCCTGGCTTAGGATCTCAAGCTTCAAACCCAAAGTGCAGCAAAACATATTCACATTTACTTTTGATGAGGAACACCTCTTTGGCCATCAAGTGTACACTACTTAAGAAAATCAAGAAAGATAATGAGACGGTCAAAGCATCGGGATCATTAAAAACATCATCACAACACGGCTCCTTTCACCGCTTCCATTATGATGGAGGAACAGAATCCACCTCTACATCCTACCAACGTCCCCAGGTACAAACCACCTCGCCTAGGGGATACTATGGGGGTATTTATAGGGGCAATATTTCCAAGGGTAGAGGTAAGGGTGGTTTCACCAAACCCTCTGCCCCCACCCCAGATGCTGACGAGCCATCCATCCATCCATCCCTCCCGACCACTCAACACCTGTTGGGGGTAGACTACAAGGGTTCTTTCCTGCCTGACGTAACATCACCTCGACCAGTGGGCATGGGATACTGCTGCTTACTTCCACACCACCAAACATTCCACCTTGCTGACACACACTCTGTTCAGAACATCACCTGTTACTCAAGGAGGAAGTTTAAGCACCCTTCAAAAAGGGACCATATATCCACTACCAATTCACCAGTAAGGCATAGTATTTTCACTTTACTTCTTTAATCCCAAAAAGGGTGGGTCCTTAAGACCAATCTTGACCTCAGATCTCTAAACAACTGCATTCTCTCAGAGCATTTTTGAATGGTCACTCTAAAAGATGTCATTGTGTTACTAGAGCAAGGTGACTTCATGGCCACACTAGACTTTAAGGACTCCTATTTCCACATTCCTATTCACCCGGTGCATCACTGATTCCTCATGTTCGTAATAAGCAACCAGCATTTCTAAACCCAAATGCTCCCTTTCAGGGTCACAACCACCCTTGGGTTGTCACCAAATGTCTTGAAGTGGCAACTGCTCACCTGCACAGGCAAAATATGCACATTGTCCCATTCTTAGAGGATTGGCTCATCAAAAGTGCTTCCAACACAATTGGGTCACAATAAACCTACTTCATCAATTAGGCTTCACCATCAGTGCAGACAACCTTCAAGCCCTTCAAATACAACCATATCTGGGAGCAGTACTAGACTCACAATGAGGGATAGCTTAGCCCAGTGCTGCACTGATTCAAGCCTTCTGGACGCTCATCCCACATCCAACCTCTCCAGCAGGTAAGTGAGGACAGTCATGCGTCTCCTTGGTATGATGGCTTCATGCAGAGCCATAGTCCCTCATGCCATACTCAACATGTGCCAGTTGCAAAAGTGCTTAGCGCAACAATGGACTCAGTCGGAGGGTCAATGGGAAAATCTAGTGTTAGTCAGCTGGCAAACTTGCCACACACTGCAGTGGAACACCAACTATCTCCTAAAAAGATGACCTTTCCTAGACCCGGTACGGTAGAGAACCCGAATGAACTCCTCAGTCTCGAGTTGAGAGCGCATTCACAAGATCTGATTGCTCATGGTCAACGGAAACCCAGCCAGAGACATCTCCATATCAATTACCTGGAGTTGATAGCTGGTTACCTAGCGCTCAAAGCCTTCCCTTCTCATCTGATTGGCAAAGTAGCCCTTATGGAAATTGACAACATGACTGCCATGTATTATCTCCAAAATCAAGGGGTCATCAGATCCCCTCAGCTACCTCATCTAGCCCAATCCATTTAGAGGTGGACTCTCTGGTACAACATCCACCTGTTAGTGGAGTATCTCTCTGGGAGCAGACAACAACTTTGCTGACTTCCTCCGCAGGAGGCGTCAACAAGTCCACGAGTGGGAACTCCACGCACAAGTCCTCCTACCATACTTAACGGTGTTTGGGTCACCCTGAAATCGACCTTTTTGCCACAGCCAGCAGAAAATGCCAAATGCCCAAACTTCCCCTCCAGGTTCTCACACCCACTGTCCAGGGGCTACGCACTATGCACACTATGGATACGTTGGTCAGAGATATCTGCTTACGCTTTTCCACCTCTCACACTGCTTTAATTGTGGTTCACAAACTCTGGGAGACATCTCTTACCCTGCTCCAACATCAGAAAACGTTAACCGTGGTTCCCCACACTCCTAGAACTCTCAGTACTTCCCCATGAGGTACAGCTGAACAGGCAAATCCTTTTTATCCAGTCTCATGAAGGGATCAGGCACCCAGACCCCAGGTTCCTCAACCTTACGATCTGGTTCCTAAAGCCTTTCAGTTTGTCCATTTAAATATACCAAAGCTATGTATGGGCATTCGTACAGAAGCACACAGACTCAATACATGTGCCTCCTGTTCTGCTAAATGGAAAAGATGAGTTTACTATTGCAACTCCAAAAACATTGACCCTTTATCCACGAAGCCTCAAGATATTGATTTTTATTCATTTATATATCAGGACTAGCCTTTAGTCTGTAAGACTGCATCTAGCAACAAAAGATGCATATCTCCAAAACAGACAACACACTTCTATTTTCAGAATTCTAGCCATCAAAGCCTTTGTAGAAGGATTGGAAAATGGTAATTCCACCATAGGTACCACCTGCTCAACATGTAACCGTAATATTGTACTATCTGATAGAGACTTCTAGTTGCAGATTCCTTACCTTTGAATTGCCCCAGGCGTCGGTCTAGATCTGCAGATTTTTCTTTGAGCAGTACCTCTGCGCTCCATCAGGTGGCGTCGTTCAACTCCACGGGCGTCATTGGCGTCGTGTTAGCTGTGATGATGTCGCAGTCGTATATAGGCACCAGCCTACGCACAGATCCACCTCGTGTGTCTTTGGTGCCTGGAGTGCGATCACGACCTGAAGTCGTACTCCGAGTGTTCGGCCATGAAAGCTTTGAGGGAGCGGTCCCTAAAGCTAATGGCCGCCCGACACTCGACTCAGCAGCGCTCACGGCCTTGTTCAAGAGGAAGCTCTCGAGACCGGCAGCGGAGTCACCACCACTCTTCGTCCTCGAAGTCATCCGGACGTTCAGGTCGTAAGAAAAAGAAGTCGAAGGCTTCACCCCGTCGCTCAGATGATGCGGCGCGGGAAGAGCGTCGATACTCCAGGCCTCCATCCTCGGAGCCTTCAACTGTGTCCGCTCCATGCTTCCCCGACTTCCCGGGAGCTGGAGCCACCCCTATCCAGCTCAAAGACTTTTATGAGGCAATGCGCCTCATTTTTGGGCAGACTGACCCACTTTCTGCACCCTTGGGCAGAGGTGAGTTGGTGGGGGGCCCCCACGGGTTCAAGTCATCGGCTCCAGAGGGCTCCTCCTGATCCAATCTTGGATCGGTCCAACACCGGTCGTGCCACAACGACCTCCCCAGGCGTCTGGTCAGACGTCAACACTCCTGACGTCGGTTGGGCTCACAATCGATGTCAATCCCATTCTCCTAACCGACGACCCGAAGTTGGAACAACGTTGCTCAATGCAGATTCCATTCTCTGTGGGCTCTCCTGGGCCCAGGGTTGATCCAGACCCTTATGCTTATGGGTATGGGGAGAGTTTGAAGGGGATGCTGGACCCTTTAGAATACCAGCTTGACCCCCAAATTGACTGGGTGCAGGATTTGGGTGATGCCAGTGGTCTAGACACATCCCGACACTGGTATGCTCCCCTCCTACTGTGGCTACAGAGGAGGGCGCCTCATACTCCATGGTGGTGCGAAGGGCAGCTGAGGTCTTGGACCATGAGTTACTGTAGGAAGTTGGCTCTGTATGTGCTATTTCAAAGTAAGGAATAGCATGCACAGAGTCCAAGGGTTCCCCTTAGAGGTAAAATAGTGGTAAAAAGAGATAATACTAATGCTCTATTTTGTGGTAGTGTGGTCGAGCAGTAGGCTTATCCAAGGAGTAGTGTTAAGCATTTGTTGTACATACACATAGACAATAAATGAGGTACACACACTCAGAGACAAATCCAGCCAATAGGTTTTGTTATAGAAAAATATCTTTTCTTAGTTTATTTCAAGAACCACAGGTTCAAATTTAACATGTAATATCTTGTTTGAAAGGTATTGCAGGTAAGTACATTAGGAACTTTGAATCATTTCAATTGCATGTATACTTTTCAAGTTATTCACAAATAGCTACTTTAAAAGTGGACACTTAGTGCAATTTTCACAGTTCCTGGGGGAGGTAAGTTTTTGTTAGTTTTACCAGGTAAGTAAGGCACTTACAGGGTTCAGTTCTTGGTCCAAGGTAGCCCACCGTTGGGGGTTCAGAGCAACCCCAAAGTCACCACACCAGCAGCTCAGGGCGGTCAGGTGCAGAGTTCAAAGTGGTGCCCAAAACGCATAGGCTAGAATGGAGAGAAGGGGGTGCCCCGGTTCCGGTCTGCTTGCAGGTAAGTACCCGCGTCTTCGGAGGGCAGACCAGGGGGGTTTTGTAGGGCACCGGGGGGGACACAAGCCCACACAGAAATTTCACCCTCAGCAGCGCGGGGGCGGCCGGGTGCAGTGTAGAAACAAGCGTCGGGTTTGCAATGTTAGTCTATGAGAGATCAACGGATCTCTTCAGCGCTGCAGGCAGGCAAGGGGGGGCTTCCTCGGGGAAACCTCCTCTTGGGCAAGGGAGAGGGACTCCTGGGGGTCACTTCTCCAGTGAAAGTCCGGTCCTTCAGGTCCTGGGGGCTGCGGGTGCAGGGTCTTTTCCAGGCGTCGGGACTTAGGTTTCAGAGAGTCGCGGTCAGGGGAAGCCTCGGGATTCCCTCTGCAGGCGGCGCTGTGGGGGCTCAGGGGGGACAGGTTTTGGTACTCACAGTCGTAGAGTAGTCCGGGGGTCCTCCCTGAGGTGTTGGTTCTCCACCAGCCGAGTCGGGGTCGCCGGGTGCAGTGTTGCAAGTCTCACGCTTCTTGCAGGGAGATTGCAGGGTCTTTAAAGCTGCTCCTTGAAACAAAGTTGCAGTCTTTTTGGAGCAGGTCCGCTGTCCTCGGGAGTTTCTTGTCTTTTTCGAAGCAAGGCAGTCCTCAGAGGAGTCAGAGGTCGCTGGTCCCTTGGAAGGCGTCGCTGGAGCAGAGTTCTTTGGAAGGCAGGAGACAGGCCGGTGAGTTTCTGGAGCCAAGGCAGTTGTTGTCTTCTGGTCTTCCTCTGCAGGGGTTTTCAGCTGGGCAGTCCTTCTTCTTGTTGTTGCAGGAATCTAATTTTCTAGGGTTCAGGGTAGCCCTTAAATACTAAATTTAAGGGCGTGTTTAGGTCTGGGGGGTTAGTAGCCAATGGCTACTAGCCCTGAGGGTGGGTACACCCTCTTTGTGCCTCCTCCCAAGGGGAGTGGGTCACATCCCTAATCCTATTGGGGGAATCCTCCATCTGCAAGATGGAGGATTTCTAAAAGTTAGTCACCTCAGCTCACGACACCTTAGGGGCTGTCCTGACTGGCCAGTGACTCCTCCTTGTTGCTTTCTTTGTTCCCTCCAGCCTTGCCGCCAAAAGTGGGGGCCGTGGCCGGAGGGGGCGGGCAACTCCACTAAGCTGGAGTGCCCTGCTGGGCTGTGACAAAGGGGTGAGCCTTTGAGGCTCACCGCCAGGTGTCACAGCTCCTGCCTGGGGGAGGTGTTAGCATCTCCACCCAGTGCAGGCTTTGTTACTGGCCTCAGAGTGACAAAGGCACTCTCCCCATGGGGCCAGCAACATGTCTCTAGTGTGGCAGGCTGCTGGAACTAGTCAGCCTACACAGACAGTCGGTTAAGTTTCAGGGGGCACCTCTAAGGTGCCCTCTGGGGTGTATTTTGCAATAAAATGTACACTGGCATCAGTGTGCATTTATTGTGCTGAGAAGTTTGATACCAAACTTCCCAGTTTTCAGTGTAGCCATTATGGTGCTGTGGAGTTCGTGTTTGACAGACTCCCAGACCATATACTCTTATGGCTACCCTGCACTTACAATGTCTAAGGTTTTGCTTAGACACTGTAGGGGTACAGTGCTCATGCACTGGTACCCTCACCTATGGTATAGTGCACCCTGCCTTAGGGCTGTAAGGCCTGCTAGAGGGGTGTCTTACCTATACTGCATAGGCAGTGAGAGGCTGGCATGGCACCCTGAGGGGAGTGCCATGTCGACTTACTCGTTTTGTCCTCACTAGCACACACAAGCTGGCAAGCAGTGTGTCTGTGCTGAGTGAGAGGTCTCCAGGGTGGCATAAGACATGCTGCAGCCCTTAGAGACCTTCCTTGGCATCAGGGCCCTTGGTACTAGAAGTACCAGTTACAAGGGACTTATCTGGATGCCAGGGTCTGCCAATTGTGGATACAAAAGTACAGGTTAGGGAAAGAACACTGGTGCTGGGGCCTGGTTAGCAGGCCTCAGCACACTTTCAATTGTAAACATAGCATCAGCAAAGGCAAAAAGTCAGGGGGCAACCATGCCAAGGAGGCATTTCCTTACACAACCCCCCCCCCAAACGAAAGAGGATGAGACTAACCTTTCCCAAGAGAGTCTTCATTTTCTAAGTGGAAGAACCTGGAAAGGCCATCTGCATTGGCATGGGCAGTCCCAGGTCTGTGTTCCACTATAAAGTCCATTCCCTGTAGGGAGATGGACCACCTCAACAGTTTAGGATTTTCACCTTTCATTTGCATCAGCCATTTGAGAGGTCTGTGGTCAGTTTGAACTAGGAAGTGAGTCCCAAAGAGGTATGGTCTCAGCTTCTTCAGGGACCAAACCACAGCAAAGGCCTCCCTCTCAATGGCACTCCAACGCTGCTCCCTGGGGAGTAACCTCCTGCTAATGAAAGCAACAGGCTGGTCAAGGCCATCATCATTTGTTTGGGACAAAACTGCCCCTATCCCATGTTCAGAGGCATCTGTCTGCACAATGAACTGCTTAGAATAATCTGGAGCTTTTAGAACTGGTGCTGAGCACATTGTTTGTTTCAGGGTGTCAAAGGCCTGTTGGCATTCCACAGAACAGTTCACTTTCTTGGGCATTTTCTTGGAGGTGAGTTCAGTGAGGGCTGTCACAATGGATCCATATCCCTTCACAAACCTCCTGTAATACCCAGTCAAGCCAAGGAATGCCTTGACTTGAGTCTGGGTTTTTGGAGCTACCCAGTCCAGAATAGTCTGGATCTTGGGTTGGAGTGGCTGAACTTGGCCTCCACCTACAAGGTGGCCCAAGTAAACCACAGTTCCCTGCCCTATCTGGCATTTGGATGCCTTGATAGAGAGGCCTGCAGATTGCAGGGCCTTCAAAACCTTCTTCAGGTGGACCAGGTGATCCTGCCAGGTGGAGCTAAAGACAGCAATATCATCAAGATAAGCTGTGCTAAAGGACTCCAAACCAGCAAGGACTTGATTCACCAACCTTTGGAAGGTGGCAGGGGCATTCTTTAAACCAAAGGGCATAACAGTAAACTGATAATGCCCATCAGGTGTGGAGAATGCTGTTTTCTCTTTTGCTCCAGGTGCCATTTTTATTTGCCAGTACCCTGCTGTCAAGTCAAAGGTACTTAAGAATTTGGCAGCACCTAATTTATCTATGAGCTCATCAGCTCTAGGGATTGGATGAGCATCTGTCTTGGTGACAGAATTGAGCCCTCTGTAGTCCACACAAAACCTCATCTCTTTCTTTCCATCTTTGGTGTGAGGTTTGGGGACTAAGACCACTGGGCTAGCCCAGGGGCTGTCAGAGCGCTCAATTACTCCCAATTCCAGCATCTTGTGGACTTCCACCTTGATGCTTTCCTTAACATGGTCAGACTGTCTAAAAATTTTGTTCTTGACAGGCATGCTGTCTCCTGTGTCCACATCATGGGTACACAGGTGTGTCTGACCAGGGGTTAAGGAGAAGAGTTCAGGAAACTGTTGTAGGACTCTCCTACAATCAGCTTGCTGTTGGCCAGAGAGGGTGTCTGAGTAGATCACTCCATCTACTGAGCCATCTTTTGGGTCTGATGACAGAAGATCAGGGAGAGGTTCACTCTCTGCCTCCTGATCCTCATCTGTTACCATCAACAGATTCACATCAGCCCTGTCATGGAAGAGCTTAAGGCGGTTCACATGGATCACCCTCTTGGGGCTCCTGCTTGTGCCCAGGTCCACCAGGTAGGTGACCTGACTCTTCCTTTCTAGCACTGGGTAAGGGCCACTCCATTTGTCCTGGAGTGCCCTGGGAGCCACAGGCTCCAGAACCCAGACTTTCTGCCCTGGTTGGAACTCAACCAGTGCAGCCTTTTGGTCATACCAAAACTTCTGGAGCTGTTGGCTGGCCTCAAGGTTTTTGGTTGCCTTTTCCATGTACTCTGCCATTCTAGAGCGAAGGCCAAGTACATAGTCCACTATGTCTTGTTTAGGCTCATGAAGAGGTCTCTCCCAGCCTTCTTTAACAAGAGCAAGTGGTCCCCTTACAGGGTGACCAAACAGAAGTTCAAAGGGTGAGAATCCTACTCCCTTCTGTGGCACCTCTCTGTAAGCAAAAAGCAGACATGGCAAGAGGACATCTGTAAGGAAATGCCTCCTTGGCATGGTTGCCCCCTGACTTTTTGCCTTTGCTGATGCTATGTTTACAATTGAAAGTGTGCTGAGGCCTGCTAACCAGGCCCCAGCACCAGTGTTCTTTCCCTAACCTGTACTTTTGTATCCACAATTGGCAGACCCTGGCATCCAGATAAGTCCCTTGTAACTGGTACTTCTAGTACCAAGGGCCCTGATGCCAAGGAAGGTCTCTAAGGGCTGCAGCATGTCTTATGCCACCCTGGAGACCTCTCACTCAGCACAGACACACTGCTTGCCAGCTTGTGTGTGCTAGTGAGGACAAAACGAGTAAGTCGACATGGCACTCCCCTCAGGGTGCCATGCCAGCCTCTCACTGCCTATGCAGTATAGGTAAGCCACCCCTCTAGCAGGCCTTACAGCCCTAAGGCAGGGTGCACTATACCATAGGTGAGGGTACCAGTGCATGAGCATGGTACCCCTACAGTGTCTAAACAAAACCTTAGACATTGTAAGTGCAGGGTAGCCATAAGAGTATATGGTCTGGGAGTCTGTCAAACACGAACTCCACAGCACCATAATGGCTACACTGAAAACTGGGAAGTTTGGTATCAAACTTCTCAGCACAATAAATGCACACTGATGCCAGTGTACATTTTATTGTAAAATACACCACAGAGGGCACCTTAGAGGTGCCCCCTGAAACTTAACCGACTATCTGTGTAGGCTGACTGGTTCCAGCAGCCTGCCACACTAGAGACATGTTGCTGGCCCCATGGGGAGAGTGCCTTTGTCACTCTGAGGCCAGTAACAAAGCCTGCACTGGGTGGAGATGCTAACACCTCCCCCAGGCAGGAGCTGTAACACCTGGCGGTGAGCCTCAAAGGCTCACCCCTTTGTCACAGCCCAGCAGGGCACTCCAGCTTAGTGGAGTTGCCCGCCCCCCTCCGGCCACAGCCCCCACTTTTGGCGGCAAGGCTGGAGGGAACAAAGAAAGCAACAAGGAGGAGTCACTGGCCAGTCAGGACAGCCCCTAAGATGTCCTGAGCTGAAGTGACTCTAACTTTTAGAAATCCTCCATCTTGCAGATGGAGGATTCCCCCAATAGGGTTAGGATTGTGACCCCCTCCCCTTGGGAGGAGGCACAAAGAGGGTGTACCCACCCTCAGGGCTAGTAGCCATTGGCTACTAACCCCCCAGACCTAAACACGCCCTTAAATTTAGTATTTAAGGGCTACCCTGAACCCTAGAAAATCAGATTCCTGCAACTACAAGAAGAAGGACTGCCTAGCTGAAAACCCCTGCAGAGGAAGACCAGAAGACGACAACTGCCTTGGCTCCAGAAACTCACCAGCCTGTCTCCTGCCTTCCAAAGATCCTGCTCCAGCGACGCCTTCCAAAGGGACCAGCGACCTCGACATCCTCTGAGGACTGCCCCTGCTTCGAAAAGACAAGAAACTCCCGAGGACAGCGGACCTGCTCCAAGAAAAGCTGCAACTTTGTTTCCAGCAGCTTTAAAGAACCCTGCAAGCTCCCCGCAAGAAGCGTGAGACTTGCAACACTGCACCCGGCGACCCCGACTCGGCTGGTGGCGATCCAACACCTCAGGAGGGACCCCAGGACTACTCTAAGACTGTGAGTACAAAAACCTGTCCCCCCTGAGCCCCCACAGCGCCGCCTGCAGAGGGAATCCCGAGGCTTCCCCTGACCGCGACTCTTTGAATCCAAAGTCCCGACGCCTGGGAGAGACCCTGCACCCGCAGCCCCCAGGACCTGAAGGACCGGACTTTCACTGGAGGAGTGACCCCCAGGAGTCCCTCTCCCTTGACCAAGTGGAGGTTTCCCCGAGGAACCCCCCCCTTGCCTGCCTGCAGCGCTGAAGAGATCCCTAGATCTCCCATTGACTTCCATTACAAACCCGACGCTTGTTTCTACACTGCACCCGGCCGCCCCTGCGCTGCTGAGGGTGAAATTTCTGTGTGGGCTTGTGTCCCCCCCGGTGCCCTACAAAACCCCCCTGGTCTGCCCTCCGAAGACGCGGGTACTTACCTGCAAGCAGACCGGAACCGGGGCACCCCCTTCTCTCCATTCTAGCCTATGTGTTTTGGGCACCACTTTGAACTCTGCACCTGACCGGCCCTGAGCTGCTGGTGTGGTGACTTTGGGGTTGCTCTGAACCCCCAACGGTGGGCTACCTTGGACCAAGAACTGAACCCTGTAAGTGTCTTACTTACCTGGTAAAACTAATCAAAACTTACCTCCCCTAGGAACTGTGAAAATTGCACTGTGTCCACTTTTAAAACAGCTATTTGTCAATAACTTGAAAAGTATACATGCAATTTTGATGATTTGAAGTTCCTAAAGTACTTACCTGCAATACCTTTCGAATGAGATATTACATGTAGAATTTGAACCTGTGGTTCTTAAAATAAACTAAGAAAAGATATTTTTCTATATAAAAACCTATTGGCTGGATTTGTCTCTGAGTGTGTGTACCTCATTTATTGTCTATGTGTATGTACAACAAATGCTTAACACTACTCCTTGGATAAGCCTACTGCTCGACCACACTACCACAAAATAGAGCATTAGTATTATCTATTTTTACTACTATTTTACCTCTAAGGGGAACCCTTGGACTCTGTGCATGCTATTCCTTACTTTGAAATAGCACATACAGAGCCAACTTCCTACATTGGTGGATCAGCGGTGGGGTACAAGACTTTGCATTTGCTGGACTACTCAGCCAATACCTGATCACACGACAAATTCCAAAATTGTCATTAGAAATTGATTTTTGCAATTTGAAAAGTTTTCTAAATTCTTAAAAGACCTGCTAGGGCCTTGTGTTAGATCCTGTTTAGCATTTCTTTTAGAGTATAAAAGTTTGTAAAAGTTTGAATTAGATTCTAGAACCAGTTTTAGATTCTTAAAAAGTATTCCAACTTTTAGAAGCAAAATGTCTAGCACAGATGTGACTGTGGTGGAACTCGACACCACACCTTACCTCCATCTACAGATGAGAGAGCTAAGGTCACTCTGTAAACTAAAGAAAATAGCAATGGGCCCCAAACCTACCAAAGTACAGCTCCAGGAGCTTTTGGCAGAGTTTGAAAAGGCCAACCCCTCTGAGGATGGCAACTCAGAGGATGAAGATAGTGACTTGGAGGGAAATTCCCCCCCTCCAGTCCTACTTAGGGAGAGCAGGGCTTCTCAAGCCCTGACTCCACAAATAATAGTCAGAGATGCTGGTTCCCTCACAGGAGGGACCAACAACTCTGAAATCACTGAGGATAACTCCAGTGAAGAGGACATCCAGTTAGCCAGGATGGCCAAAATATTGGCTTTGGAAAGACAGATCCTAGCCATAGAGAGGGAAAGACAAGAGATGGGCCTAGGACCCATCAATGGTGGCAGCAACATAAATAGGGTCAGAGATTCTCCTGACATGTTGAAAATCCCCAAAGGGATTGTAACTAAATATGAAGATGGTGATGACATCACCAAATGGTTCACAGCTTTTGAGAGGGCTTGTGTAACCAGAAAAGTGAACAGATCTCACTGGGGTGCTCTCCTTTGGGAAATGTTCACAGGAAAGTGTAGGGATAGACTCCTCACACTCTCTGGACAAGATGCAGAATCTTATGACCTCATGAAGGGTACCCTGATTGAGGGCTTTGGATTCTCCACTGAGGAGTACAGGATTAGGTTCAGGGGGGCTCAAAAATCCTCGAGCCAGACCTGGGTTGACTTTGTTGACTACTCAGTGAAAACACTAGATGGTTGGATTCAAGGCAGTGGTGTAAGTAATTATGATGGGCTGTACAATTTATTTGTGAAAGAACACCTGTTAAGTAATTGTTTCAATGATAAACTGCATCAGCATCTGGTAGACCTAGGACCAATTTCTCCCCAAGAATTGGGAAAGAAGGCGGACCATTGGGTCAAGACAAGGGTGTCCAAGACTTCAACAGGGGGTGACCAAAAGAAAGGGGTCACAAAGACTCCCCAGCAGAAGGGTGATGAGACAACCAAAACTAAAAATAGTAAAGAGTCTTCTACAGGCCCCCAAAAACCTGCACAGGAGGGTGGGCCCAGAGCCTCTTCACAAAACAATGGGTACAAGGGTAAAAACTTTGATCCCAAAAAGGCCTGGTGTCATAGCTGTAAACAGCATGGACACCAAACTGGAGACAAGGCCTGTCCCAAGAAAGGTTCCACTCCAAACTCCCATCCAGGTAACACTGGTATGGCTAGTCTCCAAGTGGGATCAACAGTGTGCCCAGAGCAAATCAGGGTCCACACTGAAGCTACTCTAGTTTCTGAGGGTGGGGTGGATTTAGCCACACTAGCTGTCTGGCCGCCTAACATGCAAAAATACAGACAGCAACTCTTAATTAATGGGACTAGAATAGAGGGCCTGAGGGATACAGGTGCCAGTGTCACCATGGTGACAGAGAAACTGGTTTCCCCTGGCCAATACCTGACTGGAAAAACTTACACAGTCACCAACGCTGACAATCAGAGAAAAGTACATCCCATGGCAATGGTTACTTTAGAATGGGGAGGGGTCAATGGCCTGAAACAGGTGGTGGTCTCCTCAAATATCCCAGTGGACTGTCTGCTTGGAAATGACCTGGAGTCCTCAGCATGGGCTGAGGTAGAGCTAAAAACCCATGCAGCAATGCTGGGTATCCCTGAACTGGTGTGTGTGAAAACAAGAGCACAATGCAAGGCACAGGGTGAAAAAGTAGAGCTGGAGTCTGGAAAAATGGCCCAGCCTACCAAGAGAACAGGAAAGTCAGTTGGGAAACCAACTGCAACACAGCAAAAGAAAGGGAACCTCTCTTCTCAGGAAGAAGTTCTGCCCTCTGAGGGAACTGAGCCTTTGGAGCTTGAACCTTATCAGGTTGAGCTCTTAGGCCCAGGGGGACCCTCAAGGGAAGAGCTGTGTAAGGGACAAGAAACCTGTCCCTCTCTTGAAGGCCTTAGGCAGCAAGCTGCTGAAGAGTCCAAAGGCAAGAAAAATGGAACACATAGGGTCTATTGGGAAGATGGGCTCCTGTACACTGAGGCCAGAGACCCCAAACCTGGTGCCACTAGGAGAGTGGTAGTGCCTCAGCTGTTCAGAGAGTTCATCCTAACATTGGCCCATGACATTCCCCTTGCTGGACATTTGGGACAAACCAAGACGTGGGAGAGGTTAGTCAACCACTTCTACTGGCCCAATATGTCCAACATGGTTAAGGAGTTTTGCCTCTCCTGCCCCACCTGTCAAGCCAGTGGTAAGACAGGTGGGCATCCAAAGGCCCCCCTCATTCCACTTCCAGTGGTGGGGGTGCCCTTTGAAAGAGTGGGTGTGGACATAGTTGGTCCACTGGAACCTCCCACAGCCTCAGGAAATATGTATATCCTGGTAGTAGTGGATCATGCTACCAGATATCCTGAAGCTATTCCCCTTAGGTCGACTACTGCCCCTGCAGTAGCCAAGGCCCTCATTGGTATCTTTACCAGAGTGGGTTTCCCTAAGGAGGTGGTGTCTGACAGAGGTACCAACTTCATGTCAGCATACCTAAAGCACATGTGGAATGAGTGTGGAGTGACTTATAAATTCACTACCCCTTACCATCCACAAACTAATGGCTTAGTTGAGAGATTCAACAAGACATTAAAGGGCATGATCATGGGGCTCCCAGAAAAACTCAAAAGGAGATGGGATGTCCTCCTGCCATGTCTGCTTTTCGCTTACAGGGAGGTACCACAGAAGGGAGTAGGGTTCTCACCCTTTGAACTTCTGTTTGGTCATCCTGTAAGGGGACCACTTGCCCTTGTTAAAGAAGGCTGGGAGAGACCTCTCCATGAGCCTAAACAGGACATAGTGGACTATGTACTTGGCCTTCGCTCTAGAATGGCAGAGTACATGGAAAAGGCAACCAAAAACCTTGAGGCCAGCCAACAGCTCCAGAAGTTTTGGTATGACCAAAAGGCTGCACTGGTTGAGTTCCAACCAGGGCAGAAAGTCTGGGTTCTGGAGCCTGTGGCTCCCAGGGCACTCCAGGACAAATGGAGTGGCCCTTACCCAGTACTAGAAAGGAAGAGTCAGGTCACCTACTTGGTGGACCTGGGCACAAGCAGGAGCCCCAAGAGGGTGATCCATGTAAACCGCCTTAAGCTCTTCCACGACAGGGCTGATGTCAATCTGTTGATGGTAACAGATGAGGATCAGGAGGCAGAGAGTGAACCTCTCCCTGATCTTCTGTCATCAGACCCAAAAGATGGCACAGTAGATGGAGTGATCTACTCAGACACCCTCTCTGGCCAACAGCAAGCTGATTGTAGGAGAGTCCTACAACAGTTTCCTGAACTCTTCTCCTTAACCCCTGGTCAGACACACCTGTGTACCCATGATGTGGACACAGGAGACAGCATGCCTGTCAAGAACAAAATCTTTAGACAATCTGACCATGTTAAGGAAAGCATCAAGGTGGAAGTCCACAAGATGCTGGAATTGGGAGTAATTGAGCGCTCTGACAGCCCCTGGGCTAGCCCAGTGGTCTTAGTCCCCAAACCTCACACCAAAGATGGAAAGAAAGAGATGAGGTTTTGTGTGGACTACAGAGGGCTCAATTCTGTCACCAAGACAGATGCTCATCCAATTCCAAGAGCTGATGAGCTCATAGACAAATTAGGTGCTGCCAAATTCTTAAGTACCTTTGACTTGACAGCAGGGTACTGGCAAATAAAAATGGCACCTGGAGCAAAAGAGAAAACAGCATTCTCCACACCTGATGGGCATTATCAGTTTACTGTTATGCCCTTTGGTTTAAAGAATGCCCCTGCCACCTTCCAAAGGTTGGTGAATCAAGTCCTTGCTGGCTTGGAGTCCTTTAGCACAGCTTATCTTGATGATATTGCTGTCTTTAGCTCCACCTGGCAGGATCACCTGGTCCACCTGAAGAAGGTTTTGAAGGCTCTGCAATCTGCAGGCCTCTCTATCAAGGCATCCAAATGCCAGATAGGGCAGGGAACTGTGGTTTACTTGGGCCACCTTGTAGGTGGAGGCCAAGTTCAGCCACTCCAACCCAAGATCCAGACCATTCTGGACTGGGTAGCTCCAAAAACCCAGACTCAAGTCAGGGCATTCCTTGGCTTGACTGGGTATTACAGGAGGTTTGTGAAGGGATATGGATCCATTGTGACAGCCCTCACTGAACTCACCTCCAAGAAAATGCCCAAGAAAGTAAACTGGACTGTGGAATGCCAACAGGCCTTTGACACCCTGAAACAGGCAATGTGCTCAGCACCAGTTCTCAAAGCTCCAGATTATTCTAAGCAGTTCATTGTGCAGACTGATGCCTCTGAACATGGGATAGGGGCAGTTTTGTCCCAAACAAATGATGATGGCCTTGACCAGCCTGTTGCTTTCATTAGCAGGAGGTTACTCCCCAGGGAGCAGCGTTGGAGTGCCATTGAGAGGGAGGCCTTTGCTGTGGTTTGGTCCCTGAAGAAGCTGAGACCATACCTCTTTGGGACTCACTTCCTAGTTCAAACTGACCACAGACCTCTCAAATGGCTGATGCAAATGAAAGGTGAAAATCCTAAACTGTTGAGGTGGTCCATCTCCCTACAGGGAATGGACTTTATAGTGGAACACAGACCTGGGACTGCCCATGCCAATGCAGATGGCCTTTCCAGGTTCTTCCACTTAGAAAATGAAGACTCTCTTGGGAAAGGTTAGTCTCATCCTCTTTCGTTTGGGGGGGGGTTGTGTAAGGAAATGCCTCCTTGGCATGGTTGCCCCCTGACTTTTTGCCTTTGCTGATGCTATGTTTACAATTGAAAGTGTGCTGAGGCCTGCTAACCAGGCCCCAGCACCAGTGTTCTTTCCCTAACCTGTACTTTTGTATCCACAATTGGCAGACCCTGGCATCCAGATAAGTCCCTTGTAACTGGTACTTCTAGTACCAAGGGCCCTGATGCCAAGGAAGGTCTCTAAGGGCTGCAGCATGTCTTATGCCACCCTGGAGACCTCTCACTCAGCACAGACACACTGCTTGCCAGCTTGTGTGTGCTAGTGAGGACAAAACGAGTAAGTCGACATGGCACTCCCCTCAGGGTGCCATGCCAGCCTCTCACTGCCTATGCAGTATAGGTAAGCCACCCCTCTAGCAGGCCTTACAGCCCTAAGGCAGGGTGCACTATACCATAGGTGAGGGTACCAGTGCATGAGCATGGTACCCCTACAGTGTCTAAACAAAACCTTAGACATTGTAAGTGCAGGGTAGCCATAAGAGTATATGGTCTGGGAGTCTGTCAAACACGAACTCCACAGCACCATAATGGCTACACTGAAAACTGGGAAGTTTGGTATCAAACTTCTCAGCACAATAAATGCACACTGATGCCAGTGTACATTTTATTGTAAAATACACCACAGAGGGCACCTTAGAGGTGCCCCCTGAAACTTAACCGACTATCTGTGTAGGCTGACTGGTTCCAGCAGCCTGCCACACTAGAGACATGTTGCTGGCCCCATGGGGAGAGTGCCTTTGTCACTCTGAGGCCAGTAACAAAGCCTGCACTGGGTGGAGATGCTAACACCTCCCCCAGGCAGGAGCTGTAACACCTGGCGGTGAGCCTCAAAGGCTCACCCCTTTGTCACAGCCCAGCAGGGCACTCCAGCTTAGTGGAGTTGCCCGCCCCCTCCGGCCACAGCCCCCACTTTTGGCGGCAAGGCTGGAGGGAACAAAGAAAGCAACAAGGAGGAGTCACTGGCCAGTCAGGACAGCCCCTAAGGTGTCCTGAGCTGAAGTGACTCTAACTTTTAGAAATCCTCCATCTTGCAGATGGAGGATTCCCCCAATAGGGTTAGGATTGTGACCCCCTCCCCTTGGGAGGAGGCACAAAGAGGGTGTACCCACCCTCAGGGCTAGTAGCCATTGGCTACTAACCCCCCAGACCTAAACACGCCCTTAAATTTAGTATTTAAGGGCTACCCTGAACCCTAGAAAATCAGATTCCTGCAACTACAAGAAGAAGGACTGCCTAGCTGAAAACCCCTGCAGAGGAAGACCAGAAGACGACAACTGCCTTGGCTCCAGAAACTCACCAGCCTGTCTCCTGCCTTCCAAAGATCCTGCTCCAGCGACGCCTTCCAAAGGGACCAGCGACCTCGACATCCTCTGAGGACTGCCCCTGCTTCGAAAAGACAAGAAACTCCCGAGGACAGCGGACCTGCTCCAAGAAAAGCTGCAACTTTGTTTCCAGCAGCTTTAAAGAACCCTGCAAGCTCCCCGCAAGAAGCGTGAGACTTGCAACACTGCACCCGGCGACCCCGACTCGGCTGGTGGCGATCCAACACCTCAGGAGGGACCCCAGGACTACTCTAAGACTGTGAGTACAAAAACCTGTCCCCCCTGAGCCCCCACAGCGCCGCCTGCAGAGGGAATCCCGAGGCTTCCCCTGACCGCGACTCTTTGAATCCAAAGTCCCGACGCCTGGGAGAGACCCTGCACCCGCAGCCCCCAGGACCTGAAGGACCGGACTTTCACTGGAGGAGTGACCCCCAGGAGTCCCTCTCCCTTGACCAAGTGGAGGTTTCCCCGAGGAACCCCCCCCTTGCCTGCCTGCAGCGCTGAAGAGATCCCTAGATCTCCCATTGACTTCCATTACAAACCCGACGCTTGTTTCTACACTGCACCCGGCCGCCCCCGCGCTGCTGAGGGTGAAATTTCTGTGTGGGCTTGTGTCCCCCCCGGTGCCCTACAAAACCCCCCTGGTCTGCCCTCCGAAGACGCGGGTACTTACCTGCAAGCAGACCGGAACCGGGGCACCCCCTTCTCTCCATTCTAGCCTATGTGTTTTGGGCACCACTTTGAACTCTGCACCTGACCGGCCCTGAGCTGCTGGTGTGGTGACTTTGGGGTTGCTCTGAACCCCCAACGGTGGGCTACCTTGGACCAAGAACTGAACCCTGTAAGTGTCTTACTTACCTGGTAAAACTAATCAAAACTTACCTCCCCTAGGAACTGTGAAAATTGCACTAAGTGTCCACTTTTAAAACAGCTATTTGTCAATAACTTGAAAAGTATACATGCAATTTTGATGATTTGAAGTTCCTAAAGTACTTACCTGCAATACCTTTCGAATGAGATATTACATGTAGAATTTGAACCTGTGGTTCTTAAAATAAACTAAGAAAAGATATTTTTCTATATAAAAACCTATTGGCTGGATTTGTCTCTGAGTGTGTGTACCTCATTTATTGTCTATGTGTATGTACAACAAATGCTTAACACTACTCCTTGGATAAGCCTACTGCTCGACCACACTACCACAAAATAGAGCATTAGTATTATCTATTTTTACCACTATTTTACCTCTAAGGGGAACCCTTGGACTCTGTGCATGCTATTCCTTACTTTGAAATAGCACATACAGAGCCAACTTCCTACAACATCCCATCTCCTTTTGAGTTTTTCTGGGAGCCCCATGATCATGCCTTTTAATGTCTTGTTGAATCTCTCAACTAAGCCATTAGTTTGTGGATGGTATGGTGTAGTGAATTTGTAAGTCACTCCACACTCATTCCACATGTGTTTTAGGTATGCTGACATGAAGTTGGTACCTCTGTCAGACACCACCTCCTTAGGGAAACCCACTCTGGTAAAGATACCAATGAGGGCCTTGGCTACTGCAGGGGCAGTAGTCGACCTAAGGGGAATAGCTTCAGGATACCTGGTAGCATGATCCACTACTACTAGGATGTACATATTTCCTGAGGCTGTGGGAGGTTCCAGTGGACCAACTATGTCCACACCCACTCTTTCAAAGGGGACCCCCACCACTGGAAGTGGAATGAGGGGGGCCTTTGGGTGCCCACCTGTCTTACCACTGGATTGACAGGTGGGGCAGGAGAGGCAAAACTTCTTAACCTTCTGGGACATATTGGGCCAGTAGAAGTGGTTGACTAACCTCTCCCACGTCTTGGTTTGTCCCAAATGCCCAGCAAGGGGAATATCATGGGCTAAGGTCAGAATAAACTCTCTGAACGACTGAGGCACTACCACTCTCCTAGTGGTACCAGGTTTGCGGTCTCTGGCCTCAGTGTACAGGAGTCCATCTTCCCAATAGACCCTATGTGTTCCATTTTTCTTGCCCTTGGACTCTTCAGCAGCTTGCTGCCTAAGGCCTTCAAGAGAGGGACAGGTTTCTTGTCCCTTACACAGCTCATCCCTTGAGGGTCCCCCTGGGCCTAAGAGCTCAACCTGATAAGGTTCAAGCTCCAAAGGCTCAGTTCCCTCAGAGGGCAGAACTTCTTCCTGAGAAGAGAGGTTCTCTTTTTCTGACTGTGTTGCAGTTGGTTTCCCAACTGACTTTCCTTTTCTCTTGGTAGGCTGGGCCATTTTTCCAGACTCCAACTCTACTTTTTCACCCTGTGCCTTGCATTGTGCTCTTGTTTTTACACACACCAGTTCAGGGATACCCAGCATGGCTGCATGGGTTTTTAGTTCTACCTCAGCCCATGCTGAGGACTCCAGGTCATTTCCAAGTAGACAGTCTACTGGGATGTTTGAGGAGACCACCACCTGTTTCAGGCCATTGACCCCTCCCCATTCTAAAGTTACCATTGCCATGGGATGTGCTTTAGTTTGATTGTCAGCATTGGTGACTGTATAAGTTTTTCCAGTCAGGTATTGGCCAGGGGAAACCAGTTTCTCTGTCACCATGGTGACACTGGCACCTGTATCCCTCAGGCCCTCTACACTTGTCCCATTAATAAAGAGCTGCTGCCTGTACTTTTGCATGTTAGGAGGCCAGGCAGCTAGTGTGGCTAAATCCACCCCACCCTCAGAGACTAGAGTAGCTTCAGTGTGGACCCTGATTTGCTCTGGGCACACTGTTGATCCCACTTGGAGACTAGCCATTCCAGTGTTACCTGGATTGGAGTTTGGAGTGGAACTTTTCTTGGGACAGGCCTTGTCTCCAGTTTGGTGTCCAGACTGACTACAGTTTCGACACCAGGCCTTTTTGGGATCAAAGTTTTTACCCTTGTACCCAGGATTGTTTTGTGAAGAGGCTCTGGGCCCACCCTCCTGTGCAGGTTTTTGGGGGCCTGTAGAAGACTCTTTACTATTTATATTTTTGGCTGTCTCACCACCTTTCCCCTGGGGAGGTTTTGTGACCCCTTTCTTTTGGTCACCCCCTGTGGAAGTTTTGAACACCCTAGTCTTGACCCAATGGTCCGCCTTCTTTCCCAATTCTTGGGGAGAAATTGGTCCTAGGTCTACCAGATGCTGATGCAGTTTATCATTGAAACAATTACTTAACAGGTGTTCTTTCACAAATAAATTGTACAGCCCATCATAATTACTTACACCACTGCCTTGAATCCAACCATCTAGTGTTTTTACTGAGTAGTCTACAAAGTCAACCCAGGTCTGGCTCGAGGATTTTTGAGCCCCCCTGAATCTAATCCTATACTCCTCAGTGGAGAATCCAAAGCCCTCAATCAGGGTACCCTTCATGAGGTCATAAGATTCTGCATCTTTTCCAGAGAGTGTGAGGAGTCTATCCCTACACTTTCATGTGAACATTTCCCAAAGGAGAGCACCCCAGTGAGATCTGTTCACTTTTCTGGTTACACAAGCCCTCTCAAAAGCTGTGAACCATTTGGTGATGTCATCACCATCTTCATATTTAGTTACAATCCCTTTAGGGATTTTCAACATGTCAGGAGAATCTCTGACCCTATTTATGTTGCTGCCACCATTGATGGGTCCTAGGCCCATCTCTTGTCTTTCCCTCTCTATGGCTAGGATCTGTCTTTCCAAAGCCAATCTTTTGGCCATCCTGGCTAACTGGATGTCCTCTTCACTGGGGTTATCCTCAGTGATTTCAGAGTTGTTGGTCCCTCCTGTGAGGGAACCAGCATCTCTGACTATTATTTGTGGAGTCAGGGCTTGAGTAGCCCTGCTCTCCCTAAGTAGGACTGGAGGGGGGGAATTTCCCTCCAAGTCACTATCTTCATCCTCTGAGTTGCCACCCTCAGAGGGGTTGGCCTTTTCAAACTCTGCCAAAAGCTCCTGGAGCTGTATTTTGGTAGGTTTGGGGCCTATTGTTATTTTCTTTAGTTTACAGAGTGACCTTAGCTCTCTCATCTGTAGATGGAGGTAAGGTGTGGTGTCGAGTTCCACCACAGTCACATCTGTGCTAGACATTTTGCTTCTAAAAGTTGGAATACTTTTTAAGAATCTACAACTAGTTCTAGGTTCTAATTCAAACTTTTACAAACGTTTAAACTCTAAAAGAAATGCTAAACAGGATCTAACACAAGGCCCTAGCAGGTCTTTAAAGAATTTAGAAAACTTTTCAAATTGCAAAAATCAATTTCTAATGACAATTTTGGAATTTGTCGTGTGATCAGGTATTGGCTGAGTAGTCCAGCAAATGCAAAGTCTTGTACCCCACCGCTGATCCACCAATGTAGGAAGTTGGCTCTGTATGTGCTATTTCAAAGTAAGGAATAGCATGCACAGAGTCCAAGGGTTCCCCTTAGAGGTAAAATAGTGGTAAAAAGAGATAATACTAATGCTCTATTTTGTGGTAGTGTGGTCGAGCAGTAGGCTTATCCAAGGAGTAGTGTTAAGCATTTGTTGTACATACACATAGACAATAAATGAGGTACACACACTCAGAGACAAATCCAGCCAATAGGTTTTGTTATAGAAAAATATATTTTCTTAGTTTATTTTAAGAACCACAGGTTCAAATTTAACATGTAATATCTTGTTTGAAAGGTATTGCAGGTAAGTACATTAGGAACTTTGAATCATTTCAATTGCATGTATACTTTTCAAGTTATTCACAAATAGCTACTTTAAAAGTGGACACTTAGTGCAATTTTCACAGTTCCTGGGGGAGGTAAGTTTTTGTTAGTTTTACCAGGTAAGTAAGGCACTTACAGGGTTCAGTTCTTGGTCCAAGGTAGCCCACCGTTGGGGGTTCAGAGCAACCCCAAAGTCACCACACCAGCAGCTCAGGGCCGGTCAGGTGCAGAGTTCAAAGTGGTGCCCAAAACGCATATGCTAGAATGGAGAGAAGGGGGTGCCCCGGTTCCGGTCTGCTTGCAGGTAAGTACCCGCGTCTTCGGAGGGCAGACCAGGGGGGTTTTGTAGGGCACCGGGGGGGACACAAGCCCACACAGAAATTTCACCCTCAGCAGCGCGGGGGCGGCCGGGTGCAGTGTAGAAACAAGCGTCGGGTTTGCAATGTTAGTCTATGAGAGATCAACGGATCTCTTCAGCGCTGCAGGCAGGCAAGAGGGGGCTTCCTCGGGGAAACCTCCTCTTGGGCAAGGGAGAGGGACTCCTGGGGGTCACTTCTCCAGTGAAAGTCCGGTCCTTCAGGTCCTGGGGGCTGCGGGTGCAGGGTCTTTTCCAGGCGTCGGGACTTAGGTTTCAGAGAGTCGCGGTCAGGGGAAGCCTCGGGATTCCCTCTGCAGGCGGCGCTGTGGGGGCTCAGGGGGGACAGGTTTTGGTACTCACAGTCGTAGAGTAGTCCGGGGGTCCTCCCTGAGGTGTTGGTTCTCCACCAGCCGAGTCGGGGTCGCCGGGTGCAGTGTTGCAAGTCTCACGCTTCTTGCGGGGAGATTGCAGGGTCTTTAAAGCTGCTCCTTGAAACAAAGTTGCAGTCTTTTTGGAGCAGGTCCGCTGTCCTCGGGAGTTTCTTGTCTTTTTCGAAGCAGGGCAGTCCTCAGAGGAGTCAGAGGTCGCTGGTCCCTTGGAAGGCGTCGCTGGAGCAGAGTTCTTTGGAAGGCAGGAGACAGGCCGGTGAGTTTCTGGAGCCAAGGCAGTTGTTGTCTTCTGGTCTTCCTCTGCAGGGGTTTTCAGCTGGGCAGTCCTTCTTCTTGTTGTTGCAGGAATCTAATTTTCTAGGGTTCAGGGTAGCCCTTAAATACTAAATTTAAGGGCGTGTTTAGGTCTGGGGGGTTAGTAGCCAATGGCTACTAGCCCTGAGGGTGGGTACACCCTCTTTGTGCCTCCTCCCAAGGGGAGGGGGTCACATCCCTAATCCTATTGGGGGAATCCTCCATCTGCAAGATGGAGGATTTCTAAAAGTTAGAGTCACCTCAGCTCAGGACACCTTAGGGGCTGTCCTGACTGGCCAGTGACTCCTCCTTGTTGCTTTCTTTGTTCCCTCCAGCCTTGCCGCCAAAAGTGGGGGCCGTGGCCGGAGGGGGCGGGCAACTCCACTAAGCTGGAGTGCCCTGCTGGGCTGTGACAAAGGGGTGAGCCTTTGAGGCTCACCGCCAGGTGTCACAGCTCCTGCCTGGGGGAGGTGTTAGCATCTCCACCCAGTGCAGGCTTTGTTACTGGCCTCAGAGTGACAAAGGCACTCTCCCCATGGGGCCAGCAACATGTCTCTAGTGTGGCAGGCTGCTGGAACTAGTCAGCCTACACAGACAGTCGGTTAAGTTTCAGGGGGCACCTCTAAGGTGCCCTCTGGGGTGTATTTTGCAATAAAATGTACACTGGCATCAGTGTGCATTTATTGTGCTGAGAAGTTTGATACCAAACTTCCCAGTTTTCAGTGTAGCCATTATGGTGCTGTGGAGTTCGTGTTTGACAGACTCCCAGACCATATACTCTTATGGCTACCCTGCACTTACAATGTCTAAGGTTTTGCTTAGACACTGTAGGGGTACAGTGCTCATGCACTGGTACCCTCACCTATGGTATAGTGCACCCTGCCTTAGGGCTGTAAGGCCTGCTAGAGGGGTGTCTTACCTATACTGCATAGGCAGTGAGAGGCTGGCATGGCACCCTGAGGGGAGTGCCATGTCGACTTACTCGTTTTGTCCTCACTAGCACACACAAGCTGGCAAGCAGTGTGTCTGTGCTGAGTGAGAGGTCTCCAGGGTGGCATAAGACATGCTGCAGCCCTTAGAGACCTTCCTTGGCATCAGGGCCCTTGGTACTAGAAGTACCAGTTACAAGGGACTTATCTGGATGCCAGGGTCTGCCAATTGTGGATACAAAAGTACAGGTTAGGGAAAGAACACTGGTGCTGGGGCCTGGTTAGCAGGCCTCAGCACACTTTCAATTGTAAACATAGCATCAGCAAAGGCAAAAAGTCAGGGGGCAACCATGCCAAGGAGGCATTTCCTTACAGTTACCTTCTATGGAGGTTAGGCATAATATCCTAACTGACTTGCTTAAGCCGGGGCCTTCCACATCAGAACCCCTTATTCCCCTTGAGGCACTGACGGATGTCCTTTTGGGTACTTACTCCAGATCCAGCACAAGGGCTCCTGTGAATAGGACGATTGCCCGCCGCCATCGGCCTGCGCCATCAGACCCAAAATTCCTCATCAAACACCCCACACCTGAGAGCCTTGCCATCAAGGCTTCATCTTCATCAGGCGCATTCCCTGCTGCACCCACGGATAGGGAATCGAAAAGACTGGATAACTTGGGGAAGAAGTTGTTTTCTTCCAACAGTCTAGTGATGCGGTCTGGGAACACCGCATACCTTTTGGGCCACTGTTCCCATACTCTCTGGGATACGATCGAGCTAGTGCTCCCTAGAGTTCCGGGGGAGGCCCGGACTGCCCTTTCCCAAACCGTGACAGATGGGAGGGTTGCAGAAAAGTTCATGATTTGTTGTGGACTGGATACGACCGCCTCTCTCAGCAGATCGGTTGCATCGCCAGTGGCATTGAGACGCCACGCCTGGCTGAGAACATCTGGCTTCTCAGGGGATGTCCAGCAATCTCTGATGGACATGCCCTTTGATGGCACACATCTCTTTGGAGACCAGGTAGACTCAGAGCTCGAGCACTTCAAGGATTCCTGAGACATAGCACGGTCCCTTGTCCTTGCACCTGCTCCTAGACCCCAGAAGTCTGCCGTTCGCCCCTTTGTGGCTATGGAAGGGGCACCCAACAGCGTTCTTTTCCCCCCTGGCCATCGACCTGCGCATGCTGTACCGCCCCTGCGCGGATATGGGGTCCCATGCCCACGGGATCAGGGAGCCAGTGGGTCGCCCAGTCCACCCACACCCTCTCCTCAGCCTCCAAACCTTCCTAGTCCGTGGGTACACCAGAAACTAGTTGGTGGCAAGATTCGCCATCACCTTCCCCAGTGGCAATCCATTACCTCGGACAGGTGGGTTCTCCAGATTCTCCAAAGGGGCTACTCCCTCCCCTTCAGGACACCACCTCCAGCCATGCCACCTTCATACAATCACATATCTGAGGATCACATGGCGCTTCTCCGCGAGGAAGTCTGAGCCCTTTTGGCCAAAGGAGCTATAGAGAGGGTTCTGTTGCCAGAAGTAGGTCGTGGTTGCTATTCCTGCTACTTTCTGGTGCCGAAAAAGGACAAGGGTCTTTATCCTATATTAGATCTTCGGTCCCTCAAGCTCTTCCTCAAGAAGAGGTACAAAATGTTGACATTGGCTCAGGTTCTATCTGCCTTGGATCCTGGAGACTGGATGTTTGCGTTGGACTTGCAAGACACATACTTCCACCTTCCTGTCTTGCTGGCCCAAAGACGTTACCTACAATTCATGGTAGGTCACAAGCACTTTCAGTTTACTGTGCTCCCTTTTGGCCTTACCAGTGCTTCGGGTGTTCACGAAAGTGATGGTAGTGGTGGCAGCTCATCTGCACAGGTTAGGGGTCCCAGTCTTCCCCTACCTCGATGATTGGCTGTTGAAGGCGATCTCGCCCCAGACAGTTGTCTCCCACCTCCAGACTGCGACGAACCTTTTGCATTTGCTGTCGTTCACTATCAATGTGCTGAAGTCACACCTAACTCCTTCTCAGACGCTCCCTTTTATCGGAGCTGTTCTGGATACAGGGCAGTTTCGGGCGTATCCTCCCGAGTCTAGGATATTCGTTCTATGATAGCGATGTTTCAGCCTCTATTCTGGATTTCGGTGAGAATGACTCTGAGGCTGCTGGGCCTCATGGCCTTATGCAACATGGTAGTTCAAAAGGCCAGATGGCATATGCAGGCTTTTCAGTGGGACCTGAAGTTCCAGTGGGCGCAGTATCAGGGGAATCTCTCTGACAAGGTCCAGATCGCAGAAGGAACTGCGAGAGACCCGCAGTGGTGGTTAACAATCCGTATTGGGTCAAAGGCAGATCCCTCTCCTTTCCCCAACCAGATCCTACAGTAGTGACAGATGGGTCACTTCTAGGATGGGGCGGCCACATGGGAGAGGCAGAGATCAGAGGCCTCTGGTCTCCGGCGGAAACTGGACTCCATATCGATCTTCTGGAGCTCCGAGCGATTCGACTAGCATTAAAGGTATTCCTTTCCTCTCTCAAAGGGAAAACAGTGCAGCTGTTCACAGACAACACCACAGCCATGTGGTACTGCATCAAACAAGGCGGAGTGGGGTCGTGGACCCTTTGGCAAGAGGCTCTTCGCCTCTGGACTTGGCTGGAACAACAGGGCATATCCCTGGTGGTTCAACACCTAGCGGGCTCCTTTAATGCCAGGGACGACTAACTCAGCCGACGATGCGTGGTCAATCACAAATGGCATCTCCATCCGGAGGTGGCGCAAGGTCTCTTCCTTCTGTGGGGAGAACCCTGGTCAGACATGTTTGCATCCGTAGAGAACGTGCAATGTGAGCTGTTTTGCGTGTAGGAGTTTCCAAGGCGGCACTCACTCGGTGACGCTTTTCATCACAAGTGGAATTCAGGCCTCCTCTATGCCTTTCCGCCCATCCCACTTCTGTCCAGAGTTCTGAAGAAAATCGGGCAAGACTGGGTCTAAGTAATTCTGGTGGCTCCGGACTGGGCATGAAGAGTCTGGTATCCCGAGCTGTTGAGCATGGCCATATTTCCTCTGATCAGACTGCCTCTTCGGGAGGATCTTCTGTTGCAGCAGCAGGGGAGGGTCATCCATCTGAACCTGTCCACCCTCCGCCTTCTTGTGTGGAGATTAAGCGGCGACAGTTGACATCTTTTGACCTGCCACCCGAAGTCTGTAACGTTATCTTGGCAGCCAGGCGTCCCTCAACCAAAACCGTATACGCCTGTCGGAAGAAATTTGTGGCATGGTGCATCGACAAATCTGTCTACTCTCTGCTCCTCTTTCTCAGGTCCTTCTCTTTATTCTTTCCCTTGCCCGTGCAGGGCTGCACCCTTAAGGAATATCTTTCTGCTATCTCTGCTTTCTTGAGGTTACCTGATCAGCCTTCTTTATTTAAATCTCCCATTGGGGATTTCTTAAAGGCCTCACACTTCAGCGTGCAGAGGTGGCACCTATATACGACTGCGGCGTCATTACGGCGAACACGATGCCCACGGATTCGACCGACGCCACCTGTCGGTGCGCAGAGGTACTGCTCGAAGAAAAATCTCCAGATCCAGACTGACGCCTGGGGGAATTCCAAGTTAAGGAATCTGCAACTAGAATATGTCTCTACCAGATATATTGTTACCGAAGGTAAGTAACTTGTACAACAAGACTAATGGACCCTTCTTTTCAGCTCTTACACTCCTGCCCCCTCCAGTTCTTAATCTGGAAGATTTCTTTTTTGATTACTGTTAGTTACTTCACTAAGACGTGTCAGTGAGCTTCAGTTATTAATTTGGAAGAGCCCTTCTTCCAATTACATAGAGATAGGGTGGTACTAATGACCGAACCTAAGTTTCTGCCAAAGGTGGGGTCTCAGTTCCACCTTAATCTTTTGAGTTACCAGATTCTCTCCTCCCCCTGCCTCCCCCCCCCATCCTGATTCTGTTGCAGAAAAACTTTTACATACTTTAGATGTTAAACAAGCCCCTATGTACAGAACGACAGAACCAAGACATTTAGGAAGACGCAACAGCTGTCGCTTTCTCAAAACCAAAACAAAGGCAGAGCCATTTCTAACACTGGTATTGCACGTTGGATTGTTAAATGTATACATGTGTGCTATTCTTAAGCACAAAGAACTCTACCTACCCCTCCTAAAACTCATTCCACTTGTAAAAATAATTATAAAAAAAAAAAAAAATCAATGGCATTTCTGGGTAATATACCTATAGCTGACGTGTAAAGCAGCTACGTGGTCTATACCACATACATATACAAAGCATGACTGTAGATGTGCTGGCTCGTCAACAAGCCAATGTGGGCCAAACAGTTGTGCATACACAATTTCAAACAACTAACACCCACAGGTTAGCCACCGCTTTCAGGGAAGGACTGCTGTACAGTCTCTATGCTAAGCTTGTGCATCTACAACCACCGATGCCTCGAACGGAAAATGTTACTAAGCCACTAAGCATCTGTTTGTGGCATGATTCGCGTACGCCCACCCTCCTCCTCAGATACTTGTGCTTGTTACAGATATTCTTATTCTTCATCACAAGTTTTTTTTACCATGGACATCTTTCTCTATTACGCTGTGCTCCACATTCCATCCTCACCCACCTTGCGGGAAAGCAATCTAGCAGTGGAGCAGATGATGATGCGCATTACCAACTGTTTGCACACATCCTAGACCAATACTGAATGCTAGGATTATTCTAAGCATATGAAGTTATAGCACTGCATGCCACATAGAGATACTTACTTGATAAGTAACATTTTCCCTTTCTACGATGTTTACAAGTAAGTGTTTAATTTCAGAGAAATTACAGTCTTGCACGAATTGAGGAACAAACATAAAAATCACTTTAGCAAGTATTAGTTTTTTCATTTTCTTTATAGGTTTGCTCATTTGGGAGTCGACAGATTGGAAGAGGTTGTTTCGTGTATGATAAGCGGTGGGACCATATCCGATGTGCACTTAATTTCATGGTGGATAAACATCTGAATTCACAGATGTGGAAGTAAGTATAAATATGGCTTAGTTAAATCCTTGTAGATATACCAGAACTGTTTATCAAATTTCTAACATTTATCAAATTACTTGGAAATGTTTTAAAGTACTTTAGAAGGGTAAACCTGGCAAATCTAACGTATTCATAGCATCTTGTCTCTAGAACTCTTTAAGCTTTTCTGAATTTGATTTTTCCTTCAATTTTCTTCTTTGCTCCTTGTTTTTCTTCCCTAATTTATAAACCGTATCTTTTGAAATCCAAATGATGAATTTTTAATTTTTGAGAAACAAAATGGCATTCAAGGGATTGGTAAAATAAAATCACTGCTTGTTTGAAATCATACTGGCAGTATCACATGGTTGTGCTGCACTGACTTTCTAAAGTAGTAAAGCACTTGAACTTGGCACTATCTATAAATTTTTACATGTATATTTCTGCATTCTGGCCCTGTAATTCTATTCATATTTTCTCAGGCACCATTCAAATACTAGCCAACAGAATGCTTAATTATTTCTATATTCACTGCAATTTTGTCTAATAGGCTTTCAATAAGCTGCTGTGTATGGGAACTATATCGCTGCTCTCCTTTTTCAGCCCTTGCAGTGTACCACCTTTTAATATGTCTATACGTCTCATGTTTAGGTATAAAGCCAGTCAATTTAATCCTGCGAGCTTTAGAACACACTGTTTTTTTATGTTTTCTTCAAAAGATCATTAATTGACAAAATTCCTCAGAGACCAAGACTCATACCTCAAACACCAGAGACCACCATATTGTAGGGATGCCTTTACATTAGTCCGCAAAGCATATAGGTACCAGTAAGACAAATACACTTGCTTCATGGCACACTCTTTAAAAGTTTAACAGAATATTCCTTTTTGTTGTAAAACACCTTTGTCAGCACTCAGCACGGAGGTCTAAACTGTCAAAAAAAACAGAGGTGTCTGCTTATTCTAAGCAAACCCGTTCACAAGGATTGCAGTACTTTTTGGCACCAGTAGAGATGCTCCTTCAGAGTCCTTTCTGTGTTTCAGTACTGATTACAAAACTTTGCTGCTGCTTTACTGAGAGCCATGCTCTATTCCCATCTTGGGCCAGGCCTCTGCTCTATCCAGCAAAAGGCTTTCTTTGACTACACCCAAAATTACAAAAAAGGAAAGAGATTAACGGCAGAGGCTCTCTGACTATAGTGTTTTTGTTTTTCTTTTTGTGTGGTGTTAATCATACTGCGCCCTTCATGGCCAAATTCTGAGAAGCCTTCAAATAGATGTAAACATAAACTCCTGGGTAGTAGTATTCAGTCAGGAATTGATGTTTTTTCAAAACTATGCCAGCATAAATACAGTTCATATTCTGCTTAGTATAAAATGGTTAAAATACAAAGCCTAACACAAAAGAAAATGATCCATGCTTAAATGACACCCTGTTAAAGAAACTAAAAGCAAGTTAAAGGTAAATGCATGGTAAGTCTCATACAGTAGTATTTTCTCTAGCAGTAACAATGCTTTATCAAATAACAAGTGCCTAAAATAATAGACAATCCACTCCACTACATTTGGGCATCTCTTGAGTCTTTAATCGTAGAATCTGCACTCTTATGACTTGTTTACACCAGTGGATTAGGACTATCAGGAGTAGGACAATCATTGATAAGTAGAAGAGTAGTAAGAGAGTTAGGAGCTACATCATGAATAATACCAATGAAATATTGTTTGTTTAGATTGAAAGGGCATTCCCTAAAACTGATCTAAAGTGGATAGAAAATGCATTTCCACAATGTGTACTCCTCCTTTGGTCATGACTGGTGATGCACATCAATAACTCTTTCATTGATCAATCCTTCAATGCCAGACTTAAGAACTGCTTTACTCCTGCTGGGCATTTTGAGTATTCTACGTATTCCCTACAACAAGGGCTTCAGCGTTCGTCGTGTTCTTGCTTCATAACTCCGGAGGCAGTGCTGATTAATTAGGCACGCTTCTGGCTTTCTCTGGCGCCTTTGGGCCCCTAAGATCCATAGAGGCGTCCAGTCTGAATTGCAAGCTGAGGCTCACCCTCTGTGCATCTCAGACCCACCTTAGGTACCACAGAGGCTTTGATGCCAATGTTAGTACCGGAACCACACACTGCACATGTTCCTTTGAGGAGCCACACCGATTAGTGGTCTCCAACTCTGAGCTGAACTAGTCTTGACCTTAACTGAGGCTGTGCTCAAAACCCACCAGAGCACAGCCCTTTGGCAATCGCTCTGATTCCAACACGCTACCTTTATCGCAAGGCTGCACACATACACTCCATCAACTTTTTGCCTCAGACTGCCGTCAAAGCCAGAATTACTGTTATGATCGGGACAAGTCTGTTCCATAATATGATGAAGACAAGTGGTATGAGTGATTTCAGGATGCCAGTGGACACTAAATTTGTCTCTCCACTTATTCCTGCCACTGAGATGAGCACATCTCTTGCTGTTGTGATTAGAGTGGCGGCAGCTGTCTTTGCTTAGCAACTTCCCACTTTGTAGCTTTAAACCAATGTTCTAACAGAGATCCCTCAGGCCAGGCTTCTACCTAAGCTCTTCTGCAAGAAACAGTCTTGGCCACTTGGGCAAAACTGTGTTCCGGTCCTACGGTCAACAGGCGGGTCTCTTGTTGCAAAAGACCCTCTCCAGGTGACCCTGAAGTATCATCCAACACCATAGAGCTTTGTGGTTTAGAAGTCCACCACTAAGGTCATCCCCAAAGCCTTTCCTCCGACTAAATCTGACCACAAATCCAAAAGTATAGAAACCTTTGGTAAGTGCATGTTTTCTTCTGCCAGCCTTGACCAGTGTTAAGTAAATACCAACAGTCTCCTTGGCAGCTGCACCCATGCATTAGGAGACATGGTTGTCAGATTTTACCCAGGGGCGTTATCATCCCAAACCATTCAGGCCCACCAGCTCTGGAAGGATTTGTTACCCGGTCTGGCCTGGGCACAACTAGTTTCTTCGGTTGGTCAATTAGCATGTGCAGTGCTTCAACACCACGCCTGGATGATATTTAGGGGCTTCTTAGGGCATGTCCAAGAATCCTTAATGGATATGCCATTTGATTGCTCATGCCTCTTTGATGAGAATGCAGACTTGTCTCTCAAGCACTTTAAGAGAGTTGAGTCCCATCTTGCTCTTTGGGTGTCTCCACGCCCACCAGACAGTTTTTCCAACAATTTAGCTCCTTTGGGTTATAAGCCAGGGAATTGGTATACAATCAACACCACTGGCACAGCAGACTTTTCAGCCCTTTTATAGGTGAGGCAGTGGTTCCCAGAGACAACCCTCAGGACACCAGGGACAAAACACAGCTCACTCACTCCTGCCCTTCCAGCAACTTCAAATTTAAAACCCCTTTAGTGTGTATTTTCTGGCACACAGACACCTTGTAGAAGGCAGGATCCCCCATTTCTCCAAGGGTGGCAAGCCATTACATACGTCAGATGGGTCCTCCAAATTGCCTGATGGGGCTATTCCCTCCTATTTCATGGCAGGCGACAAAGGAGCCTACAGTAGGATGGACCGGTCTCATTGGTTATAGGGGCCGTAGAGAGGGCTCCGGCCTCAGAAGCAGGATCTGGATGTTATTCCCTCTACTTTCTTATGCTGAAGAAGAATAGAGGGCTCTGTCCTGATTTAGATGTCCACCCTCAACTCATTCCTGTGAAAAGGACAAATCCGAAAGAAAGGATCATGCTAGCCTATATTCTGTCTGCACTGATTCCTGGAGACTGAATGGTAGCTTATTTCCATATCAACATCTTGCAGGCCTACAGGTGGTATTTGTGAATCACAGTGGGTTAAGAGCAGTGTCAGTTTGCACTTCTTCCCTTTGACCTCACCAATGCCCCTCGGGTGTTCACAAAGGTGATGTTGATGGTCGCAGGTCATCTACAGAGGTTGGCTGTTCCAGTTTTCCCCAACCTTGACGACTGGCTGTTAAAGGCGAGCTTACCCCAGGAAGTCATATACCACTCCAAGGCGACTGCAACCCTAATGACCTCATTAGGGTTCACTATCAATGTGTTGGTGTTTCACCTGCCTCCTTTGCAGACGTTCCTGTTCATGGGAGCCATCCTGGATATTGCAGTTTTCTGTCTTTACGCAATTCAGGCTATAATTCAGATGTTTCAACCTCTGTCCTGGACATCAGTGAGGATAACACTATGGGTCCTGAGGCTGTTGGCCTCCTGCATTATACTGGTCAAGAATGCCAGATGGCACATGTGGGATCTTCAGTGGGACCTGAAGTGCCAGTGGACACTACACTAGAAAAAACAGTCTGATTCCATCCAGGTTTCAAAGGATACTTAAAAAAAAATATCTGCTGTGGTCGCTGCTCTAATGCAATAGGGACAGTGTCAGACCCCTTTCATTTCCCCCACCCAGAGCTAAAATTGATGACGGATAAGTCACTGCTGGGTTGGGGAGGTCACGGGGAGAGGTGTAGATCAGAGGATCAGTCTGATCTGCACCTCTCCCCGGGGTTGATCCACTTGGCATTGAAGGCCTTCCTACAAACCATCAAAGGTAGGCTGATTCAAGTTCTCACAAACTGCACTACTGCTGCCATGTGGTACAGCAACAAGCGAGGCGCAGTGGGGTCTTGGGTTCTGTACGTAGAAGCTATGGGCCTCTTGAAGTGGCTGAATTGTGATGTAATTTCTCTAGTTGTGGACCACCTGGCAGGATCGCTAAACGCCAGGGCAGACTAACTTGGGCATAGATGCTTAGCAGATCACGAATGGCAGTTAAACCTGAAAATGGTACAGGGCACCCTCCTAAAGTAGGGAGATCCCTGGCTCATTTTCTCCACTGTGGAGAACGCAACTTCTTTGGGCACTGGAGCTTCCAAGGCAGCTGTCTATCAGAAGCATATTTACCTAGAGAGAGCTAGGTGTTCCTATATGCCGTTCTCACATGGAGGTGTGCGTTGCGCAGGCTTGTTCTGAAAAAGATCAGGAATGAACGGGCCCAAGTCATCTTACTGGCTCCAGGTTTGACCAAAAGAGTGTGGCATCTGGAACTCCTGGAAATGAACATCTGTCTTCCCCTCAAGCTGCCGCTTCGAGAGGATCTTCTGTCCAGCAGGTTGTAGTCTTAACCTGAGCTTGCACAATCTGCACCTCTAAGCATGTAAATTGAACAGCAGCAGTTGATTCCATTTGGGCTCCCTCCCAAGGTTATTGATGTTATCTTGGCAGCTAGGCACCCTTCCACAAAGGTGGTGTACACCAGGCAATGGCACAGGTTTGTAGTTTTTGCAGCATCTGCCAGATGAACCTATTACAAGCCAAACTGTTGGCTGTTTTGTTGTTTGCTTTATCTGTCGCCAGGCAAGCACTTGACTGGACACTGTTAAAAGCTATTTGGCTGCTCTCTCAGTATTATTATAGTTGCCACATCAGCCTTTCATCAGACTTCATCAGAGAATGCCCTTCTGATAGAATGGAAGCCTTTTTGTATCTTTGTATGGTTTTGTATCTTCCCAAACTGCTGCGCCAAATATCCCCGGACCGATCTCCATCAGGTCTGCAACTTTTGTTGGTCTCTGGAAGGGAGAAGGATTGCGAGGCCTTCTCCGAGACCACAAGGCACATCGAAAGGAAATGCAACGGAGAGACTCCAGACATCTTCGGTCACCACAATGTTGAGGAAGAGTAGCAAGAATTGCCAGAGACCTCTGCAGCGGGTTCACATAGTGACATGATTGGTTAACAATGATACCCAAACACTCATATTGATATTATACCTAATAAGAGCCATGGAGGGGGAAAAACAGCCACATTAATACATATCAGTAATCAGTGCTAGAACTGACACTTGTCACATCATCGTACATTAGGGCAGAGTGCATTTTAATTGTGAGAGAGCCCCAAAACAAACAAGGAATCTATATGAATAATTACAAAAGTACATTAATTTATTACACAAAAAAACTAATGTATTATGATTGACCAGTGTCCTCAGAAAATAGTCACAGCCCAGGTTTCTGTAAGTAGGGCCGCCTTTGTTAGTTAGATGGAAGCCATAGTATGCAGTGAAATATTGATTCATACGCCCCACCCTCAGGTCCAAAACCTTTGAAGCTGACAACTTCGACACTGATGCACCCTTCTGCGTCGAGCTGACCAGCTCCATCGTTGGCAACGACCACTTCAGCACCAAAACACATATCCATCTCGGCTCTGAAGCCTTAAAAAACAGCTCCAAGATCGAAACCTGGCACTCAAGTGGAAACAGATTCTCCATAAACTGCAGGAGAAGCTCTGTGCCCTCCAGAGGCAAATCCACATACAGCCTCTAACGGGGTACACCCTGACCAAATGTTTGGACACTAGTCCACCATCATACAAGCACCATCTTCCCTTTAGTGAAGCCATTGAATTGCTGGTGCTATCAAAAAAGAGGAAGTTGGACAAAGCCACCAGCCCTTTACCACCTTCTCCACCACTGCATCCCTCCCTTAACCACCTTTACCCTCTCCACCACACTCTCAGGATGGTCCCTTAAATATTGCATCTCAGGAGTCCCCTCACTCATTTATAGTTGGGCATTGGGACTGGATGAGACATATGGTACCACACCTCAGTCTCCTGATCCTTGGACGGCATACGACATTGACCCTCAAGCGGACACTGATCCTGATTTATACTCTGCTAGACCTCCTCCTGATGACTCCACATCTTATCGGGAGCTTATTGGCAGGGCTGCAACATACCATGATGTCCAACTACATAAAGAGCCTCTGGAAAAGGGTTTCTTTTTTTAAACTCGCTACAACACATAGGGCAAACCAATATCTCCCTATGCTTAAAGGTATGCTATGGCAAACAGAGGATATTTTCAAAGAACCTGCATGAGCAAGGATCATCACTCATAGGGTCGATAAGTTACAAGCCCTCTCCATCTGACCCTATTTACATCAGGTGACAAATTCCGCCCAAAACACTAATTGTTACCTATGTTTGTAAGAGGGCTAATGCCCAGGGTGCCAGTGATGCTCCACCTTCTGCAGCGCAGACCAGCAGTCATTGGCGAATTGCTAATTCTGTGGGGTTGCTGGAACGATATGACTGTGCCCATTGGGACACAATGGAGGAACTCCTCCAATAACTCCCTGAGGAGCACAAGAAGAGAGGGCAACATCTTGTCTCAGAGGTCACAATGATTTCAAACACCTCCATCCATTGTGCATATCAGATACTGCTCCTAAGGGGGATCAATATTAGCATAACACCGTGGCGCCATATTTTGCTCCGTATATGTGCCTTTAAATCAGAATTAAAAAAAAGCCTATTAAACATCCCTCTCGACAAGTAACTTCTGTTTTGTCCCCAGATTGATTTAGTCCTAGAAAAAATGAAAAAGGATACGGAGACTGCAAAATCTATGGGTGCTCTTAAGACACCTAGTCCTCGTGGCTCCTTTTGCCGCACCGCCTACCAAGTGGGCTCCAAACTCACATCTTCAGAAGCCTCTACCCCATGTCACCACTCCCCTCCCCGAGGCTACTATAGAGGCTCCTATTGGGGCAACAGTGCCAAGGGTAGAAGCAAAGGCGCTTTCCCACATGGTGCTACAACCACTGCAAAACAATGACCTCCCCCCCTCCCCTCTCAACCCCCCACCCCCTCTTCCCTTCCCTCCCGAACCTTTAACACCAGCCAGGGAATGATTGGAGGATTTTCTGCTCACATTGTAATCAATTACATAAGACCAGTGGGTGTTGGACATTATCCAACATGTTTATTGTCTGGAGCTCATTAGAAGAGCAATCACTCTGCCTTGTGACTCGAAAGACATCTTCGAAGAAAAACAACTTGCGCACATCCAGACCCAACACTAGATGGCAGGAGTATGCAAAGCATGTGGATCTATAGCTCTACAATGCCACAAACAGCTGCTTACTGGGTAAGTAACATTTTCCTTTCTAGCTGTGGAGTGAAGGGCGCAACTTTCTTTATTTTTCTATTGTACTAATTGACCCATCAGATAGGAAAGGGATGAACTTGGGTGCAGGCTGTTTTCAATTTGTGGTTTTAAGCCACAACTGTTATTAACTCATATCAGTTTTTCCTCCTCGGGACCCTGTAAATGGTAAGACGTTCCTGGCTCTAAAGATCATCAAGCGTGTTATTCTAACTGTGTTAGAACCTGCTATTCTTAGTACAGCCTGAAATGTAATGTCAAATCTTTGTAAGTAAGGTAGCCTCCTGAGGTTAGGAAGCGTTTTAATCGGAGTCTCTTCTAGCTGCAAAAGCAAACTTAAGGTCTAGGATAGCATCTATATTAATAAAATACACTTAATTTGTGAAGTGAGTTAAAAGTGCTTGTAAGTAAATTATTTTACTGAAATGTTAAAAAAAACATTACAGTGTACTACTAAATATATTAACCCATAATGGTGCTAAAAATGGCTTTGCAGGCAGTGGTTTTCTCCAGAAAATGTTTGTTGATCTTGGATAGCGTGGGAATTCATAACCAGCAATAGCACCCTTGGTGTACATATGTAAATGTACCACAATTATTGCAAAATGCAACCACCTCTTCTAAATTAGATTTGTTTGCTTAATATAGAGAATTAAAATATATTGCATATTCTTTTTTTTTTTTTACATAACACGTTTCATGTCCTTTGATACTTGCATGTCAAGATTTTATTCATACAGAGTTAATAAAAACCATTGCAGATTTGCTATTAAAAAAAGAAAAATTCATCAAAAGTAAATGCAATATCCTTATTCGTATTATGCAGCCATCAATAGTTAAAATAGGGTGACTTGTTTAAAATATCGTTTTTTATGGTATGAGTTTTTTTTTTTTTTTTTTTGGTCTCAGCAGCATACATTTTTTAAAAAAAATTTGCAGTTAAAATGGGGTTAGTTCAAACTTTCAATGACTACTTGTGTACAAGTCATCATACCTGTTTGAATGAATTGATGGCACATAACCTACGACCTAATTCATGGCTACCAGTGTTCCTCGAAATTCATTTATCGAAAATAAAATTAACTTTAAAAAGAAATTGGTGCTGCAATCTAATCGACATTGCTCATCAAGTACCTTTGAGAGCTCCCAGATTTTATGAATGTAAAAATACCTTCCTTTCCTTTAATCAATTACCCATCTTCTGTGGGAGGTATTGTTGACATGTTCTCTTACTAGTAGTTTAGTGAATTTGGGATAAATGATTTATGTTTGTGCATAGCCTTGACACGGGTGGAACTGCCCAATACCTACTTCTCACATTTATTTTGAGGTGGCACACAAGTTATTTCTACAACGATTATGCAACAGTGCACAAGATATTTTTACAATAATTCTGAGACGTTTCTATACTCATCGAGTTTTGTCCTTACTACCTGAATTTGAGAAGCCCATATAATTTTAGGAGGTATTGTAGCACTTCTTGTATGTTTAAAAAAAAAAGATGAGCTACTCAAGTATATACAGGGAGTGCAGAATTATTAGGCAAATGAGTATTTTGACCACATCATCCTCTTTATGCATGTTGTCTTACTCCAAGCTGTATAGGCTCGAAAGCCTACTACCAATTAAGCATATTAGGTGATGTGCATCTCTGTAATGAGAAGTGGTGTGGTCTAATGACATCAACACCCTATATCAGGTGTGCTTAATTATTAGGCAACTTCCTTTCCTTTGGCAAAATGGGTCAAAAGAAGGACTTGACAGGCTCAGAAAAGTCAAAAATAGTGAGATATCTTGCAGAGGGATGCAGCACTCTTAAAATTGCAAAGCTTCTGAAGCGTGATCATCGAACAATCAAGCGTTTCATTCAAAATAGTCAACAGGGTCGCAAGAAGCGTGTGGAAAAACCAAGGCGCAAAATAACTGCCCATGAACTGAGAAAAGTCAAGCGTGCAGCTGCCACGATGCCACTTGCCACCAGTTTGGCCATATTTCAGAGCTGCAACATCACTGGAGTGCCCAAAAGCACAAGGTGTGCAATACTCAGAGACATGGCCAAGGTAAGAAAGGCTGAAAGACGACCACCACTGAACAAGACACACAAGCTGAAACGTCAAGACTGGGCCAAGAAATATCTCAAGACTGATTTTTCTAAGGTTTTATGGACTGATGAAATGAGAGTGAGTCTTGATGGGCCAGATGGATGGGCCCGTGGCTGGATTGGTAAAGGGCAGAGAGCTCCAGTCCGACTCAGACGCCAGCAAGGTGGAGGTGGAGTACTGGTTTGGGCTGGTATCATCAAAGATGAGCTTGTGGGGCCTTTTCGGGTTGAGGATGGAGTCAAGCTCAACTCCCAGTCCTACTGCCAGTTCCTGGAAGACACCTTCTTCAAGCAGTGGTACAGGAAGAAGCCTGCATCCTTCAAGAAAAACATGATTTTCATGCAGGGCAATGCTCCATCACACGCGTCCAAGTACTCCACAGCGTGGCTGGCAAGAAAGGGTATAAAAGAAGGAAATCTAATGACATGGCCTCCTTGTTCACCTGATCTGAACCCCATTGAGAACCTGTGGTCCATCATCAAATGTGAGATTTACAAGGAGGGAAAACAGTACACCTCTCTGAACAGTGTCTGGGAGGCTGTGGTTGCTGCTGCACGCAATGTTGATGGTGAACAGATCAAAACACTGACAGAATCCATGGATGGCAGGCTTTTGAGTGTCCTTGCAAAGAAAGGTGGCTATATTGGTCACTGATTTGTTTTTGTTTTGTTTTTGAATGTCAGAAATGTATATTTGTGAATGTTGAGATGTTATATTGGTTTCACTGGTAATAATAAATAATTGAAATGGGTATATATTTGTTTTTTGTTAAGTTGCCTAATAATTATGCACAGTAATAGTCACCTGCACACACAGATGTCCCCCTAACATAGCTAAAACTAAAAACAAACTAAAAACTACTTCCAAAAATATTCAGCTTTGATATTAATGAGTTTTTTGGGTTCATTGAGAACATGGTGGTTGTTCAATAATAATATTAATCCTCAAAAATACAACTTGCCTAATAATTCTGCACTCCCTGTATTAAAAATGGCTTTTATTACCTTTTCATGAATATCTAATTCGTTCCTGCGAAACTGATTTTTAAAGTAACAGCTTCAGTCTGAAGGCTTTCAATCTAAACAGACCTTGCATCTTTGTCAGCACTACATATTGTTGTAGAGAGCAGGATTTCAGATTTAATACCCAGTGCAAGTTTTTATTAAGAAATAAACTTGGTTTAAAACCACATTCACCAGTATATAGAGTATATTTCTTTTTGCTAAAGTTCATCAGCAATCGTGAAAAAAAGTGTAAACAACTGGAAAAAATGAGCGTCAGGGAGGCACGTGGTCTTTTAGTAATTATATTCTGTTACTAAAGATCGTACTTGTTGCAATACATAATTGGCTAGAATGAAACGCATTGGCGTTTTATTAATTTAAAAGTCAGATTCTCAGGAATTAATGTAGATAGTCATGAAAAGAAAATACCAAAAAAAGGTTATATGTAATTTCTTTGTTACCATATATCATACTTTTTTACACGTTCACATCAATACTTGAATCATGACGAATTCTTATTTACTTGTAATTAATACTGCAGCAACAAAATAAAAAAAATAGTTTGACTTAACTTTTCCTTATAGTCAGCTGAGCTTTGTTTATGCAGCCAGGTGCACCTAACCCTTTTACCTGGTCAGCTTCGAGAAAAGCCCCAGCAGAGGACACAAAGTAAATATTATTGTAGCTCTACTCTGCTTCAAGTGGTCTTCATTCTGCTAAATGCAATACTCAGTAATATCGACATCTAACTGGTTCCCAAGGATGGTCTGCCGAGACCCTCCACCTCTCTGATTAGAGCTGATTTAGCCTAAATGTTTCTGGGATTGTATGAGATGCGCAAGCATTGGGGGCATTTTTTAGCAACACAAGCAAGACTGTCTTTTTACGGCAGGTCACACCTGATTTCCATGTGCTTGGATCTGATCTATACTAGTTTAAAGATGAGGACATAGATACATCAAGATTGAATTCCTAGTATTTAAAAAGTAGTTACGCAGATGTTTTTATACATCACTTCAGTTGTGTGGTTCCCAGTCACACCTTGGGAAAGAAGACAACTCGTATAAACTACTTCAGTAGACATGACTGTCTTATTTACAAGGCCAGTGTTAAACACAAGATATTCATGATTGAGTATGTGGATGTTCATTATTTTCCTTTATTTTTTTGTCTGGTAGATGTAGTAGAGTTTCATTTAAAAATAAATTTAAACGGATTAATGTAGCACTCAAAGAAAGTATTTTCCTACTATGAAGATTTCAAGATCTGTACATAAACGTTCAACATAGCTGCATCTGCATAAAATAAGTGGCTATAATGTGCACTCTGCACTATCTTGCATTATGTTTGCAACTTAACATACATAATAGCCATAATTTAATCGAAATTGTAAAACTGAACTGCTGACAATGTTCACAAATGTGCTAAGTTTTGCCTCTTTCATGAGATTCATGTTCTGAAGCTTATGAAACGATAGTGTCATTGCTTGCTGAAACATCTTGCATTAAAATAGTTGAGAAAGGATTATATAAATACACTATGCCATGTTCTTTGCTACATAAACCTATCTGTGCCAAAGCCTAATACTGGCACCAGAATCTTAGTTGTGCCACATATAAATTGAGTTGTCATTGTACAGCTGCTTATCTACATCTTAAGCATCACTTAGTAGTCAAACAAGACCGTATGTCGGATACCTTGGTTAAGAGAAACCTTGATTCTTTTTGTGACCTGTAAATAAGATTTTGTAATCTAAGGTAAAAGTCCTCAAAATGGACTCTGTCACATAATACAACCTAGTGTTCAGTGTAAGTATTTCCAAACTGAATTATTTTCCTCATAAACTGAGGCAGGCAGAGTTTGATAACTAAAAGTATATATATAAAATCCAAACTAACATGTGAGCGCTCTTACAGTTAGAATTAGATGGACGTTATTTTCAAGTCAATTAAAGTGGGGATGAAGCCTCAAACAGTGTTTGCAGATCAGAGCCTCCAAATTATCACTTGCTTTATGGACATATGAAACCGTGCCCCCTGCGTTGACAAGTCAGTGAATTTATGTGAGGTACATTGATCCATTGATGTAAATGTTGGAATAAAATCAGACTGGAATCTTGCCATAGCATTTATGGTAAAAAAGATTTTCAGGCCAGATAGTTGCGCTTTCTTTTACTTAGATATATACAGTTATCGTGCTTCTAGATTTCCAGTGCTTTTTCTGAAACTTGCTGGATGCCTGCTTTTTTTGTTCAGCTCTTGGTGTTATAATTTCTGTCACTTTTATATGCTGATCCAGCAAGTAACAAGATCCTTGACCCTCCTGAAAATTGATTTTCAAACAAACAAGGGAGTGTAGAGAATCATCATGCTTCTATTCATTTGGTATACTTAACTGTTTCTTTCACAGACTAGCATTCTGTGACCTAAATATCTTTTTGGCCAGTCTCATAGTCATACAATCTGTGACAAAGCATACAAACATAATTAGGACATTAAAATGTCTGTGTTCTTTTGAAGACAATAGAGTGCCAATGATATTCGGTACAGACCATCTTTTATAACATTCTAGTGTTTATTTTATTGTTTCTCCCTGCTTTAGAAATTTGAAACTTTATTAAGTGAAATTGTCTAATAGCTTTAATGCCCTTCTGCCTCAGGCTACTCCGATCATTCAAGTCTATCTTGCTCATTATAGGCCCTCTTCTGCAGTTCTAGCCTAAAACTCAGATCGAGGGACTTTAATAACGGGTACAGTTTTCAGGTACTACTATTGGGTCAGAAAATGTAACTTTCTGTCTTTGAGATGTTTTACCATCTACACTAGATTCAAATTGACACAATTAAGAATTAAATAAGTGCTATTGGGAAATACTTAAACTGTGCAGAGGAGCCAATTTAAATTTCTCACTCTGCCTTCAAGTCCATTCAGTAGAGTGCTTTGCAGATTTGTTTCTTCTGGTCTTGGGGCGAAATGGTGGGAGGGAGACTTCAACTGTGTTGTTGCTTTGCAACAGTATTTTCCTCGAATGCAATTTTTCTCCTATTTTGTCAGATGAATATTTAAAGGCCCCTAGTTCCCCTTCCAGCCACCTCCACTCTCAGTTCAGTGTTCGTTTCTCCTATATTTCCTTGTGCTGTCTATTAACAACGTCTGTATTCTTATATCTCTTGGTAAGATGGTGAGAAATCTGGCACTTTTACCTTTCCCATGTCTCTACCCCTTCATCATTTGGTCCTCTCCTTGCCACCCACTGCAGTTTTGTGTAAATATTAACATACCTAATTGTCTGTAATGTGTGAGCAGTTTTTTAGACTTGAAGGTGCTTTCCATAATAGCATGCTGGTTATCTTGGTGTGCTTTCTCCTGGAGGCAGTCTGTGGGTTAGCAGTTTCAGCATTCTGTCCTGGGGCATTAGTGGTACAAGCATTGGTAGACACTGCAGATGGGAAGGGAAGGTGGCAGCTTGATGCTGTGACAGTGGCAGGGTCAGCGCCTTGTTTTTTGTTCTGAGCCTTAAAGCACTCTTGGATTTCCTCGCAACTCAGGAGGGCGTTTTTCCTGGATTCTCTGATTGAACCATCTCAAATCAAGCAAATTAACCGTGAGGTGCCTTGTGTGATGATCACTGATAGAAAGGTTGCTCCCTCCCTCTCATTTTCCCAAACTGCCCTAATGAATCGAATTAGCAAGGCCAACCATGTCTTCCAACCCTTATGCATTTCATAAGCATAGACATGTTAATAGAAAGTTCTGAGACAAATGTTTTCTGTTTGATAGAGCTAAAATCATTCATGGTTTTTCATCTTATTTAAAACTGCAGTACACAGTAGACCTGTTCACCCATGAACTTTATTTAGGATCAATTTTGTAACCGCATCCAAATTCATAGTTTTTAGTGAGTATTTGCCACAATTTGAGAATAGACATATGTGGCAAGGGGTAAGTCTAGTACACTAGATTTGTTTTGGGATATCCATATGAAGATAGATTTGCATATTGTTAATAATGTAAAGGGAATCAATTACATAGCAGTTATCTTCCTTTCCCTGTTGCCATGGCGTAGTCATCCTTTGGATTCAGGTTAAAATAATCTTTGGCTATATTTTCAGGATGCAAAAGGGTGAGGTGGGCTGTTAATGGTATTAAAATTTAGAGCAGATATCAATGGAGAATGGGGAGACCTCTTTCTTAAAGTGGAATTTAAGCATTGATGTTTATTACCACATAGTTAATGAATATCATCTGACGTAATTGGGGGTGTTACAGTCAACCTTCACTGTTGATCTACCCAACGTAATTTGTGTTCTTTAAAGAGTTGAGGTTAAACTTTCTTAATACTTTTTTTTTTACTACTATTTATTTTCCCTCCCCACAGGAAAATTCCTCCAGCATCTAATAACTCTATGTCTACACATGTTCCTCATCGGAGCAGCACAAATGCAATGCCTTTGTTGCAACACAGTGTCAGAGCATCAGGATTTGCTTCACTCTCCACAGTTGCGTCTTCACCCATGACAGTTACTCCTCCGTGCACATCTGTTGAAAGTAAAGTACTGTCCTACGGAACTTCTCTCAATACCCATCCTACTTCAAGTACAGTGGGTCCTGTTTGTAGTATGCAATCAAGACAAGTGTCTTCATCCCCATCTATGCCTTCAGTGCTTTCCTCAGTACCTTCACCAGTATCCAGCAAACCTCAAAAATTAAAACCCAACAAATCTTTAAAACCTAAGGATACTTCTGCTAGTAGCATAAACTGTACCAGTAGCAGTGGTGGCTCAGGAAAGAAGCGTAAAAGCAGTTCGCCTCTGCTAGCACAGTCTTCTCATTCCGTTGAGTCTTTTAGGAAAAACTGTGTGATGAACTCTGGGTCCTCCAATCACTCTTCAATGGCATCTCTGTCCCACAGCAGTGCAAACAGTGTTGGTGTCAATTGCTTGACTAATAAAGCGAATGCTGCTAGTCTCAGACATGACCAATCAGGGAGGGGGCTTACTACAGGAAGCGCTGCTGAATCGATAAAGAGGATGAGTGTGGTGATGAACAGCAGTGATTCCACTCTTTCGTTAGGACCCTTTGTTCATCAGTCCAGTGAACAGTCTGTAAATTCTCACAGCAGTTTATCCCATACTTCCCTAGACAAATATATCGGAAAGAAGCACAAATGTTCACCTAGCTCCAACAGCAGCAGCAAATCAAATAAGGTTGCCAAATTGCCATCTGTGAACAATGTCCACTCAAAACATGCGAGTGCAATCCCAGGGACGCAAGGACTGACGAATAATTCTCTTCTTCATCAGGTAGGTGCTGATCAAGTTGCATGTGTTGTGCTTTATTACCGGTTTTCTACTTAACTGAGCAGAGTCTGAACATATATGTGCACTGGTATCAGTATAAAAATTTGAATCACAAGTTTCTTTAAACACAGTGAACCCAAATCCTAGAATGATACATTTATTTTCAGACTGTGGCTGTACATGGTTTGTCGTTGTTTCATGTGTTTAGTACATTTCTCTCTTTTCTGCAACATGTCTACTGACATAGCACGTGCACTCTCTTGGTTATTACAAAACTATAGTTCTCTGTTGCCAAGATTGCACGCACGATCACCCCACAAAAGCTGACATGTCTGCTTCCACCTATAAGTTGATATTTCCCAAGTTAAGAGCACCTTGCGGATGTGTGCAGGGCCTGCTCTGTTTGTGAAATAGAGTATGCACATTGAAGTTATTAAGCTCAAAGTTAATTAATATTTTGCGCACAGGCACACTGCCAGTGACATGTTTTCTATTTGGATCTGATATTTTTAAAGTATTTTAGAGACAATGTTGAAATTGTTGAAGCGGTTCTTATAGCAAAATGAAATGCCAAGTTTTAGAAGTGTACCTTTAGGTGTATCTAAGCCTACATAATGGAACACAAAGTTTACTACTGTGTCAAAAGTGGACTAACCTAGGAATTTGTGGTAACGGATGCATTGACAAGTTGAATATGCCTGCATTATGTACGTGATTTGGTTATCCTGATAATGGGCAGTAAGAAAAGGAACATATGGGAACACTAGTAGATAACAGGAGCCTCCTATTGAAAAAATATCTTCTTACAGATTAGCTGTGCTTTCTAATAGAAGCAGGTATGATGCAACTGTTGGCGCTTCGGTCCTTAATAAGTAAACTTACAAGGGGACGCGTATAGGTCGATGAACCTTTTGATTCGTATAGGGTGTTCTTACCATAGTTTGACGCAGAATCAGAAATCAATGGTCAATAACCATTAGTCAATTCAACAATCAACGGAGTCAGTAATTTTCACACACCATGACTTTTCAGTCATGAATAACCACACCTTTATTATAAGTTTAGTACGTTTATTCCCTATTCGTTAACAATACTAAGTCATCAATTGTAATCTTCAACTTTAATCAAACAGTTTCTAACGCTTGTTAATCAAGTCGCAGAAGACTTGATCTAATCAAAGCTTGAATCAAAAGACATTCTAAGGTCTCAACACAAGACATTAAGAGAGCCCAATTAAGTAACATTTTGTCATCCATCAAGTTCAGCAAGATAGTCCTTCAACCCTTTGTCCCTGTAATTTGTCAGTCTTCATGTTATGTAACCTCAACTAACTCCAATTAGCATCAGCATGTGGGGCTTCATGCAAAACAATTTAGAACACAGTTTTGGAAAACATCTACCTAAAGAAAAGTATTAAGTCAGTGCAGTTTGTACCTAGAAAGAAAACGCATGAAAATGCAATTCAGTCATTGTCATATCTACCTATCCACAGTATGGGTCAGCAAGCAGAATCAGTCTTCGTCCTCAGGTAATCAGTTGATCAGAAAAACATCTCAGTCAGAGAGTATGAGCCCAAAGACAGAATCTCGAATCTCTTCTTCTCTATATCGCAGTTCATAACGGCATTAGATCTGAAGACCTTTCCCTCTGTCACATTGTTATATCAAATTTCCCCAAACCATCCCTCAATTTCTAATTGCTCAATTAATCGTACATTATTACTCTACCCTTTACCAAATCTATGAATTCAAGTATTTCACAGTTCACATGTCGTTGATTGGTTCACTTTACGATGTTCTCATCATCCAGCTCATCAGTTATCAAAATTTTTGCTTCTTCGTCTCCAGTTAGTGTCTTCATTGTTCGCGTCCTGGGAAAATAAATCTCATGCACATTACACACTATTAGATACATTGCTAGAGACATCATCTCCTGTCCGTCGATTCTCATAGAAAGCCTCTGCAAATCATTTTATTAAAACAACGAGCATTTCAAAGTCAGTTCACTCTGTCAGCATTTTTCATTAAATGCTAAGAAATACAGCTTCTGCATGAGGCCTGGCAAAACTAGGCAAAGACACTCGCTAAGTTAAGGCCTACAATTAATAAGCAAAAACATAATTCATATCCTTTAGTATGACATACTACATTAATCTAATGCATTGCCAATATTTCAGGTGCTTTAATAATATTTTAGTACATTTCGTGAACACTGGTGGCAAATCTCCGAGGTCACAAATTCAAACGTGCACATTATTTTTCTACGTTATCCTTTTTTCTACATGTCATTATTCAAAATACATAACCATTCATTAATAATTTCTAATTAAGACATCTGCATTAGCACAACTGATTTAATGGCCTTCAGCAGAAAAGCCCTTTCAGTTATGTCTAACAAAATGCCGTCCTGAAAAATAGGGTTCCCTCCACGTTTTCTTCAAAGAAATTTTGTATTGAATATATCAGATCCCTACTTGGCACAAAACACCTGCATCATTTTCTATTTCTAATGTGTGTTTTGGATTTTTTACCATGGCAAATGAAAGGGCGTGCCTGCACTGAGTAAAATCCTGGCTTCCTTTTGCAATTGCTGATTTTTTTATTCTCTTGGTCTTATTCCTATTGCTTGTAGAAGCCATCAAACCTCCATAAATACTTAAACCACGGGTACTTGGTTTAAGTGGTTTAGCACTTGCTAAATATTCTTATCTCAGTGTAAAATAGTAATTCATTTGCTAACTTTTGAAAGGCTGATCCTGGTAAACTTTCCCATCGTAAAGATAGCTTTGACAACCTCGTCCAGTGGGTCATAGTGTCTTGGGACTCTGCAATGGCTCTATTGAGAACAACTGGAAAACAAACACTTGCAAATAATGTGTCAAAACTAAATGCAAGAGGAGTGATGAACAAAATGGATCCTCTTGAGCACTAATGGCAGTGTTATTTTGGTCTTGTCTCCTCATCAGGCCCGATGGAGGAACTGAGCCAGAAATATATTTCTTAGTGGGCCGTTAAAATAAGTGCTTTTTATTGTAAATTTGTGTGTTGCATTTTCCCAACTTTTGTTGTCACTTGAATCTGCTATCTTACAGTACACACACACTTCTCGGTCACCTGTACACTTATTCCTCTTGCACCATTTGCCCTTGCATCTGGAAGCGCTTTGAAACCAAACTCAGTGTGCAAGGAGAGACTTCAAACAATTTCAACATCTGTTGCTTTGGCAACGGTATGTGGGACCCAATATCAGGAGCAAGGCGCCATGACACTTTAGAATTGTCTATTTTCCTTACAGGGATTTTCTCACTTGTTTTTCTGAGCCCCATACTGTTGCTTAGCCACCGCTAAAACCTATCATGATATCGTATTCTGAAATATCATTGCTGTCCAAGCAAATTGGTGGACATTTTAAGCTTCCATGAAACATTTCTGAGTAATACCTCTCTATTTTTATAGGGCACAGATTGCTGTCGAGGAGGTTTAAAATGTTTGGGACATGCAGGGAACCTTGAGGTGGGAATTTGTAGTCAGGTTATTTATTGTCTGCCTTGTCTGACTCTGAGACGTGCAGTGCACCAGGTTAGTTGGAGGTTGTTTGCCTTTAGCCCCCTTCAGAAATCTAAGATTCTAGGTTGCAAAATCCTGCTTCCACTAGCTTTTCCTGGCATAGGACACTTTGTGCCTTTCTAGGTTACCTAAGTGTGCTTCTGTAACAAAGTTGGTCTTTGCATCTCATGCTATCTTTTTGTTTAACAAATGTACATCTTGACCTTGTAGTTTGATCTAAACTGAGCATGCCTTCAATAACTATTTTAAAAAATCAAGTTGACGTGCATTGCCAATTCCACCATCTCCACACGCATTTAAGTCAAGGCCAGCTAAGCTGAATACCAAAGATCAGTCGAAAGATTTGGCCAGAATCAGGCTTCATATTCTGCTATTTCAATGAAATTCCCTGCTGTAGAGTTGACACATGATTGTATTCCTCCTTGCAAGATGAATCAGAGGGATTTAAGATGCTGCAAATATTTTTCTTTAAGCACACACTAACTTCAATTCTTCTGTTTTAATTTAACCATGATGATGGGCTAGAAATGCCTCTACATTCCTCCTGCTCGTCTCTCCCCTCAAATAACACACACCTCCCCCTTCATAATTAACATGCACATTTGGGTTCAGACTTGATATGCCATGTGTACTTCTTGGCGAGGATTTGTAATATTGTACAAGGAACTCTTCCCCTGCTGTATAGTGCAGATCATGACTGTCCCGACGGCCTGAGTCCTTGGTATATTTCTTTGCCTCGCTCATGGCCCAGGAACAATTTGCACCTCCCTTGATGACCTCTTCCCTTTACACATGTTCAGTAATAGGAACATGTAGTGCATTGAAGGGTGATTATTTGTTCAGTTCCCCTATATACAAGTGGAAAGCCTCTTCCTCTTGGAATGGATGGATGCTGGAATGTCTCCAATTCCAAATAGTGTTTGGTCTCGTTTTATCAAAAGTCTATAAACCATGCATATTTTATACCATTACATCAATAATTATAAATGTAAATACAATTATTCAAATTTGTCAGTGTTGTTTGCTTTGGAAATTAGTTAATAAGTTTGTAAAATTAATTAATAAAGTCCAAGCTCCCTACAAGTTTGTATTTCTGAAATCCAGCGCTGGGCAACAAAAGGTAATTGCAGAACACTCTAATGAAATAAGAACTACGGATTCCATTTGATGTTTTTGAAAAACTAAAAGCAGCATATTCATTTTACCTTTTGTCATGCCCTCTTGGCTTCACCCAACCAGAAAATAGATTAAAATGAAAGTGCATTTAATCTCTAGCTAACATGATTCATAAGATTAAACCAGTAGGATGTGGCAGTGCACAAATTCATGTGATTGGCAAACGTATTAGATTGATTTGAGGGATTTTTGAACTCAAAAACTTTTAACCCACATTCTGTAATTAATGCTATCACTTTGCAAACCTATTCACCAGTTACATTAAAAGTCTCCCAATAATGTGTGAAAATAGCGTATGGTGTATAAAGGTTTGCATGTATGGAGATGAACCTTGATTAATGGTGCCATAGCTAAATCGTGATATGACTTAAGAACGCTGAGGCCATCATGTTTGTGGACAGTGTTTTAGCTTCCTCGTAATTCTCAATTGCATGCAGATATCTAAATATATGTGCTCTGAAACCATTTGAAAACTCTGCTTACTGAGATTACAAGACTTTTTAGAATCAAAGCATTGCCCTTTGATTTATCATAATATTTCTTGTTCTGCAGTAATGTGATAGGTAACAGGAGCACGCAAGGGATAATTTGAAGTATGTTCTGATAAGATCGTATGATCAGTGCAGCTTAAAGCCATGATTTCCACTAGCCCTCCCTCCCTCATCCCCCACTTCGGTTGAATTTGTAGGCATTCCTATTTCCTTGACAGGTCTGTAATAATAAATGAAGCACCAGAGGTGTAGCTCCTTTTTCAGAAGAGACTACAGTTGTCCAGACTAACCATAGCCCAGTTGTCAAAGTAAAATGACTGGACCAATTTTAGCTGCATTTACGTTGTACCCCATATTTTCACTTGATGCCCACAAAGGGCCACAGTTCATGTTATTGAATGCAATGAGTAGATCCAGAATACCACAAAAAGTTAAGGATTTTGTTTCTTTATTGCATTCTTTCCATCTGAAATGTACTCCTCCAGACACATCCTCTCGTTTACAAAGTGATGTAAAGCAAGTTTAGCAAATCCCTTGCATAAAAGAGGACCACATGGCCAACCACTTCTTACCGGGGGTCATAAGAGTGGTCATTTGAGTGACTAATGCAGCCCCTTTGGATGATGATATAATAAACCACTTTAACAATCTTCACTACTTTTTTTCTTGTAATTATTGACATCAGAGATTCCCCATTACCTATGAGAGGGCACCACACATCTAGCACTTACCATCACCCTTCCTTAGCTTCTGAGAAGATGTTTCTATAATAATGAATCCAAGAGCTCTTTGAATTTCAGGCTGTATTCTCTAGGATTGAGTATGCCCACTATTCAAAGGCATAATTCCAAGTCCTCCTTGATTAAGTCATCAAACGTTATCCATTAAAGAAACCCTAGGCCAGTAACCCCCAAAGATTCTCATACAGAACTACCGAAGTCAGTGTTTTGGGGAAAGTAGTTGCATTCTAGCCGAGCTTTCATCCCTAACAAAAGTGTAATTAATATTTGAGCTAATAACAGTTTTGTCCTTAGTTTGGTCTACAGCTGTTTTTCCTTAATGAGACCATTTAACAAAAAGACTGAACTAATTCCTCAGGAAGAGTACCTAGACCCATGTCTGTCTCTTCAATCAAAAATGACCACACTTGCTCATTGACTTCAACTATGCCCTGTTGTCATGTCACTAAAATCACCTCCGTATTTTACAAAATTGAAAGGAATTGATATCAAGAATTATACTTCATTTTTTCCTACTTATATCAGTTGTGGCATGGTATTTCCAGGATGAAAATAGACGTTAATAACAGCCACAATAATATCCTTTACACAATCACTCTCACACATAACTTCTTGTGGCCACCAGGCAGCTAGCTGTAGGGTAACCCTATTTGATCCTGGAATACTATATTATGAACCCGGAGACAGCTGTTAAGCTCCTACTCCCAGATTTTCACAATATAGCAACTTATTAAAGGTTGGCTGCTAAATGCATTATATTTAGTTGTTTAACTGTACAGTGCACTTGATAGCATGTAGTAATGTAGCTAGGTGGCCTCTATGAGAATGCAAAAATAAAGTGAAATATATTAGCCTTGGTTGCACGTAGAAGTGCACGTCGTCCAGTGTCAGCAGTTCATTAAAAAAAAATAAAAAAAATACTGCTCTGTGGTTTTGGATAAAGGTATATGGCAAGCTTGTTTTAAAGAAACAAAGTCTTTGCAACAGAGGGTTCAAATGGTGCAATTTCCAACAAGAATGTTTCCTATAGGGTAAAGTAAAAGGACACAGACTGATCACACGCATACCTCTGGTCATGGACAAACGTTTGCCACTTCGCTTGTTATTGTAGTAAGTGAACTGTCTAATACACTTTTTCCTGTTTTGACCTTCTACTTCAGATATGGCATTCTAAAATCAATAAACATTTGAGAGTGCTGTTAAATGTTTAAAAATAAATAAATAATAACTTACGTGGCCTTATGGGAGACATCTAATTGTAATATAAAGAGGGAACTGAACATGGGGAAATAGTCATGAGAAGCGTTAACTATCACATTTGGGGAAAAGTTATCCTGTGTGGATGACTTTGAAAAGCAGTGGTTGTGTAACAAAACAAAAAAAAACACACTGACGGTATATTAGTGGACATGTAGTGGGTCACCCAGTTTGATGAAGATTCACATCATTCTGTGCTAATCATTCTTAACCTTTTTCCTGCTAGGAAATATGCACAGTACTGTAAGCGTTTTTTAATTTAACTTGCGCTCAATTGTATTGACCTGTTTGGTTCTAGGCACCACTGCAAACTGTATATTTTTGTTTGCTCCTGTAGTAGTAGCAGCAAAACCTCCTTTTCAATATGTAATTACAGGCTGAAGAAGTATCAAAATGTGTAATATTATGTTTCTTCAGTAAGATGCTTCAACGCTATTCTCAAACAGGCGAATATAATTGGTGCGAATCTGAAAAAAGAAATGTTAATCTTGATTGCCTTGGATTTTGCAGTACTGAATTTATTGAAAGGATGGTAATTTGCCTAAGCAAATATGTAAGATTAACACTCATCAGTAGCAAGTGCTATTTTAGTTTGATAACTGTTATCCACCAAGGTTTTTTTTTTTTTTTTTTTTAAACATATTTAGTAATTATATCTGTAAATCCTAAAAAATCCATTGGTAAGATGCTCTCTTCCCCGGAGAGTTTGTTCAAACTTCCCTCCTCTTCAACCCGCACTCCCATTCCAGCAAAAGTGGCTCTAGGAATCTTGGTTGGGAGCCGCCATTCCCTGTGCAGAGGAGATCGTAGTGTAGGATAAATCAAGTCCACTATTAAACCTTGAGGGAAATGATAACTTGAACAGAATATCCACCACAGCAAATTTGATTGCTCTCAATTTGTCACACAAACTGAACCCAAATGCTCTTTAGACCGGGGGAATGAAATAAGCTCTAATCATCGCCTAATGGAAGGTCATATTGTATATCTCTTGATCAGCCTCAGTATCTAAGCAATCAGACGTCATCTAAAGTGTTTGCCCTTCTGGCAAGTGGCACTACAAAAGGGAGGAGAAACTAATGTATCATAGGGTTCCAGTGGAATTTCAATGCTGGATTAGTTTTGCCCCAAGGTTATTAGACATCCATGATCTTCAGGGTAAGAGACAGTACCTCTGCATTCCTCGGTCTGCTGTAGCAACCTTTTAAATTGAGCCAGTGGCCAAGGGGAATGGTCAAGGAGGTGAGCTTTGCAGGGTTAGGCGCAGTGGGTACTTTGAATTATGTAACAGTTGCACTATTCATTTGCAAAAATCAGTAACATATTGACCAATTTTATTGACAAAAATTAAAAGAATGTTCACAATTTCAATTACATCTTTAATGTACAGTTGCATATTGACACATTGACTCAGAATCTGTGCTACAGCTTATAGGCCCTCTTACCGTCACATCCCCTTTAACCGGTTTTCAATTTTGTTTTCCTCTTAATGTGAAGCCCTTGCAGGCTTTCCAGTTCGTATTAGATCCAGTCGCTATTGCAGTACCTCTTTGTCTAGCTTTAAAGCCTAACAAAGGTGTGCTAAAAGTACTGATCAGAATGTACATAAAATTCTAAAATTAAAAAATGTTCTGTACAGTTCCCGGCACTTTCTTTTTGGGGGAAGCTTCTTGCAGTTTGTTTTTACTTCTTACAGTTGCATTCAACAAGTTGAGATGAAAAGAGATCAAGTTAGAGATGCTACCACGTAAAGAGCCCAGATCTCATCTATTTGTGATCTTGAGAGGGTTGGCTGTCTCAGATAGGTGTCATTCAAGGGGCCCTCTTTTAATTCACCTGGATTGGTGAAAGTATTGGAATTATTAAATGCTAGTAGGGGCAGTGCAGTGTAAGACCAGAAATTACTCCTGGGTGCCTTTCTGAGACCTTTCGAACTGATGGTCATGGTATTTGGGAAGCATTACCTGTTAAACGAGCAGCCTTGGTTATCTGGGCTGTGTCTAGCACATAATAATGAAAAGGTTCCTGTCTATCCAAGGTTGAGTCTTCAGTATGGGAGTAATTTCCTAGAGCTTATGTAAATAATGCCCATAGTGCACATTGGCTTTGTGGCCTGTCTCTAACATACATGTCTAGTTTTGTATTGTGAGCTATAGAGAGAGATTATAAGACGTATATCATCTACACTGACTTTCTGCATTTAAAATACAGGGCGAGATTCGATTGAAGGAGATTTCATTGCCTCAGAAGTAGTCCATTCTTGTGTTCTTGTGCCATGTTCTTATCATTTGTTCACAAAATATTGAAGATAAAAAAACACAGTTATTTATTCCGTACATTACATAGGTTACCAGAGGATGGGGAACTAGCTACTGTGTACCGACACTTCGTAACATAATTATGTAAATATATTTTGCTTTTAAGGTCTTGTACAATGAATAATGAGAATAAAGTTGTTGAACTGTTTCCTCAATTAATTATTATTTATTTTTTTTAAAGCCGAAAGCACGCCCCTGACAGCTGTTTTTACCACATTGAGGAAAGAAACTGGACAGCTTTCACTACAATCAAAACCTCTTAGAGGCAGCCTGGACTCCAAGATGCCTTTGAGTATTTTCAGCTTCTCATGGTCCTCAGGTGTAGCAATCAGCTGGACTGTCGGCTTAAGGAATTTCCTAAAGTCATGCCTGTAGCAGTGGGCAAGGTGAAGTTCAGACTCCTAATTACTCTGATCAGTGTTAACGGTGAACTGACCTGCTTGCTCTGAAGTTGAGATTGTATGTGCTTGATTGAAACAGCTTGCACATATGTTCGACTGGCTGGGCAACAATGTGGAGAAATAGATCACTGTAAATGTTTTGCACTGTCGTCTGCTGGTCTGTATCAAGCAGGTAGATGCAATACAAGAAACAAGCCCTACAGTGGCAATATGGCTTCAGTATTTTCATTGCAGCGTAGCAGTGATGAATAAAATAGCACAATCCGAAAGAACTGTTCTGATTTCTGCCCAGCGCTTTATCTAAGCTAAGAAGCTGTCAAGTTAATTTTTGTTTTTCAGCTGCTTTGCAGAGATCAATAAAATTGGTTCTTTGTAGAATGATGGATTTCATGTCACTGCAAGTTATGCACAAATTATGAAGTCAAGGTACCATAACATGATGGTACGACAACTTAGTAAATAGGTTATAAGGCCGCATTTCTCTCTACTCCATCCAATATACAGCCACACAACTCTCCAAAATTAGAATTTGATTGGTAAAGGTGCCCATAAACCACACATTTCTTAGAAATGAATCTCATTATATATAAGTTCAAATCAGACAAAATATAGAAAATTGTAAAAGGAGATTTATCTGCTTCTAGAATTTTATTAGGCTCTCATTAACTTACATTGCAATTGTGTCATACCAATACACTGAAGAAAAACAGACCTGAAGATTAAAAATGTTTTGTCATCAGATGGTGCACAAAGATAATCTACATTTTGAAAGTGTTGATGGTCTCATATTTTGCCACAGTGGAGGCTGTCTATTCCCAATCTACCCACTTAACCCCTGCCAGCCCAGTATTTTTGTGACCTCATTCTACTTCAAAATGTAAATATGTCAATTTTGACGCTGGGAATTGCATCTTGGAGTGTGACATCTTTTGCGAAAGCACAAAGATGTCTGCAGTTTAACTGCTGGAATCATTAAAAAATATGGAAGAACTACACAGTTTGAGAAGCATGATGGAAGAACATTTATACTTCGATTATGCTGTAGCACTGATTTAAAGCAGCAATTGCATAAAAGTAGCTCGTTTGAACCATGTAATAATGGGTCATTCAGAAGAAACTTCCAGGTGAACCAAAACACAAATTAAAAAGGTTTTTCAACCGTGCATTTATAGTGTGTTATAGAAGGTGAATTTGGTTGCTGATCTTAGCTTGTGTAATCTAGTACAAGGTTACAGGTGGGACTCGTGACAGATGTTATACAGGAGGCGGATATTTGTGGAGGAACCTATATGCTGCTTTACATCAAACCAAATGTATTTTTGGAATTCTAGTGCATAATAGTACTTGAAGTTTGAAAGACAGCATATTTTGCCAAGTAGAGCTGTTTTTTTTCTTTTTCAGTAATAAATATTCTTAAACAAGTTACTTGCTGTGAATTATGTCAGCGGCTTCCCTAATCCATGGTTGGGTTGATTCCAGTTGTAGAATTTCCCTGCTTTGACCGGCTACCAGGTTGGTGTGTGGGAAGAGATTGATTGAAAATAACACATGAGGAGCAAATGCCCTTTAACAGTATCGGAGAGGTGCTTAATAGTAGATTTTGAATTCTCCATGTTTCTCTCTAAAAGACTACACCACTTTCCTCAGGCTGCTGCACGTTTCTGTAGAAAATCTAAAGATATATATTTGAGTGCATAACGTTTTTACAGCAGAATAAGGATACATGGAAAGCTCATCTAAGTTCAGTTTAGGGCAAATTAAAGAAAACCCTTGTAACGTTTCAAAAAACACCCTTATAGATACCATGACACTGAATTGTTCCTCATAAACATCATTACGCATGAACACTTTAACTTTCAGTGAAATTTGAGGTTTACTGAGTAAACCAAAGGACTTTTTCATTCCTGAGAATATATGTTGACAAAGTCAACAAAACACCTGCAATCACAAGTGCAATTTGATTTTTACGACTTAAAAACCGTAGGCCGAAAGGACTTTCCGGAATTAAAGTTTTTATGTTGATGTGATGTCAATCTGAAATCCTGTATCCATTACATATGAAATTATGAAAATTAAGTTATGCTTATAATGAGAAGTCAGAGGGCTGTTAGCATTAAAAAAAACATGTACCTTGTTACAGTTTGTATATATATATACATTTCTGTTGGTTCTGGACTTAAATTGCTTTGTAGCGCAATAATTTCTAAGCCATGTGAAAAGGAAGAGCAAAGCTTGATACGAGTACAACTTTGCACTGCTTGTGAACATGTTTATTGATACTTTGCTCAAACTGTTTTAACAGGATCTCAAACTTCCTCTTTCTATGCCTTTCAATGTAGTTGTTTATTTTAGCCCAAGGGAAATGCCACTTGGAAATGTGCATGCTACCTAGCTATGTTCGCTTTCTACTGTGAAATTTCTTTTGGAAAAACCAAGCCTGTGAAGTTTTCTCATGGTTTTAATTATGCTTTTCCCTCCCATGTTCTGAAGGATATTTTGCAGGTCCAGTTTTGAACTATCATCTAACTGATCAAGCATTGAGTAAGGGGCAAATGTCAGGGAAAAATAATCAAGATGTTATTTAAAAAAAATGATGGTGTAAAAATGTGGTGGTTACATATTTTTGTGGAATGGGGCTAGGTTGAACTGCTACTTTGAAAGCTTAGTACTGTAAATAATTAAGGACGCTTAAGTATAGTAGCACAAATACTTTTCAACCTTGCTTACCTTGCAAAAATGTTACTTACTGGTTTCTGGACTGATTTAAATGCAGAATGAAAGATACGTTTTATACTGTCTTGACCAGAATCTTTAAATCCTGCAGTTTTCTAAACCTGAAAATTTGCTGGATTATGATCAAAGATGAAAGCGCAAAAAGCATACTTTTATATCTTTATTTTGGAAATACTTCTGTTGATTAAAATATTGAAGTATCCCTATTTCAGAATACATATTTTGTTAAAAATGATTGTACATATTTAAATATGTATTTTTGCACAGGTCTTTTTTTCTTATATCCCGTTTTGGTACAATTGAACTCATCTGCTATTTATTTATTAATAGAGTAAATACCTTTATAATTTGAAGTGGTTCACTGCCAAGCAAATAGTAATATAACATGCCTACCTTTACAGATTAAAGGGGATACTTCTGGTTTTGAAAGTTTCCCTATTCAGTGTCTTGGAAGTGGAATCCTAAATGAATGACTAAATGGTCTATGTGGCATTGCTTATATCAGTTGCCAGATTCTCAGAAGACTATATTTAGTTGAACGATACACTGCTTCTCTCTTGTTAGTGTATGTGTGTGTGTGTGTGCGCGTGTGTTGTTGATTTTAAAACTAATGGAAAAACTGAAAGTGCCTGATAAATAGTTTCTTGTCTGGACTGTTTAGACAGCTTTTCCTAAAATGACTTGAATGTTCAGTTGTATTTTTGGAGCTTGCTTTTTCCACCCGATTAGGATATCTGGCATATTTTATTTTAAAAGGGGTTGAGGGGGAATCGATGACTCTTACTGGCAAAATATTACTATGCTTCAAAAATTATCATTGAAGCTGCCCCAGTGAAAATGCCTATGGTTGGAAACATTTGCTGTTGGACAGCATTTTGGTAAATTGTCTCAGAGCTAATCTCAACAGTGTATATACAAAAAGAATAAAGAATGTTAAAACTATTTTTATTCCAAAAATATAAAACAAAAAGTACCTCTTGCAAACTTAATGATAAATATCGTACTCAAAATGCAGCTTCGCAACACAGTTGTCTTCCTGTAAGAGTTCTCTTGCCAAGGATTTTCACTTTTTTCTCACATTCTGGCCTGTTTGGAGGTTAAAGCAGGTTTTGAAGAAAACCATAAACCGATAATTAAAGATGTCATTAAGAAAAATGAATAATTTATACATGTGTGCAAGTCATCTTTACTTTTAAAGATAATATAAATAAGCACTACATATTGTCAATGTGAATGTAGGAATGAACATTACTCGCTCCATTTTGAGCCGGATTCTAAAAGCAATCTTTTAAGTTAACAGATAGTTGCAAAATTTGTAAACCTAACCAAGAGCATCTGATCAGCTGGACTTTGTGTTGGCTGCTGTATAGTTCATGAACAAATGTCATGGGATAGAACATTACTTTGGATATTTAAAAGAAGATAAATATATAGTCTATTTGTTTTTTGTAACAAGTTTCTGTAAATAAAATAATTTATACTATTTATAAGAAAGTTGTGTTTTATTTTCTGAACATATTTGACTGTTAAACAGTGTCATACACTTGACTTTAGGAATACCACTCAACATCAAATATATAAAAGCACTGGTAAAAATTAAGTTTGCATATTAAAATAAGTGTTTCACTATCAACATCTTCAATCAGGCAGGATTTTTTTTATTTTACTTCCGGCCTGCTCAGATGTTGTAATGGACATTTGATGCACAGCTCAGGAACCACTAGACTGAAAATTAAAAGCACATGAGTACCATAGTTCTTAAATATTGACAACCCTGTATGGTTGCTGCATGAAGCGAGGGAGAGTATTGTGACTTCTAAAATAATTTCACATATACCAATTTACTTTGCTGTTTTTGTGTTGCATCTGTCTTTTTCTGTATAAAAAATATATATTTGTATTGGATTTTTCACTAGTAGAATATACTGAATTAAAGTTTGCTGGTGAGCTCTTTTGGCGAAATACTCATCAATACACACAATTGTATGTGCTTTTTTAATACCGCAAGTGATACCTCTCACCTTTTATTATGCTGCAAAGGGTTTCCTATGTATTATCCCCTCGAAAGTACAGCTACATGCACATGTCTCTTTAACTTTGCTGTGGATCACAGCTGCTACTGACTTAATGAGATTTTGTAACAAAACGTACTGTTTTACTATACTTGTTTGTACTCTTAAGATCCTTTAACGAGTTCTTAAATAATAGTTCACACCAATCACAATCATGGAAGTTCTTAATCTTCTCAACTTTCAATGAACCATAATCTAGACATCCTAGATGAACTGCTTCAAGAGATAATGGATTCTCTTGGTCTGTTGGTAATGGGCCAAGGATCGAATCCCGTGATGTTTAGCCCCAGTATTTTAATGTCCTGTGCGGATTCACAACGGATCCCTCATTCGTCATCACGTTCATGTGTACAGTGACCCCATTCTTGCATAGCATGTTCATGTATCCAACAACCATCTCATCAGGTAATGCTATTCACACATTAGCAAACCATGCCATCTATGTTTATCCTGCAATGTACCATACCAGTGACGTTGCAGATTTTATCCCCACACACAAGCTGGATGCACTCTTATTGACAGAAAAGGATCAGTCCAATCTCTTCATCCTAGATGCCCTAGCCCCAGTAGGGTGTAAAATTAAATGTACCCATCATACACAAATACTAGGCGCATTGCATTTATCCGCAAATCCTCCTGATGACTTGTGCCAGGAACCCTCCGTCTTCTTTCACCTGATTACCACCTTGGCTCCCCAGTAACACTTTATCAGCAGTGCTTCTTTTAAATAAGTTACAGCTCTTGTCGTCATTATCTTTCTCATCATTTTGTTAAGGAGAATTCATCTTCTGAGGTGGACTGGGCCTTCCAAGACCTCAAAAGGAGGAATTGCTCAACATCATATCCCTGAGTCCTCCAATAGTAAAAATATTTACACACAACAGACATTGGCCCCTGACCTCATTTTCTCCTCCATCTGGTATTCAAGTTCATCTCTAACTTTACTCTTCCTTACACAGATCTTTTTGCCATTTAAGTTCACACCTTTGATATCCATAATCTATCAAAGCCATTTAAGCAATCCATGCAACATTGATTGAGGCAGTTTGTGGAAAACACACAACTTCTGTTACCAAAGGCTCCATACTCAAGCAAGAAAGCTTGAGTTGGGATGCTTGCAAAGGCCTTTGTTTCATCACACAAAATGGCTATTATACCTCAGTTATCACAGAAACTTCCAAAAGTCCTATACAAAGCAATCAAGCATTTCATCAACCCACTCCTTAAACCACAGCCATCTTATTCAAAAGTGCAGTGCCTTAAAGTAGATATTCACAGAAGATGCCTACAAAATCAGAAATCCTGCAGAATGCACCAAAATACTTAGTTTGCGGCAGCATACTCGTGCAATTTTCAAAACACCCCTGATCTTGTGTGTATCCTCACTGCACTGGTCTCCTTGCTCAAAGAGCATTATTCCATCCTCCACATCCCTCTCAGCATGTCTTTCAGGCATTTGACACTAGGGCAGTTTCATAGCTTCTCCAGCACCTTCTCGCAAACCTTCCATGTGATGCACCCTCACTTCTTGGAGATTGTCCGCAATACAACCTGAGTTTTTGAGGTACTCTGCCGAGTACCACCTCTTAAGTCAGAAGGAAATGTGGAAAGTTTGTCACACATTTCTAGTACTATTGCAGAGTGGGAAGGTTGATTCCACGGTCTGGTTTCATAGCAGTTCCCTCCCTGTATCTCTGATCTCCAGAGCAGATGTCATTTTTTCGGGTGAAGGTTTCCCCACCAAATAATGATGAGGTGTGAAGATTCTGGTTAGAGGAACCCAGGGCAGACAGGAGGAACTGGGCCCCAATTGTAAAAACTCAGAAGTTTCACTGGGGCCACCATACTGCTGAACCCAACTAACCCTTTTTAACATTTGACACTGAGTAGCGAGGTGGTGCAGTCCAAGGCTTACTCCGGAGGTACTGTGGGCTAGCAGCTCATAACTCAGCAACACAACAAAAAGACCTAAATAAATTGTTATCCATTAGTGCTATTTCTTATAAGAAAGAAAAGTGGTTAATTACATGCTACTGCTGAGTACTACACACAAAGGATGGAAATATATATTGTGATGCTTTTGAAGGGACCCTGCAACCAGCTCTTAGTGAACCTTGGACTCCCTGTGCTGCAGGCACCTCCAACTTTATGCAAACATACAAGCCATAATCCCTAAAATATGATACCGTTCTAAGTGCCTAGCACAACACGAGGGGGCATTAATACACAGACCTACTGCTTCGTGAGGGTGTCAAATGTAGAATATAACCACTTTCACCATAATGTGATTCAATGTTCAAACACTTTCCATATGGCACCTCCTTTCCTTCACATAAAGAAATACTGTGTGCTTCAAACTGACACAAAAATGGACATACAAGTGCAATTTTCTCCATTTAAAAATTATAGTGACAGTCTTTACAATGTCTAAGGTTGCAAAGCAACCACAGCACCTAAGCCAGAACCTCTGGACAAATGTTCCAGCTCTGGTACGGCTTGAAAACCAGCTGAATTCTAAAGTCAGTCTTCCTGTGACCTGGGAAATTTGGGGTGACTCAATTTATAATTTAAAGGGGGCTTTTGAGATCGTGCTTCACTCCTGGCAGTCCCCAGAGCCAAAATAGATGGTGGTGGTTCCCCTGCATCTCCTGGGATGCTACTTTTTAGCAGTATTTTGTCTAAAGACCGTGTGCCTGATGAGCTGAGTGCAACAGGTGAGCGTGCAAGTCTTGTGAGTGTACGTTCAGAGATGGGCCCAGCTGGGCCTCAAGGCCCCCTCGTCTCCTCCTCGGGCTTCTCCAGGCACTGGCCATCACCGGGAAATATTTTGTTGTAGATGTGGAACACGACATACTTGTGTGCACTCAAAGCCTTTGCTTTCTGCTGCAACATTGACTTAATAAACCACTGACCATGGTACTAAACGATCAAGAGCCACAAATAGAGATTGAGGGCCATGTTGGGCCAAATGGTGTTGATTATTTTGCATCTTACTCTTGTTGGGGACGCCAGCCACTAGGATTGTCTTTGGAATGTCCAACCCTCTACATTTTTAGCAGATTTTTCTAGAGCTTGTTTTAAACAACTGTCTGATGGGAGAGCTCAGAGATCTGCTTCCTCAGCCTCCTTGGCCTGCGATCTTCCGGCAGAAGCACTCTGCCGCTCATAAGGCAGGCAGCACTGTCTGCCTGCCATCGCCTGGTCCCATGGCCTTTTGGCCACCCCAGGGCACCTGTGCATCTTGCAGCATCCTGGGGTACCTCATCCCGGAGCATCTACAGTCAGAAGTGCTCCACATAGTTTCCAGGGTAAACTTCTTGTTTATGGTCCCAGCAAGTGTTAACTACTCTCCCCCAGAGGTAGTGGGTATGCAGTTTTGCTGGCCCTAGAGACAGTCTATAGAGTCCCTAGAAGTATAAGTCTAGAGTGTCCCTATACTCCAGCAGAGGCTTGTCCAGACTATGAATGTGCTAAAGCACTACATTCACACACACTAATCAAAAGGAAATGAGCCGGTTCCTTTTTGGATGACCAATTGAATGGTAACGGTTACAAAGGTCATAGTTCATTTAAGTTGCCCTGTGCCACATGATACTTATGTTCGGAAATGAGGCCGAGTTAGTAGTCCCAAACACTCAACCTGCACACGTGAGCACGTGTTCATGTGTATCCAGCACAGAGCATCTTAACCGCTGGGCAGCACCAGGCATGCACTGGTGGTTGCCACTCAAGTCCATGTTAGCAGAAGCTTACAATCAGTGCTACTAAGAGTGGAGGTTCAGATATTGGAAGTATGAAATAACAAATTCTATGGGGTTTAACTGAATCAGAACCCACTTCGGACCTGAAAAATGTCTAAGACCTAAGTTCCCTCAAAATGAAATGACGATGCTCAGGAAGATCAGCAGCCCTCTGCTAAAAGATCACTGCTACATAACTTAATCTGCTATTTCTCCATCATCCCACACCTTACTTTCTGAGACTAAACACAAGATCAGGAAAGCCAGCACACAAGAGACTGGCTTGCAAACTAATCTGACATCCTTGAATTTAAAGGCATTGTTTCTAAGATTAGACAGTGTGGCCACTTAAATCTTCAGTTGTGTACAGACATCCTGAATGAAGCTAAAGACCTTCGCCAGAGCCGAGTGGAAATTTGAATTTGGCAGCATGGCTCCTGAGATCAGACTGCATGAGCACCTACATCTTCTCCAGTTATGTACAGTCTTCCTTCAGGAAGCTAAACGACCTTCCACAGAGCTGGCTGGAAATTGTTCTGCTTGTGGTGTCAGAAGAACGGTCACAATTTTATTTCATGTTAGGAAGATGTTTTTAGAAATGGGTTCTCTAGTTGGCAGAGTTATACACCCTTGTCCAAATAAGGACCACAGTCCTAGTCAGGGTAAGTCATACACAATCCAAATTATCCTGTGCCCACCCTCTGGTAATTTGGCCCTGAGCAGTCAGGCTTAACTTAGAAGGCAATGTGTAAAGTATTTGTGCAATAAGCCATACAATAACCCAGTGAGAACACCGCAAAAAGACACCACACAGGTTTAGAAAAATATAAGATATTCATCTGATTAAATTAAGTTCAAAATTATCAAGATTTGATAATCACAAGTTGAAATATCACATTTGTAATATTGAGTCTTTAGTTCTTATAAGCAGGGGTTTTGGCAGTCCTTTGTGGGAGAGCAGGCCACTGTCCTTAGAAGTGTGCCAGGCCCTCCACCTTTCCAGCCCAGGAAGACCCATTCAGTATGCAGATGTGTGCAGGTGTGACTGAGGTGTGACTGTGTTTGTGGTTGTCTGGGTGAAATGCACAAGAGAGCTGTCAACCAGCCCAGAAAGGCTCACTTTCTAAAAGTAGCATTTCTAAAATAGTAATATAAAATCCAACCTCACCAATCAGCAGTATTTTGTATTATCATTCCGACCATACTAAATATGACCTTTTTACTCCTTTCTAATCAATCTACTACTCAAACAGTTTGATGGTAGCCCTAAATGTTAGTCTATGAAAGGAGCAGGCCTCACAGCAGTGGAAAACGACTTTAGGAGTTTTTCCATTACCAGGTCATATAAAACACACACTTATGTCCTGCCTTTTACCTACACAGCACCCTGCCCTCTGGGTTACCTAGGGCCTACCTTAGAGGTGACCTATGTAGAAAAAGGGGAGTTTAAGGCTTGGCAAGTACTTTTAAATGCCAAGTCGAAGTGGCAGTGAAACTGCACACACAGGCCTTGGAGTAGCAAGCCTGAGACATAGTTAAGGGGCTACTTATGTGGGTGGCACAACCAGTGCTGCAGGCCCACTAGTAACGTTCAATCCACGGGCCCTGGGCACATGTAGTGCACTTTACTAGTAACTTACAAGTAGATCAAATATGCCAATTGGGTATGAGCCAATGTTGCCAGTCCTAAAGCCAGCAAAAACAGTGTCAAAAAGTGGAAGGAGGCAGGCAAAAAGTCAGGGGTGACCACCCGAAGGCTGTCAGGTCTAACAGGTGTTAACATACACCGCTTAATACACCTCACTTTGTCTAAGCTTCTGTTTACTTCAGTAAAAGTCCACCTTGTAGCTATAATTGCCTACAAAATGGGTCCCCTCCAAGCATTGCTCTTCAAAATCCCAGTAGTTTTTTTTGGCAGTAAATTTTCCTTTAAATCTGAAATTCTCCTTCATGGAAGCTTAAATTGGTGCTCTCAAAATTATCTGCTTGAATACATATGCTGGGCTTCATTGCAGCATCTTTGATAGAAAACTACATTTGCTAGCAATTACCTCCACATGCACAGTTTGTGAGCTACCGTCCTTCTCAGCTGTTAAACCCTGCATAGTCTTCAATTCTAATAGGGTAGTTATGAGGAAGCATACGTTTTTACCTCGTGTGGTATCACAATTCCGCATTTTATTCAGTCTTGTCAGTGTTCTTCAGTGTTCTTTGTGACCCCACAACACTACCTTAATGTGCTTTAAATTCTCTAGTAGAGTTGTGAGTTTCTTTCTAGGAAACAAAAGCACAGGTTCTCGAACCAGCTTTTTTTTTAGTTTTTTTTTTTTTTTAGTTATGGTCCCATGTACAGATGAAGCTATTTCTACATAATCACTGTATCACTGCTGGATTGTCTTCTAAATTACCCCTTGTTATTTACTGGCTAATAAGGTCTTACCAGGCAGACCACATACATATGACAGGGGTAAAACAGCTACTTCAGTTTGGCAAAAAAATATTCCCTTAGCTGATTTTTGTCCGGTAGACACTTCAAAATCTGTTCATATGTTCACAAGGTATTACTGTCTAGAAACCAACTGTTGTGCAGGTCAAGCTGCCATATGAATCCTCCTTGGATAAGCCTCTTTTAACAATAATTGATGCGCTCTTAATTGAATTTATCTTTTGTCCTCCCTTTTAGAAGAGATATGGGAGTCTTTTACTACAATATGTTAACGGTAAACCCAAAATTGGAGGGTATATCCTGTACCTGTGGATCCACTTGAACAGCCTTGAGCCCTTTTTCAAACTCTATTGTATAAAATATCTTTAAGGACAGATTTGAGAAAAGATGAACTGGAGACGATATTCAAAAACTGCACTACAAACTTCAAAAGCCAAAGATAAACTCTTCACCCCTTTGTTATTCTTCATTTAAATCCTTACCTTCTTTATATTTATTTGGTTCCAGTGCACTACTCGCATTCAAAATCATTTAGAAATTTTAAATGCACTTAACCCTGATGAAGTGTCAAATTGTTATGAAACACGTGTTGGCTTTTGAAGTTTGTATTACACTTTTTTTAATATTGCCTTTCAAGTTTATACTTACAGCATGAATAAAATTCAGTAATTTAGCATACTGATAAAAATCACTCAAGCCTATAGTTTGTGTGCCCAATATTTCTACATTTGACTGTAGATCTTATTATAAAGAAGATTTGGCTACTTGTAACCATGGTTTTGCAGCATATAAATCTCAATTGAAGTCACAAAAAACCATCCAACATCCCAATTTTTTACTTTTCCATAGTCGGTTAAAAGGAGGACTTATTTCCTGTAATTGAACGTATCCTTCAAAAATAGATTCAGAGGTAACATCCTTTGCAAAGCTTTTAGGGATAATGATGAACTTAAATTCTTGAAAATGTCAGGGTCCTTTTCTTCATCTTTTAATGTTAAAGCCTATTAGCCTGCCTTGTTCGTCATCTTTTAAACAGCAATTTGATATTAGGTCTGCAAATTCGTTTTTTGTGGGGATTTATTTTATGAAACGGCCCTAAAAATTAGGAAAACGCAGCCTTAAATGGGCAGTGGGGGGTGTTAACTCTAGTTCGTAAGTGCTGGATTTATCACCCTTTTCATTATCGTTACATGTGGAGTTATGGTTTTCTATGCTCCTACATGTAGGGGGGTGGATTATTTTAATATTTATACCTTCACTGATTCCTATGAAGCATGGCAAAGACTACAAGTAACTGTTTATCAACTCCAGTATGTGCTTAGATGCTCATTAGGTGCTCAAGTTAGGTCAAGGAAGCAGGAAAACATATTTTTTTTATTATAGATCCACTTCCAAGCTGAGAAATACTGAAACCAATATTTTATGGTCAGTCTATAGGTCCCATGGATTGAAGAGTTATGTGGACATTTGGATCTGCAGCCACCACAAAAACAGCTTATATAGATGAACAGACTACATATTTAGGACCATTAACTAACTAAAAGTAATAAAATCATTTGTTTATAGTAAAAACATACCACACTATGTTTCCTGTTAGTGGTAAACCGTAGATTTAAAAGAATACTAATTTGCAGCTATTTTGTTGTATTGCTGTTTTCAGTACAACTCTCCTGAATGTTTATCAAACTCAAATGCTGGATTTCTCTTAGAGGGACCTTAGATTTGGCATCTACATGTTTCAATCCGTTTCCTCTCATCCCATTCCAGGATTTCTAATTAATGTCATATAGCTGTAAAAGGAATACTTTCAATATAATTTATATTAAGAGGAGCAGGACCAGCTAGGAAGCCCACCTATCAATGGAGTCCATTTAAATTGAACATCATCTAATACCATCCAACCCACAGAGCAAAGTGAAAATGCAAATGACTCCAAGATCCTAGAACTATGACTTATACCTCCAGTCATTCTAATATGATTGAGTGATACAGTGTATGAAACACCTTGACGCAGGTGGTTAAATAAGAATGATTGTTTCCCTCTGATCCAAGATGTTGCTTTGGGTATCTGTTAGCGTGGTCTCTTTGCCTCTCCTCAGCATAAAAGCAAACAGGAGATGCCCTTTTATATGATCAAGTTCAGTATGATGCTGCAGATCAATGGTCCTTGTGTACATTTTTATCACAAAAGGAATCTTTCACAAAAGGAATCTTTGATAGTTTCAAATCTGTACAGGATTCATGGTAGCATTTCTGATGGGAAGTGTAATCAGGTTTTTTCTCTACTTGCTAACGCATACAGAAAAGCTCCCAATACTTCATCTTGGGGATGGAGATCTCTGCATGGTGAAGTATAGGGAAAAGGTTTTTTTTTTTTAAAAGGTTTTTCAACTCAAGAATAAATTTAAATGTTCTCACCTAAAGTGAAACATTGTTATGCAATAATAAATATTAAAAGTGATGGACAGGATTAATTTAAGGTAATTTAATTATTTAATAAAAGGTGTTACATTAATTTTCAAATGCTGATAGAGGTTATTCACATATTTTAGAATTAAATTAAAAATATGTACTATTATATTTCTATATTATCATGAAATTATATTTATTTACACGTGTAAACATTTAAATTGATTTTCTTTAATATGTTTTTCCTTCTGTGTTTCAAGTCCCTAACTCCATTGATTTTTATGGCAGGCTGCTGCACCATCAGTGGTTGTCCATGTGTGGTCTTTTTGGTAATAACTTAAACTTGTAAGTTAGGCTCCTCTTGCTTTTTCAGGGGGTGGAGGCGTGTAAGTAACTTTACACTCAGATTATGGGAGCAGCCAAAAGTAGCAAAGTTACTCAAATAAGTACGTTTACATGTGCAAATCAATCACAAGTGCAACTTACTTTGTGATTAGCTCTGGTTGTCTGCAGGGTTTCCAAATCACAAATGAAAGTTTCTAGTTTGAATCAGATAATAGTTAAGTAGGTAGCCAATAATGCAATGAACTCAGCTTTGCAGTTTTTTTCCAGTACTCGTGTTAAATTAAATAAAATCGTCAAAATTGGTTTTGGTGGCCAAGATTTCAACTATATAGTTAATTAAAACACATGTATGTTTGATTTGTGTGAAATGTTGTTTCCCCTTCCACCAGTAGTATCTTTAGTTATGATTTTGAAGCATTGTTGTGTATAATGTGTAGTATTTGATATATTGTGTCATTATTATTAATGGTGTGGTGTATTACTTTAATATTGGAACTGGTTGCTAAGTGAGGGTCAGTTTCTCCTGGCTCCTCGCTTAAGCAGCAGCTGTGACCATGGGTTCCTTTCTCAGGACTTGAAGAACAAACTTCTACTCATTTTATCATCTGGCGTTTCGTGTGGGTCATTTCACCAGACCCTGATACTACAAGCATAGATAAAGGTGGTCAGCCACCTACAACAGGAAATCTTGAAATGTTTGTGCGCACGCACAGACTGTTTAACAACATTTTCCACATTGGAACATGTGGTTTCAATGTTTGTTACAAATTCCAGAATGAAAATACCACATCTGGCTTTTGTGGCCCTCTTCATATTGGACTGGTTGGTGGCTATATGTTTATTATTTTCTAAATCTGAGCAAAATACCATGGTGTCACAGATGAAAATAGGGGGCTTGTACAACCTGATATGTACATTTTCTTAATTAACCAAGCAAAAGGGACAAGCTCTTATTATTATGGTGACTCCATCCCACCAAAGACACAATGCTCTTGTTTTGGGCCTTTATTTCACTATTTAATGCATTGTGATAGCTATAGTCCTGAATTGCTATAACACTGGATTACAAGTGCTGGTAAAAAGAAATCTAAGGTCTCGACTGGTGTGTCTTTCGTGAAGTGGGGTGTTCTGGTAAACTTGTAATGGAAGCAATAAAGCTGTGGGTGTGACATTGTAGTGAGGACTTGAAGTCAAGCATGCAAACATTAAAAATTGTCAAGGCCTTATTACACAAAACCCCAGATAGATTTTGAAGTATGGTAATGTAATTTATTTTATATTGAGGCCTGTATCCCAGCCTCTCTTCACCATCATTCTACAAACGCAGCATCTCCAACACTTCCTCTCCACACTGCCTGTATCTTTCACTGCCACATCTCTCTGCATCCTCTCCAAGTCTTTACTGCCCCATTTCTCCACAGCCCTGACACCACACCAGGCCTGCACATTTCACAACAGCACTTGTGTGTATTCACTGTTATACCTGTCAACAGTCTTAGCATCTTTTCACTGCCCCATATTTCTAAATACCCTGCGTCTCTTCACTGTTATATCTGTCTACACCTCACATATTTTCAGACTAGTGTTGGACAAAAGAATTGGGAGAAGATTAATTTTTCATTTTGAAACAGTTCCTCGAAGTAGGTGTTGAAAGTGACCATTTTTAAGTGGCATGCCCCCTGATTCTTACCTTCTTTTACTGAACCCATTTTTTGTTGGCCATAGGACTCTGCACATTCTACTCCTGCTAACCATTGGTCATGTGCTTGGGTTCTCCTTGTAAACATGGTAAAATTGACATATTTCGATTTGTCACATTTATTTTACTTATAGGTCGCTGGTACATGGTACTTCATGAATGCAAGGCCTGTAAATGGGATGCTACTAATAGGCTGCAGCACTCGTGCCACCCACTTAAGTAGCACTACGGACCAGGTCCTGAAGCCTGCAGCCCGGTTATGTATTTTAAAACTGTCATTTCGACCTGGCAAAATAAACCTTTTGAAAAACAAAATGTTAAGATGCACTCTAATAAACAATGATTTACAAATGAATTCAAATGATCACAATATTTGTTAATTTTGGTTACACATTTGGAGTGAGCCCTGCCCATTCCATAAATAAGAATTGTCAGGACAACAGTTCACATCAGGTGAGCTGAAACCAAAACGGACAAAAAACTGTCTGTAGGCTATTGCGATAATCAGTCCATTTTAATAGTCATTTTTATTTTTTGAAATGCTGCTTGCAACTTGCTTAATGATGTACATTTGGTCCAGTGCATTTCGGGTGCACTCGCCCTTTGTCGGGGGCAACTATAAAAGTAAAAAACTAAGCCAAGTGAAACATCCTGGCCAACAAATAAGTCTGAGAGGATAGCAATAGGAAATAGTCGTGCAGAATGATAAGAAAAGAATCATGCTGTGCTACTGACTTCTGTGTTAATTGCCGAATCCCAATAGAGATCACTTCCATGGAAGTTTGCCCGAAACAAGTGATTCCCAATTCCCATCATAACTCTCAGTATAGGTGCATCGCATTCCTGCGTTTAAATGTGCATTCAGAATTATACCTAAGTTGACAAGCATCCACGTGACTAGGAAACCGGTAAACTTGCATTATGCCTTTATATTGTGACTATCAGCATGCACTGCTAAAAAAAACTCATGAACATGAAAAACTACTCATGCTCAAAACATCAGTTAGTCATACAATATTGGCTAAGAAAACCTTCCCCAGGTGAAAGAAACACACGCTCAAGGAAAAAGACACCAATGGCCTCATTAAAAGTTTGGCAGTCTTTTTGGGAGACCCCCACGGTAATCCGACCGCTGTATTAGAGTTACACTCTGAAATCTGCCAAAAAACAGCCGCATAACTGAAACCACCAGGACACTGGAGGACGGAAAAGAGGTGGTCCCACCTCCTGCACAACAAAAATCTTCCTATCAGATTATGATCAGCGATTCTTCCATGGCGAAAAACCATTGGCGGTGCGAACCACGGCTGTCTCAACTCACGTCACACTGAACACACCACCACTTTGGATAGTGAGAATATCCCACACATACACACACCCTGACACACCTACTCACTGCACTATATAACACACCCCTACACAACCCACAATCCTTTGCAATCAAAATGCCACACACAGCCAGACAACCAACATCTCAGAGAGTTCTAATGAGCAAGAATAGGCACCCATTTACACTTCACTATGCACACATCACATCGCTGCACAACCTACTAAATACACAATCCACAACACCTGTTACCCACTCACATCACCAACACCTCACCATTTACCAAACTCTGCACCCTTTCACTTTGAACACACACACCATCTTCACAACCACTACCATGTTGCCAAAAAAACACCCACATTTCACAGATGAGTTTAGGGTCATGGGGGATGAAATTGTCAGGGAAAAGCCACACCTGTTCGGAGCACAGGCCCAACAAACATCTGTTGCTAGGACGATGGAGTTGTGGCAAAGGATAGTAGACCGGGTGAATTCTGTAGGCAGTCCTCCATGCACAAGGGAGGACATCAGGAAGAGGTGGAACGACCTCATGAGGAAGGACCATTCCATGGTATTCAGGCACCAGCTTGCGGTACTAAAGACTGGCGATGGGCCCCCTACTTTCCCAGCTTGGGAGGAGAAGGTCTTAGACATCCTGCATCCTGAGTGCCTGACAGGAATACCTGGAGGAGTGGAGTCTGGTAAGTACCCACAACATTCATGTCACCCAATTGTCTAGTCCTGCATGCTCCCTCACTACCTAAACCCACCCCAATTAACACCTCACTCACTACAACTCTGTCCTAATCACCTAATTACCCTCTCTGGCATGCCACATGTCCACTAAATTCATCTGGCCCCACAGCCCTTGAAAATGGCATGTGAAGTACTGGCAAAGGATAGCACTACAACTCTCAGAATGCAATATCCCAATGTTTTCAATAGCTGGACACTGCATCAAATATTACATGTCATGCATGCTAAACTAATTTTCTGTTAAACAGCTTGATTGTTCTAGTGGGGAACTGGCTTACTCATACTGTGTGCCTACAAGGACTCCAATGTGCATTGTACAGGTCTTAGTTGTGCCATCTATCATGCCTGACAGTTCACTAGGTAACAGAGGTGTACAGCCGTGTCAATAATCAGACAATATTAGATGCCATCAGCAGTACAAACAGGACCTATCTAGTCTTAACAACCCCATACATGGAGTAAGGAATTCAAGTCACAGAGTTGATTGTTGTGCTAAGTTATTTTGTGAAGCAGCTGTCAGCCATTGCTGGGGATCATGTTAAGGCACTGTCTGCATCCCACTCAACTGCAACGATAACCCAATTTAACCTGAACTCTGTCTTTCACTCCTTCCATAGGTAACCTTTCCATTGTCACCAGGGAGAGGATACTAGAGACTGTCACTACCCCTCTGCATGAAGGCCCCTGTGAGGACAACACCCTTGGATGTCTGGAGACTGATTATGAACCTGGCCCATCTGGGACACCTGGTCAGTCAACTGTCAGCCTCACCCTGCCCACATCAACTCCTCCCAGCCCTGTTGCATCTACATCACCGGCAACCACCCCTAAACCTGTGTCCCAAGGACTGTTTCATCCATTGTGTACCCCACAGTACAGGTACCTGAGTCTCACCTTGCCACCCCTGAAAATGATGGACCTGCCACCACTGGAAGTGGGCACACTGTGCCAGGGGCGCAGGCATGTGGGGGTAGGGTGTGTGGGAGGGATGCTGTGGGCCAGAGGATGGGGGTCTAAAATAGACAGTACTGACCAGGAAACCATCTCCCAAGTCTTAGGAGCCTACCAAAGTTCCCAAGGCATGATGGGCCAAGTTATCACCATGTATGGGGAAATCCAAAAGCTGCAGAGGTACACCCACCAGGAAGTCATACAGCAGTGGCAGGCACAAAATGCCCACTTGGCTTCCATTGCAGGTGTGCTGAGAGACACGAATCCCACACTGAGTAGATTTTGGTCACATCTGGCCCAGTCGTCTAGCAATGAAACATCAGGTCCTTCTACATCTTTGGCTGCTAGTGGAATGGAGGCCCTGCCAGTAGAAGGATATGCCTCAGATTGCACCCACCCCCGTAAACGTGGACGTCCTCCCAAAAATCCAGCAGGAGCAGATGCCAACACTAAACCTAGTGCCAGGAAATAAACTTCTCCTGACTTGTACCCGTTGTGTGCCACATATACACCCTGTTGACTATTCTGTAACCAATCTCCATTTCCCTATGGTGCAGGGACACTGTACTTGTATATGCTGATGGTGTAGCAGCTACTATGTAAATGTAAATTAGCACTTGTATAGCGCACTACTCACCCGTTAGGGTCTCAAGGCGCTGTACTCATACCGCTATGGAACCCCTCCTGGCTTTTTCCCTGTGATAATTCCAGCCACCATGACTGAACCCATTACTATTTTTTGTGTGTTTTTATGTAAATAGTCGCATATGTTGTTTTAATTCCACAATAAATCACACTTAAACACAGGTCCTGTGTATGTGTCGTTAATCATCCATGTACGATAGTTATGCATGCCAACTCTAGTCTGAATTGTCCCTATGTATTGTACACCCATTGTTATGGACATTTAAATGTGGACTCCAGCAGGAGAGTCATTGCAATAGAGTAGTAACAGGACAGATTCCTAAAAAAAAGTTGTAAAGTACAACTACTTACAATCATTGGTAGATATGCAAACAGCACATAGAGCATGACTGAGAGTAGCATCAGGAAGCTTGCTAAGGTGTCACGCAATGCTAAACCACAGGGTACAGAAACTTGTCATGTTAGTCTACCAACAAGGCAGGCGGCACACAGATTGTCCTTTGTATCACCTGGTAAAGCCTTATCACACACCCTTACCATAGCTTCAAAATATTCTTATCCAATTGCACAGACAGTGGTGGGTATTGATGTCCCGGGACCTGGAACCTTTCACTTAAATTTGTCACATACCTGTGGGCTTGTCATTCACCTATGTCACTCAACAGTGACATGCATATTGATCTGCAAAGTAGGAAAACACTGACAGCTAGGTTCAAGGTAGTTTACATACAACAGAAAACATTGTGATGGGAGAGGCTATGGTCCTACATTTACACATTTGCCAGACATATCCAGACACATGACACCATTTGACAACCTCCTTTACCCTACAAGTGAACTTGACCGAAAACACATTACCACCCCAGTGTCCTGAGAGTCTAACAATGTTTGTTACACTCCACATAATCAAGACCAATAGTACCTGGTTTCAGCCATGTCCATTTCTCATGGCTTCCAAGGCTACATGGGTGCCATATATGGCTCCAACCACATGTGGAATGTGTCCCATAGCATAAAACTCTGCCTTCACATAGGCCAATTTGCACATTGGGGAAAACTGATATAGCTGTCCAGGTGTTTCAACAATGCACACAGTACATCCTTTAAAACCAGACTTAACATGGGCTGAGTCATCCCTGCAATTAGGGCCACTGTATTCTGAAAGAACCCAGTGTCCAGGAAGTGTAGCACACACATGACTTGAACGATGGGAGGTATGCTATAGGAATTGTGAATGGCAGGCATCAGATAGGGCTCCAACTGATCCAAAAGAACAATGGTAGTATGACGATTCAGCCGATATGTCTGGATACAATGTCTCTCCTTCATGGTGTGCAGGTCTCCTAGTGGAAGATATACTGCTAGTTGTCTTCCTCTCCTCATCGCAGGGTAACTATGTGAAAAGATGTAAACATAGTGTGTGACATGCAGCATGCACACAACATGTAAATTTAAACAACACACATCTGTCGAGGTTGGTTACAACGTCTGACATCTACAGTACAGCACATAGCTATGCATCCGATAACCTGCTCTGTGGTGCACATTCCCTCATCTAACTAATGAACTACACAGATATTCATCTGTTATTGAATATATTTGTAAGTCCCAACGACTTGACATGTCTTACACATATTGTTGCACATTATCTACATTTCCAAAGCACACAGGACTTCAGAGTAGGTGTACATTGCTATCACCACATTTCCTCCAGTTACACAGCATTTACTGCACAGATGCACAAATAGACAACTAAACATGAAGGCAATACTTACAGATATACTGCACAATATGGGGTATGGTTCATCACACAGATTTTAAAACTCTTCCATACATGAAATGTGCCTAAAGTGGCAGCCCCCTGATCTACTGTACTGGACATGTGGAAGTGACCTAAGTCTGCTGGCTAAAGTCGGCATGGTGGTAGGTAGTCACAACAGTGGTGGAAATTGCAATTGGAAGACATTGCTGCCTTTGGCGGACTCAGGCCAATGGCGATGTCCGCCAGCATTGACAGTCATGTACGTGGCGGACGTGACCGCCATCTTTGCAATATTACACGCTTGACTCCTAACACTGCTGCCAGCAAGACCTCCACTACCTGAGCTGCTGTGTACTGCCTCCGGGAGCTATCATGCCACGTCCTACAGGTGATACAGCCCCAGCCTTTGCCCACAGAAGCTCCTACCCCTGTATGGACAGCTCTGTGGTTCACCAGAGGAGCATGTGAGTCCAATGCAAACCAAAAAGGATGAAGTACAAAGTGCTGAAACTTTTCAACCACTCACCCCTGCCACAGATCTGGGTTTAATCCATTGTTCTTTTGCTCACCAGGTCACCCCAGTTTGGACCCAGCCATATACAAATCAGTCTTGACCTTGTGGCATGCTATTGTGTTGTCAGTAAACTGCATTTCCTTAAAATGATTTGATGATAGACAGTGATGGTCTGTATGGGGAGAGATTTTAGATGTAGCCAATTCATCTTGTGCATGATGCTTTGGAGTTACTGCTGAATTGATGGGATGGTGATGTAGATGTCGGATGGTTTTCTTATGTTGTGGATGAGACTGGTCATATGGGAATGTTGGAAGTATTTAGGTGTGACATGATGTAGGCTCTGAATGGTTTCTACCTGGGGTTTTATTTGACATAGATGTGTTGTTACTGGTGTGTATATTGTAATGTATGTTAAGAATGTAATGACCCTCTCTCTGTTTCTGTGCATCAGCAGGTGAAGGAGACTGGGCACAGCCAAGTAGGGAAGCTGCTGGTCATGGGACCCGGAGTGCTGAGACCGCTGACATCGAGGGACCCAGTGGCCTGGTGGGGAGTGCCACAGGGGAGACAGGATCCACATCTTCATCTTTCGAATCCACCTCCAGTGGACACTCCCTGGTGGTGGTAGACCTATCTGAACCACCACAGCACAATCCAAGTCTGCCACCCCCCTTACTACCACCGCCCTCCCTGTAGCTCCCCACCCAGTTGGCCATGCCCGCTCACCCAAGATGGTGGGTGTCTCCTTTCGCAGGCACCTCTGCCAGCCCTGCTTCCCTCAGTAGGGAGTCTATTGACCTGAGGTCGATCTCTGTGGGTCAGTCGACTATCGTAAATGTCATCCCGGGACTTGCAACTCAGACACAACAGAGTAATGCGTTCCTAGAGGGCAGTCACAGTGCACTGGCTGGCCTACAGAGATCCTTTCAGGCTTTGACCTCCACACTTACACCAGTCAGTCAGCCTTTGTCTCCTGCCCCCCTCCACCTTCCTCTTCTCAAACCCAAACCCCTCTTCCCTGACCCAGCCAAATCACACAGACAGACATGCATCCACCTTAACATCGAAGGGTAGCTCAGACAAACACAAGCACCACAAAACACACCACCTGCATTCACACAACCAACATACACCTGCACACATAGCAAGTCACTACCTGCCCTGACACCCCAAGCATCACTGATAGCACACCTGACACACCTGCAGACACTACACAAACATTCACAGAGCCAACCACCACACCAATCCTACCCACAGACAGCACCACAACAGACCCTAAGATATCCACCCGTCACCACACTCACAGAGATCACAACCACTGACACTCCTACATGCAGCACATCCACCATACCTGCACTCACCACCCCAACAGTCACCCACCATGGTATCCCCCAGGACCTTCACCCATCCTCAGTCCCATACACCTGAATGCCCTCACTCACACACCCAACAGACACCCACCACCCACAAACATACCTCCCACACATACGCACCCACGACAACCACACCGACACATCAGACAACCACTCCCTTACCCTCCACTACCAAACTCCCTTCTGATGACCGTCCCTGTGTCTAAAAAAGTGTTACTTTCATGTTTTGACCTTTTCCCTACTCCTCGCTCCCCTCTGCTGTGAGACCCCCAACTGTTTCCCTCCTCAGGTCCATCCCTTCTACCTCCAAAGCCTTCTGTGCCCCCCCCCCCCCCCTCCCTGTGCAAGTACCCATGCCCCTCCCCGCCAATAAGTCTACCCCTCCCAAGAGAACCCAACCCTCCCCTAAGCCTAGACCTAAAATCCTCCTCCCAAACCCAATCCCAAAGGACCCCCCTCCCAAGCCTAAGCCCAAACCTCCACCCCTGATAATCCCTGAGGTGCTTACCTGCCCCCTTGATGCCCCTACCTATTGAGGTTACTTGGCAGTCATGAGTCCAGTTCGGGGCGAAACAGATGTGCATCAAGTGCATGTTGCACTATTTATATTTGGACTGGCCTGTGGCCGTGGACATTTTCATATTTATTCTCACTTTTAATAGATAATTGCACCAACCAGTTGTTGGTTTTGATGTTACATATTTGTCCTGCCTTTCTTTTCCTAGGACATTATTGTTAATGGCTGACATTGTTTGTTTGTGAGTATTTATATGTAAGTGGTGCTTGTGCTGCCTGTTTTGTCTGGGCCACATGTGAGGTTGTGTGCAGTGCATTTGTCTCCCAGTGATGGGGGTGTTGTATGATGGCCATGTGTATGTTGGGAACACTTTGTTGTCATGGTGTTGAGTGGTGTATGTGTTGTGTGTTTGCTGCAGTATTGTGTGGCTTTGTGTACTTTAACTGTGTGCGTATTTGGTGAATGGTATGCCAGATATGTTGTGATATGTGTTTGCTAGATATGTTGAATGCTGCGGTGTACGGTTGTGTGAATGTGTGTGCTTGTTCCCTGTTGGTGGTACGTTGTGTTGTATGTGTGATTTGTCAATGGATAGTGTCTATTGTGGGTGGGTGCCAATGCATTTATGGTGTTGCGGTTGTGGTGGTGTAGTGACGTTTTGTGGTAGTGTGTTGTGTGTGACTGCCAGTGCTGTGTTTCTGGGTTTAGATGTGTGGTTTTGACAGGTGCGTGTGTGTGGTATGGTCGTAGTGTGTGTTCTTTGTATGTGTGTGTGAATGTGGCTGTCTGTGAGTGTCCGTGTCGGGTTACGTGTATGTGTCGCCCTCGCCCCGTTCGGTATGTTTTGTGAGTGTACGAACTTTGTCAATTTACAACAGTGACAGGTAAGTGTGTGTACTCACAGTTGCTGTCGTCGTCTTTGCCGTTGATTCTAGTGTCTCTGGGCGAGTAGGAGCAGCGGTAAGATGGGTAGTTCAGGTTCCATGATGGCTCCGGATGAGTATGGCTTTCTGAAGGTGGATGTCTTCTTATATGCAGTTGGTTTCCTACTGGGTTTCCATCGTGGTGCAACCTCTGCAGAAACCTTGGCTGTGTACAACCTTTTAATCTGTCAGGCTGCCTCAGGTGGCTACTCTTGTCCATGGTGGCCATACTGTAGTGGCGGTGCCGGCAGTACTTTAGCTGTATTCTGTTGTGAATTCTGCCATAGTTATATTATGGCGGTATTCTCTGCCAGCCTGTTGGCGACCGTCACTACCAACATGGCAGTCCTGTTACAGCCAAACTCGTAATGAGGCCCCAAGTCTGTACTAGGTCAAAACACTTACTTTATCTGTTGCCTACATGTAAAGTAAACCTGGTTTGTGATTAACACCAAAGTGACAGTTACCTTTAAGTCAACTGCCTGGCCATTTTCATCATATGTTCAATATTTCTCAAAGAAGTGTGAAGTAACATTTGCAATTGGAAGTAAAGTAAGTAATTGTTAGAAATGGGGTCTCTAGTTGACAGTCGGTTTGCACCCTGTCCAAGCAGGGACTGTCACTCTAGTGAGGATTAGCGAGATACTCGCTCAGATAACCCCTGCTCACCCCCTTGGTAGCTTGCCATGAGCAGTCAGGCTTATCTCCAAAGCCATGTATAAAGCATTTGCACATAACACACTGTAATAAACAAAAACACTACAAAAGGACACCACACCAGTTTTAGAAAAATAGCCAATATTTATATGTGCAAAACAAGACCAAAACTATTCAAATCCAACATACAGTGTTAAAGATATGGATTTTGCAAGATTTACTAAAAAAAAAATACAGTTCCTTGGAGTCGAAAGCTCCACCTGGGGCTATCACAGCATCGTGATCAACAAAACCAACAGTTGAGGCCAGTTGTGGCGTTGCGGGCCAGCTACGGTGTCAGGAAGACCCGCAGAACAGTACCTTTGCAATTTGCAGGGGGATGTGATCCTTCCGGAGAGTGGTATCACTTGTGTTGCGGTGTCTGTTCCAGAGTCGTTGCGGGAGTAGTCTGACCCTTGAAGTCACACGCGTGCGGATCAAACTCTGGGCTGATGAAGTTAGGAGCGCTGGTGTGGATGACGTCTTGGCTGCGGTGCGATGCGATGTGTGGTGCCCACAGGTCATGTGCAGGCAGTGGCTTGGTGATGGCGTCAGCGGCATCGTGAGACCAGGGCTGCGGTGTGCAGCGGGGCAGTGTGACGTGCGGTGTCACCAGGTCACGGTGTAGGCAGCGGCGGCGGCATTGCTGAAGCACTGTCGTCGGTAGGCCAAATCCAGCGGTGCAGGACTGAACGGTGCTTTGTGACCCTCGAGCGGTGTCCACAGGCCATGGTGCAGGCAGGATGCCTGAAGAAGACACTGGAGTTAATGATGCTGGCGTTGGTGGACCTGGGCTGCGGTGTATAACTGGATGGTGCTTTGTGTACCTCACCAGCGGTGTCCAGAGGCCACGGTGCAGGCATTGGTGCCGGTGTCCGCAAGAGTGGCAGTGTCGGGGATGCCTAGGCTGCGGTGTGAGCAGGCAATGCCGGAGTGCGGGCCCACAGGTCGCGGCGCAAGCAGCGGCTCGGTGAAGTTGTCCAATGACTGTGCTGGTGAGACCAGGGTCGCAGTGCGAAGCAGGGCAATGCGACTGTGCGGCGGCGGCCGATCACGGTGCAGGCCAGCGGCGGCGGCGCAGTGGTTTCTCCTTTTGAGCAGCACAAAACACAACTGAAGTCTTTGGTGTCCCTGAGACTTCCAACAGGAGGCAAGCTCTACTCCAAGCCCTTAGTGAACTTTCTCAAGCACCCTTTGCACTCTTTTCAGGCAGAAGCAGCAACTGTGCATGCCAGTCTAGCAAAGCAACACAGCAAAGGCACAGTACTCCTCCAGCTCTTCAGCTCTTCTCCTTGGCAGAGGTTCCTCTTTATTCCAGAAAGATTCTGAAAGTCTGGGTCTTCTTCTTATACCCCTTTCTGCCTTTGAAGTTGGCAAACTTCAAAGCAAAGTCTCAAGTGTTTGCAAGATCCTTTCTTGTCCGGGTCAGGCCCCAGATGCACCCCATGGGGTCAGAGACTGCATTGTGTGAGGGCAGGCACAGTCCTTTCAGGTGTGAACAACCACTCCTCCCTCCCCTCCAGCTCAGATGGCTCATCAGGATATGCAGGCTACACCCACACCCCCTTTTGTGTCACTGTCTAGAGAAGAGGTGTGAACAGCCCAACTGTCAAACTGACCCAGACGGGGAATCCACAAACAGGCAGAGTCACAGAATGGTTTAAGCAAGAAAATGCCTACTTTTCTAAGTAGCATTTTCAAACTCACAACTTAAAAACCAACTTCATTAAAAGATGTATTTTTAAATTGTGAGTTCAGAGACCCCAAACTCTATATATTTCTATCTGTCCTTAAAGAGAATCAGCACTTTAAGGTTATTTAAAGGCAGCCCCCATGTTAACCTATGAGGGAGATAGGCCTTGCAACAGTGAAAGCCAAATTTGGCAGTATTTCACTGTTAGGACATGTAAAACACACCAGTACATGTCCTACCTTTTAAATACACTGCACACCGCCCATGGGGCTACCTAGGGCCTACCTCAGGGGTGCCTTACATGTACCAAAAGGGAAGGTTTTGGCCTGGCAAGTGGGCACACTTGCCAGGTCGAATTGGCAGTTTACAACTGCACACAGACACTGCAGTGGCAGGTCTGAGCATGTTTATAGGCTAGTAATGTGGGTGGCACCACCAGTGCTGCAGGCCCACTAGTAGCATGTGATTTACAGGCCCTAGGCACCTCTAGTGCACTTTTCTAGGGACTTATTAGTAAATCAAAAATGCCAATAAGGAATAAACCAATTAACAATACAATTTACACAGAGAGCAAGCATATGCACTTTAGCACTGGTAAAATGCCCAGAGCCCTAAAGTCAACAAAAACTGGTCAGACAAATTAGGAGGAAGGAGGCAAAAAGATTGGGGATGACCCTGCAAAAAGAGCCAGCTGCAATAGTAATCAACTTACTTTGTACAAATCATTTATGGCTGAATAATCATCATCTCTGGGACTGATTACGATAATAGTTTACAGGCAGTTTGTTGTGCGTTTTGGTTTCAGCTCACCTGATGTGAACTGCTGTTCTGACAAACCTTTTGCCAGGCCTAAACATTCTTTTTTTGAGGTTGAGTCTGTGAGAGTATGCCCTAGTGCTTGCGAGACGCCATTGTTTACAAACAGGGCTTGGAGCCCGCCCATTGCTTACCGTTTGTATGCTTTAGCATCACTCTTCTTTGCAGCTATCCCAAATGGCCAGTGCAGCCAAAACACCACTTCCAGTACTTGTTAGGGAGGAAGCACAAATTGATTCAACTTAATCAGTGCAGGTCTGTTGCACCCAAAATGATTGTTACTATTTCAGCCTCACATGCGCCGCAGATACATGGAGTGCTTCAAAACTGGAAGGCATTATCCCTCTCCGCCTCTCCCAGAGGGTAACTCCGTGGCTGGCCTTGGCAAGATAATACTAATAAACACCCTCGTGGCTATGAAAGATCAGGCAAAGTAATGTCCTGGAGTTCATTCATGATGGGATGTGTAAACTGTTATATTTTACTCGCATGCCTGAAATATCTGTGAAAAATTATGACTAAACTTACAGGCCTGCTCCAGGCTGCCAAGAACAAAGGGTTTCTTGACAAACGGAATAACAAATAAATAATCTGCCCTCATTCAGCTTTCTGGCTCTTGCTGGACCCTGGGGCTAGTAGGTCATACTGTAGGCCAACAACGATGGCTACAAATATTTTTCTTGTACTGTCAATACATTGACTTTATATTTATAACATTGTACTTCTAGGGTGTATTGGAAATCTGCTTGAAGCAAACATCTGCGTACGTGCAGGAAAGCCAGTGGACAGAAAATAATGCAACCTAGAAGGAAAAGCCAATAGGCACATGCGCTATAGGATCTTGATATCAGCTTGTTGGAATGGTTGCTCTACTCCTTGACATACTGCATTTTTAGTTATGAGCATTTAATAGTAAGGCATAACACATGGCTTCAAGCTCCCTCCCATATTTTGTTTGTTTGCATCTTTAAATGTTTTTATCGTACCCCAGTGTCATCGCATCTTTTTTTTTGTACGTGGAGTGCGCAAGTGCTCTGACCTGTTATAATCTCTCTTTGTACTTTTAACCATGCCCACCACCTGCCTATCACTCGTTTGTGGGCTTGCCTTTCAAAGATTCTTTGTTAAATGATTTACCTTTGTCCCTCCTTTGGGGCGGTTTGGTTACTGCATTGGACATCGACCCTGTTACATGGACAACTGCCGCAAGCAAACTTCTTTTTCTGTTTCTCCTTCCCGCTTATGATGTCCATAGTGGTTTGAATCGGCTTGCTTATGTCAACTGTTTTACTTTTCATTTTTAATTTAAAAGTCTAGTTAGGCATTTACAATGTTAACAGCTCTAACTTGAGCAAACGTGAGACCATTGCTGGTTTCTTTAGGGAATGTTGCACAACATTGCGAGCCCTATTAGCTTTAATACTTGTGGACTGGCAAACAGTTAAATAGTGGTTATCACGATCAGTCTCTATTTTTATATTGTGAAGCCTTTTATGTTGTTTTAAATTTCAAAAAGCGCATTTTACCTATCAGGATGCCCGTGTTCAGTGGCATCCAATGGGCATATCTCTTTTAAATTACTCAGCTGACATTAAGTTTGTGGCCTCTCTCCTCCTTGCTGCCTTTTAGGACCACCCTTTTTATTCCCCTTTTGGTGCCATTGTGGAGATGCCATTTTGGGAGGTGCTCTAGTTGTTTTAGTTGCTCTTTCTTGCCTAATTAGTTCCCCATTTAAAAGCTGATGAGTCGGGCGTGCCTAAGGCAAGCCCATCTGCGCCCGAACAGGCCCAGGGGCTGGAAACTACCCTAAATAATTCAGGTGAATTGACTTACTCCTCAAAGGAATTGTTAGGCATTAGGAGTCATTCCAATCATTTTAGTAAAGTTTGTCAGCACTCTGTTCATCCTGATTCTCCTATTATAAGATGTGACTGTAGTGAATGGCTCTCTCAGCTTAAATTGTCTCCCGCTCTCATGAAAGACAAACAGGCAATTTTCTTCTAGTCAATTGTCGTTCTCTTTCCGCACACAAATTAGATCTCTACTCACTACTGAGCGAGCGTGCCCCAGACAATCTTCTTTTTTTTTTTTTTTTTTTAAACTTAAACTTGGCTTTCTGAGGAATCCTTACCAGATGTGGTTTTGGCTCTACCCCAAGATTATCTAATACATCGCCTGGATAGACCTCTCCTTAAAGGTGGAGTCGCCGCAATCAGTTATAAAAATTCTATCAATGGTACTTCCCAGCCTATTGCTTTACCTGATAGTGAGAGTTTATTCTTCTCTTTAGCAATCAGTGCTACGTGTAGATTCTCTGGAATTCTAATAAACCGTCCCCCTGGTACATATGGGAGGTTTCTACAGTCTCTTCCGGAACTGGTTGCAGGCTTGGCGGGCAAACACCCCAACTTTTTTTATCCTGGGTGATTTTAACATTCATATGGATGAGATGCACAATACAGCTAGCAAACCACTTTTGATGGATATGGCATTGTTAGACCTTGGATAGTTGATCACTGCCCCCATTCATGCCAAAGGTCACACCATTGATTGAATTTTAAGCAACCTCCAAACGCTATTTGTACAACTCTCCCTCCCCCTTCCTTTGGTCTAGTCTGATAATTTCTAAATTCCCTTTAATATTACACTCACATACTCTACATCAACATACCACCCTTTTTAGAAAGCTGACTTTGTGGCAGTAGTCTAAACTTAACTGTAGGGATTGGTCAGACACCCTAAAATATACCTGGACTTTTCCAATAGAATCATGTTCAGAAGAAAGATTTAATTAATGGATTTCTAGTTCCCTAGATACCATTTTACCAACCAAGATGATGGTTAAAAATGGGAGAATCAAAAAGCCACTTTGGTTCTCCCCTCAACTGCGTCTTTTAAAAAAAAGAGGGTAAAAGACTTGAAATGGAGGAAAACCTACAATGATGTTTCCAAATTGCAATACAGAAAATCTGTCATATTATATCATATGGAAATCAAATCTGTTCAGGCAGCTTATTATGCTTCTAGAATAAAACAATCCTCTAATTCTCCTAAGGCAATCTTCTCTATATATTTAAGTAAGTGGCTTAGGAACCTGTTGCCTCCAGTCTTATTGAAGCTTCCAAAGTACACAGCAATAATTTAGCTTGCTTTTATTTTAATAACATTTCTGAGATCCAGTCAACCTTTTCTAATGACTCATCTAAATAGCCTAAAAAGTTATCTCAGACTGAACACCATCACTCCAGACCCTCTCTCTGTCATCCAACTGATGACAGGAGATCTACTTGGAAATTATTTAAGAATAAAATCAGGATCTCCTTTGGATCCTGCTCCTCCAGCCGTCTTAGTTCACGGTTTGGATGTGATAGAGACGATTTTAACTAATATTTTCAATGATTCTTTTATAGTTGGGAGTGTACCCCAAATCTGGAAACACGCTATTATTAAACCTCTACTAAAAAAAACTACGCTGGATGCATCTCTACTAAGCAGTTATAGACCTATTGCTCTTCTTCTTCCTATAGCATCCAAAAAAGCAGAAAAGCATGTTAACAAACAAATGTCTGGCTTCTTAGAGGAACATAAGCTCCTACATCCCACTCAGATGGGTTTCAGACCTCAACATAGTACAGAAACTGCCCTTTTGGCAGTGACAGAAGAAAACGACTAGATACTGGTGGCTATGCAGCAATTTTTTTAGAATTAAGTGCAGGATTTGACACAGTCGATCATAAAATCCTTCTTCAAAGAATTACTCAAGTGGGATTTGAAGGTACTATTTTTAACTGGCTTTCTTCCTTCCTAGAAGGTAGGTCGTTTCAGGTTTTGGATGTCTTTTTTTTTTTTTTTTTTTTTTTTCTCCCCTGATATCCATTCCTTTAGCTGTGGGGTTCCTCAGGGCTCCTCTCTAAGACACACTCTTTTTAACGTCTATATGTCTCCCTTGGCTAACATTGTGGAACCCTATGGTCTCTGTGATATCTAATGCTGATGATACCCAGCTGGTCTATTCTTTTAGCACCAATGTAAACTCTGATCAAGAAGCGCTATCCTCCTGCCTTACAGACATAGCTAACTGGATGTCAGATAGTAAGCTCAAGCGAAATGATTAAAAAACGGAAGTAATGTTGGTTGGCAATTTTTCCCTACTTAAATCTCCCATCTCAATTCCAGAAGAATTGAAAAAATTTCTTCCCCCAAGGGATACCATAAAAAGCCTAGGATTATGGCTGGACTCCCGTCTATCAATGGAACAGCATGCAAAAAAAAAAAAAAACAATAGTGGCTTCTTGCTTCAATATTCTAAGAATGCTTAGAAAAATGTTCAAATCTCTCCCCTTTCTTGACAAAAGACTTATTATTCAAGCCCTCATATTATCCTGCCTAGACTATGGGAAGGTGCTGTTCCTGAGTTCTCCCATCTGTGTATTAAGGAGACTGCACATAGTGCAGAATGCGGCAGCCCAGCTACTCATGGCCATCCCTAGTACTGCATCGGCCAAACCAGCCTTAGCCTCCCTCCGTTGGCTTCCTATCCAGCAAAGGATTAATTTTAAAGCTTTGTGTATGGTTCATTGAGCTCTTCATGATAGGGGACCTTCTTTTATCAAGCGCATGATCACACCCCCACACCTGCCCCCCTCCCTCCCCCAGATCACTTAGATCCTCAGCTACTGCTTTAATTAACACCTGCTGTGGCTTAAAAAAAAAAAAAAAAAAAGATGGGGTGGTAGGTCCTTCACATTCAAAGCAGCAAATCTATGGAATTCCCTCCCCCTGTCACTTCGAATGGACAATTCTGAACTCTCTTTTCGAGATAAATTGAAGACTACTCTTTCCAGCATAAAGTCTCACTGTGATGCCTTCATCCTCTTTCAGCGCTGGGAGGCCTTCGGGTAGCCATGCGCTTTATAAATCTATTAAACTACACTACTTGCGATACCAATAAGGTAGACCCTACATGCCCATAGGGCAGGGCGCACACTGGGCTACAATATAACAACTTATGATTAGGTTCACCCTTGGGAATGTTTACATCATTGGTTATGGAGAGGCCAGGAATCACCTCCACCCACAGGATGACAATGGGAATACCTATAGCAATCCCAGTAATCTCCACAGCACAGTCCTGGACCTGTGAAGATCAGAAGGACTGTCTTCCTGTCTGAATCCTGAAGAAAGAGTGGATCTGCTTGCTATGAACCCAGAAGAGACTCCAAGGAGGATTTGGCTGACCTGGTTCAGCTACAGGGACACAACAAGCGTTTACAGGCCTCTCTCCCTGCATTTGACCATTTCCAGCTGGATCTTTCTGCTGGCCTCTGTTGGAACGAAACTTAACCCCTCAAGTGGTACCGCACAGGTCCTGGACCTTCGGCTGGTATTTAGTATTATAATTTGAGGTGGGTTCCCGCCCCCCCACTCCCAACTAATACTCCAATGTCTTATAAAAGGAAATACAGCCCTAACTGCTCAATAGGCTGTAACTTGATTTCTTCATATTGTGCTTTGGTGTGTATACCGTGATACTGAGCACTATTCTGCCATGTGTTAAGTCCAGTTTTATTTTTAACCACTCACTTATCAAGAGCTTATAGACTGATTCTAAATACTTCCAAATCTTGCCAAAAACAGAAACAGAGAAATGGATTTGAAAAGGGATTTCCCAAAGGCACACAAATTGACGAAATGGTGAGGCCAGTGGTATAAAGGACCACATCTTCAGGCCCTACTGTCCCTCCACAGCTACAGCATTTCTCAGCCACTTCATGGTTCCTCCACAATGTATGATTTAATGTATCTGCATTTTCCCAAAATGTATTTGTAGGAGGGGGCAGTGAGGAAGGATGTGGAAAGCTCAAGTGGTAGAGGAATGACTACAAGCCCGTCTCATTACAATCCACCCTACATTTATTTTAAATTTGAGACGTTTATTGCATCCGCTGTTATCTACCTACCTGCATTTGAAACACCAAGGCCTAAAAATAGGCTACCTGCTGCAAGGAAGTAAACTGGCAGATTTATCAAGGTAACAGTCAAAACTGGGAGCACCCTGTCTTCCAGTGAGTTTCATCCCGATATATGGGGAACATCCTTAATGTAATAAAACATGAAAGTTTTTGTATAAACAAACAGAACCTAAGATTCAATTTTTTCGTTTTTTCTATGCAACACAAATTCTGATTTACATACTTCAGTGTTCATGAAGCATGGCATATTTAGGGAAACCTACAAGCAGTGTCAATGTGAGAGATAACCACATTTGTTGCATGTATACTTGGAGCATGAAAAGACTGGCTCAATTAAAGTTAAACTGCAGGTGTTTTCTATATCGCCATGTTCTGCTCCACAGCCAATTCAGAGTGATTTTACAATTGAAAAGTATGAAAAATAAAAGCAGTGGGTGCATGTGTGCAGTGGGATACAGTCTAATTAAGTATTAACAGGGGGAAATAAGGCAAGGGTGTTTGGGGTGATCCGCTCTGTTGCAAGAGGTAACACTTAGAGGTGGAGAAAATGCTAGTAGGTAGGTACATGGGGTAAAGGCCACTCACTGGGCATGGTTTGAGGTCAGAGTCCAGCCACATCAATGTTTCTTAGTCTTTATTTCTATGATTCATATAGAAAAAGCACAAAGCTGATCATGTGCACATAGTTTTCAGCATCTGAGGATGAGTATTAGTCATGTATTTGTGCAATGTGTTTGTGAAACCTGGGTAAAGTGTGACATCCTATTATTTCTGTCTTCTGCACGAATGGGATGGAGTGCATGCAGAAGGTCAAAGCCTGGACATTTGCGATTAACAATTATGTTCTTAATTAGTTGATGCTCTTACAGCTGGCACTTTTTTTTAAAAACGATTTTCTAGGTTTCCCATATTTATGGGTACATTGAGGAAGATTGCCCCTTTAAACGTAGGACACTATAAATAATTCTGCAGGACATTAATAGGTTAAAATGCCACCAAGGTAGAATCATCATGAGGTATGCGGACATCCTACCGCATACCAGTCCAGTACATTTCTCTGCCTGCAATCCAAATTTGTGCCGGTGCGGTGATCCCATACAGAAATGGTGAGAAAATTATTATTATTATATATTTTTTTAAGCTAATTTTGAGGTTTGCTGAGGAATATGGGTAAGAAAACACTGGGGGATCCACGCAAGTCACATCTCCCTAGCCCCCCACCCCCCCGGGTATCTAGTTTTCAGACATTTCTGGGTTTGATAGGTTTCTCTAGATGGCTGCTGAGCCCAGGACCAAAAACGCAGATGCCCCCCTGCAAAAACAGGTAGTTTTGTAATTGATAATTTTGATGTGTCCACGTAGTGTTTTGGGGCATTTCCTGTCGCAGGCACTAGGCCTACCCACACAAGTGAGGTACCATTTTTATTGGGAGACGTGGGGGAATGCTGGGTAGAAGGAAGTTTGTGGCTCACCTCAGATTCCAGAACTTTGCAGCACTGAAATGTGAGGAAAAAGTGTTTTATTTTTGCCAAATTTTGAGGTTTGCTAAGGAATCTGGGTAACAGAACCTGGTGCAAGCCCCACACAAGTAATCCCATTCTGAATTCCCCTACGTGTCTAGTTTTCAAAAGTCTATTGGTTTGCTAGGTTTCCCTAGGTGCCGGCTGAACTAGAAGCCAAAATCTACAGCTAGGCACTTGGCAAATAACAGGTCAGTTTTCTTTGGGAAAATGTGATGTGTCCATGTTGTGTTTTGGGGAATTTCCTGTTGCGGGCACTAGACCTACCCACACAAGTGAGGTACCATTTTTATTAGGAGACTTTGGGGAGCACAGAACATAAGAACAAGTGTTATTGCCCCTTGTATTTCTCTACATTTGTTTTCTTCCAAATGTAAGACAATGTGTAAAAAAAAAAAAACATCTATTTGAAAAATGCCCTGTAATTCAGTATGGTACCCCAGAATTCAGAGATGTGCAAATAGCCACAGCTTCTCAACATCCTATTTTGTGCCCATTTTGGAAATACAAATGTCTCCTTGATACCTATTTTTCACTCTTTATATTTCACCAAATTAATTGATGTATACCCGGTATACAATGAAAACCCATTGCAAGGTGCAGCTCCTTTCTTGGCCCTGGGTACCTAGGGTTCTTGATGAACCTACAAGCTCTATATAGCCCAACAACCAGAAGAGTCCAGCAGACGTAACGGTATATTGCTTTAAAAAAAAAATCTACCATAGATGGAGAAAGTTATAGAAGAAAACGTGGACAGAAATGGCTCGCTTTTTTTTTTTTTTTTTAAACCTCAATTTTAACTTTTTAAAAAAAAAATTGCTGTTACTTTCTGTAAGAAGACCTCGAAGGAGCTACACAAATGATCCCTTGCTGAAGTCAGAATTTTGACTACTTTTCAGAAACGTTTAGCTGTCCGGGATCCAGCATTGGTTTCACACCCATTTCTGTCACTATCTGGAAGGAGGCTGAATGCACAAGAAAATAGTAAAAATGGGGTATGTCCCAGTAAAATGGCAAAATTGTGTTGAAAAAGGTGGTTTTCTGATTCAAGTCTGCCTGTTCCTGAAAGCTGGGAAGATGGTAATTTTAGCAGCACAAGCCCTTTGTTGATGCCATTTTCAGGGAACAAACCACAAGCTTTCTTCTGCAGCCCTTTTTTCCCCCATAAGAAAAAAACGAAATCTTAGCTGTATTTTGGCTAACATTTTGGCTAATTTCTGGTCTCCTCCAGGCAAACCCACAAACTCTGGGTACCTCTAGAATCCTCAGGATGTTGGAAAAAAAAGGACACAAATTTGGTGGGGGTAGCTTATGTGGACAAAACGTTAGGAGGGCCTAAGAGCGAACTGCCACAAATAGCCAAAAAAAGGCTCGGCACTGGAGGAGAAAAGGCCTGGCAGCGAAGGGGTTAAAAACAGAATATATTATAGACTGTAGAGGTTGTCTCCGCTCCCTAGTTCCTAGAGTCGACATGTTTCAATGAGCCTTATGGACCACAAGGAGGTCTGTGACCCCCCCCTCAGGACTGACATTCCTCAGTATTGCCACTCATTCACAATTTTTTTTTTTTTATATATATATATATATATATATATATATATATATATATATATATAAAGAGCGCAGTACTCTCTGTGGATGTATCAGTGTTTATGGCAGAGTACCGGAAATATACAAAAAGGTAAGACATGTTAGACAAAGAAAACTACCAGGATTCTGTCATGGTTCTTGGAGTACAGCATCAATTGGATGATGTAAGGATAACACTGCGGCAGAAGGAGTACAGCACAGCATTTCCATGCATCAATCGGGATATGTTAAATACTGAAAAAGAATACACGTGTAATGAACTGGAATGAAGAAATATACAAAGGCACACACAATATTATGTGCATCCACACCATCGCTTGCATAGAAGTATCAAGCATAAGTATGCATTCTTACCTTGATAGTGGACTACTATCGCCTCAGTGGTTGGGGGTGGGGCTGGGGGGGGTGGAATGTTATCACGTGTGACGCAGTGTAAGTCATGCCTGTTACCCTCAAAATAGCTGCAACGGGCCTCCAATGGCTGTCACAGCAATGGAGGCCAGCTTGAAGACTCAAAACGTAGTGACCTCTTTTGTATTTTATCAGGGATCAGGCTTCCTCCCCATCCATGACACCCTTTTCTTTAAATTGTATTTACAGGCACATCCTAGCCCTCATCTGGGCTCATGCATTTCATGAGCACTCTCACAACATGTTGTTGGATAACGCTCAGGTAGCGAGATCAGACTGCCCCAGTCAGGAAAGGTTAATTATTGTCTGCCAACAATATCTGTAGCACTTAAATCTGTATTACATAAGCTTGTGGGCAAAAATCATATATTTTTCCCACTCATCCGTTATTAGAAACCCCCACAACCCAATTTGAATTACAGTGACGTGTTCAATCATTAATATGGTTTACTACGGAGATGAAGATTGAAACACAGGAATCAGTTCTTTTATGAAAGTTTTGAATGTGGCACCTACAAGCTTGAGTTAAACAAGGGCACTGTCAATGTAGATATATTTATATGCATACAGTAAACCCTTTTGTTTTTAAAATTTTCAACTTTGCAATCCTTTTTGTTTACACGGAGTTGCTGCATATATGCATGTGGTCAACATGACATCACGTTTTCTTTATACCTCTTGTACAGGCTCTATTCCCTTTTTTTGTATGGAAAAGAAAGGTAATTCATTACAGACATTGGGGAAGAAAGATCAAAAACCAATTGTACTATTCATTACAACTAAAGTGCTTTATGCCTTACTTTTACTTTCGCTAAGCCGTTGCCGTGAGCGAACCTGTTGGAAATGGCCCTTTTTGCAGGGTCATCCCCAGTCTTTTTGCCTCCTTCCTCCTATTTTTTCTGACCTGTTTTTGTTGGCTTTAGGACTCTGGGCACTATACCACTGCTAGCCAGTGCTAAAGTGCATATGCTCTCTGTGTAAAGTGTACTGTTGATTGGTTTATCCAAGATTGGCATTTTTGATTTACAGGTAAGTCCCTAGTAAAGTGCACTAGAGGTGCCCAGGGCCTGTAAATCAAATGCTACTAGTGGGCCTGCAGCACTGGTTGTGCCACCCACATTAGTAACCCTGTAAACATGGCTCAGACCTGCCACTGCAGTGTCTGTGTGTGCAGTTTTAAACTGCCAATTCAACTTGTACCCACTTGCCAGGCCTAAACCTTCCCTTTTACTACATGTAAAGCACACCTAAGGTAGGCCATAGGAAGCCCCATGGGAAGGGTGCAGTTCATGTTTAAGGTAGGACATATACTTGTGTGTTTTATATGTCCTAACAATGAAATAATGCCAAATTCGGTTTTCACTGTGTAAGGCCTATCTCTCTCATAGGTTAATATGGGGGCTGCCTTAAATATCCTTAAAGCGCAAATTCCCTTTGAGAGCAGATAAAAATAAGGAGTTTAGGATCTCTGAACTCACAATTTAAAAATACATCTTTTAGTGAAGTTGGTTTTTAAATTGTCTGTTTGAAAATGCCACTTTTAGAAGGTAGGCATTTTCTTGCTTATACCATTCTCTGACTCTGCATGTATGTGGATTGTCTGTCTGGGTCAGTTTGACAGTTGGGCTGTTTTGCACCTCTCTAGACAGTGACACAAAAGGGGGTGGAGGTGTAGCCTGCATATCCTGATGAGCTATCTGAGCTAGAAGGGAGGAGTGGTCGTTCACACCTGAAAGGACTGTGTCTGCCCTCACACAATGCAGTCTCCGACCCCCTGGTGTGCGCCTGGGGCCTGGCCTGGACAAGGAAGGATCTTGCAAACACTTGAGACTTTGCTTTGAAGTCTGCCAGCTTCAAAGGCAGAACTGGATATAAGAAGAACACCCAAAACCCCAGACGTTTAGAATCTTTCTGGAATCAAGTGGAACCTCTGCCCAGGAGAAGAGCTGAAGGAGGAGTACTGTCCCTTTGCTGTGTTGCTTTGCTGGACTGGCCTGCAGTTGCTGCTTTGTGCCTAAAAAGAGTGGAAAGGATGAACTTTGCTGTGTGTCCTGCTTGAGAAAGTTCTCCAAGGGCTTGGAGTAGAGCTTGCCTCCTGTTGGAAGTCTCAGGGACACCAAAGACTTCAGTTTCCTTGACCTGCAGCACTGGGAACTGTGTGTTTTGTGCTGCTCAAGAGGAGAAACCACTGCGACGCCGCTGGACTGCACCATGACCTGCCGACGCCGCACGGAGTCGCATTGCCCTGCTTCGCACCGTGACCCTGGTCTCACCGACACCGTCATCGGACGGCTTCACAGAGCCGTTACTCACACCGCGACATGTGGGCCCCACACTCCAACATCACCTGCTCACACCGCAGCCTGTGCATGCCCGAAGGCGCCGCTCGTACTGACACTGGCGCCGCTGCCTGCACCGTGGCCTGTGGACACTGCTCGTGAGGTACAAGAAGCACCGTCCTGTCCTGCACTGCAGCCCCGGTCTACCGACACCAGCACCATCGAATCCAGTGTCGTCACCAGGCATCCTGCCTGCACCGTGGCCTGTGGACACCGCTCGTGAGGGTCACGAAGCACTGTCCCGTCCCGCACCGATGGCTTGGGCCTACCGACAAGAGCACTTCAGCAATGCCGCCGCCTGCACCATGACCTGTGGTCACCCCACCACCTCGCTTCACACCGCAGCCCTGGTCTCACCGATGCCGCTGGACGCCGTCACCGAGCCGCTGCCTGCACCATGACCTGTGGGCACCATGCATCGCATCGTCCCGCAGCCCAGATGCCATCCACGCCAGCGCACCTGACTTCATCAGCCTGGAATTATATCCGCAATGTAATTGGCCTATTTGAAGCTGGATTATGCAGCACCTTCCCCTTCTTCAAAAAAAAAACCTAATATATTAGCCGAGGCCCAGGAAGGAGGCGCTTTACTGCCTTTTTGCACCTGAATGAACAATTCCAGCATCACAGGTAGCAGTAGAGCTCTAAAAGATTTATAAAATTCGAAGGGGATTGCATCTGGACCGATGGATTTTCCCGTGGGGAGTCCCTGAATTGCCTCTTCCACTTCACCCATACTAATTTCATCCCCCAATAACTCCTGTTCCTTTTCCGAGAGCTTACCGAGCTTTATAGTACTTAAGAACCCAAGCATTGCTCGCTGTTCTATGGGAGGAGCAGGTTTATGAAGCTCGACATAGTACCTGCGGAAGACCTCCCTAATGCCTTCAGGGTCTACTACAATCTGTCCCTGTTGATCTTTCATTTCCCTGATAGCCCAACAAACCACCTTATAACGTGCCCGTACTGCCAATAGGCGGCCAGTCTTCTCGCTATATTCAGAACTTTCGGAGCGCTTTGCAAGGTATTTTTCCACCATTTTTTTTGCTGAGATCTTATTGATTCCTGCCTTATTTATAGCGATCTTCTCCAAAGCAGTATTCATATCTCTCCCCCTTCAATGACCAAGATTAAATGACTTTCAGGGCTTGGGTATACCTCTGTCTGTCTTCTAAGGCTAAAACTCAGTGTTTCCCCTCATATCCCTGCCTTTAAGGTGTCCCAAACAATCTCCACCGGAGCAGTCCCCCTAATAATTTCCAGAAATTCCTTTATCCAAATATTCATATGATGATGATATTCTGGATCATTAAGGAGCCCTCTCTCAAAGGTCCACCTTCTCTTATTATTTTTAAAGCCTTACATATTTACTTCCAATATTAATGGGTTATGATCTGCCATAAACCGTGGGTATATTTCCATTCCTGCCCCTATTAATAATTCAGGGGAAGTTAAGATGTAGTCTAATCCGGCCAGCTTCGCGTGGAGGGCAGAGTAATACATATAACCAGGATCAGGTTCACGAAGTTTTACCCAAGCATCCACCAACCCGAATTCATTTTGCAAGCTAGAGAGAGCTTTATACACTTGTGGTTTATGGCCATGATACCTATTGGGGGTGGTATTTAGCAGATCTATTAACCCATCCCAAGAGCCGTTAAAGTTCAAAGCTCCACATAAAATATAAGTGGAGGCCACTCTGCTAATTCCACTGACAGAATATTCAACAGAGCTGGGTCATCCACCACAGCACCATAGATGGAACAAAGGGTAAAGCATACTTTACTATGCTGACACTCTACTGTCGCCCATCTACCATTTTTGTCTGCGATCTGCCTTGTAACCTTAAATTTACTACTACCATCTAATATCGCAACCCCCTTGGTCTTAACATTCTGTTCAGTACAAATTACTACTTTTATACCTAAAGAGCCGAAAATCGACCTGTTACCATATTCTATATGCATCTCCTGCAGGCAATATATGTCCGCTCGTAATGTTTTCAAATCTTCAGTAATTTTTTGCCTCTTTTGGGGATTATTTAACCCGCATACATTAATAGATGCAATTCGCAATCTAGCCATTTATCCCTTCAATCTCCCTATTACCTTTAGGCATACACATTTGTTAACATTTATGCACATTTTACAATTTCTGCCTGCCATCCTTATACACCAGATGTCGTACGTTCACCTTCTTTTTAAGCTTACTTTTCAATTTTTTAACCTTTGCACTCTTCTCCTCTCACCCATGTAGCCTTGAGTTTCCAGTCTCCCTTTTCTTTTCCTTTATTTCTCCTTCCATTCCCCCCTTCACACCCTACCTTCCCTACCCCCATTCCACTCCCCCCCAATCCACCCCCTCTCACCAGCCCACAAACACCCGATCCGCCCCCACCCCCCCACCAACTTGGGCACTCAGACCACTGCTGGTCTGAATGATGGCATCCCCTATTGTCGGCCAGAAGCCACACCCGGACAGCTGCGCTTCAAACATCTATGTTTACCCCTACCCTCATTGCAGTTTAAGATTCTTTTAGTCTCTGATCAGTTTCCTGCGAGTTCTGTATTTTCAGTTCATCAAGTATTCTTTTGCTTGAATCTCAGAAGTAAAAGTTTTGATTTACCCGTTGATCACAGTCTTCGGCCGCGTTGGAGCCAACAAAAAAGCCTACCTTGTCCTGAAAAGGCTTAATCAGCTGTCGCAACCTCCATCTTCACTCCAAAGTAACATGGCAATAATCCGGTCGAGTAAAGAAAGTAATATCGGCACACCGTGGAGCATCCGGGCGGGCTTTTTAAAAAACAGCTTGCCTTAACAAATAATTACCGAAAAATACCAAAATGGCTCTGGGGTGTTTGAGCCGGCATTACGCTCTCCTAGCCAATGGGAATCTGTGAACTCTTTGAATTTCTGCCTTCCAATCCCATTTTGTGAGCCCTGGAAAAGCATTCCGCAGGAGCTTAATCATAAATCCTCTGATATCATTTCCCTCCGACCCTTCCTCTATGCCCAAAAATCGCAAATTATTTATTCTCTGCCAGTTTTCGTAATCTTCTAGTTTCCACATGAAATCAGTTAATTGTCCTCCTTGAGTGTCCACCTGTTCTTTCAAAACCACCACTTCTACCTCCACTACAGAGGTTCTATTCCCCATTGTATTTAACTTTTCTTCAATTTCGGCGCAAGATTTAGCAACTTTTTGCACTGTGGCCTGCAATTGCTTGGTAGTCATCCTGGCTCTCTGCCCGTGTCTCAGTTTGCAGTTCCCTTACAGTACCATCTATCAACTGCAGCATTTTAGTATCTGTGCTATCCAGATTATTGATTGATTCACTCAGACAGCCTTCGCCCACACCGGCATTGGGAGGCAAGACATCCTTAGAGCCCCTAGACTCTTTCTCCATACTCGTTAATCCAATTCCTGAGTAATCCCATTTGAACATCGCTGCACTCCGTCCTGGAGAATCTACTCCACCGGTTCTCGGCCTTATGTGCTTACGGTGACGCTGCTGTAGCTTCACTGTAGGGCCTGCCACTGAAGATAAACTCTCGGCCTCAAGTGATATACTCCCTTCTTCTTCACTCAGATTATAACCACTACTAACAGCTTCTGAGTCGTGGGTTAATGAATAGAATTTGTCTCCTCCATCCTTAGTCCAGTCTATAAACTTTCCAACCCTTTCAAATTTTCTAGTCTCAAATTCCAGATCTTTCACTGCATCGTCGGCTGCTAAATTGAATTCTTTCCCTTTTCTGATGCAGGATTCTGGGGGCTAATCGACAGTCATGGACATCTTGAGTACCTTGTTTATAACTCTCCACTTGAAGGTTATCATTAGTGGGTGCCCTGGTGGAAACTTCAGTCTGCCTCTTCAGGCACTTAAGTCCATCTTCTCCCCCACACACCCCCAACAGGCTTGTGATGTATCAGTGTCCAGGTTACTCTCAGTGGGCCGACTTTTTGCTCGTAAAAGCTCCTCTTTATATTTAATTTTCTCTATATCCTCCCCCATAGATGTTGGCGTATCCTTCGAGAGGAGCATAGGATTCCCAATGTCATTCTCATGCCCTCCATTAGTCAAAACATTAGTGATAACCGGCTGTGATCTATCCTTAGCTTTGGTCTCAGACTGAACCTGCCTAGGCAGATCCTTAACATCTTTAACAGTCCCGCCAGCAGCTTTGCTACTTAATTTAGTCGGCCCACCAGTAGGCCGCTTACCTGCCAAGTGTCCATCACTGCCATCCTTTGCCACACGCATCTGACAAGCTCCCTCTGTTTTATCTCCAATATTCCAAGCACTTTTTGGTGCCATTTCCGCTTCCGAGAACCAGGGCCAAGCTCCGAAGAGCCCACCAATCCTTCTGATTATCTTGTGCCAGCGCTTTGCTCCACTCCATACGAGGTTAAGGGTGCTTCTGAATATTCCAATCAATGCCCATACAGAGCCAATCCTTGCCCCCTCGGGCGCCTCCTTATAACAAAGCGCAGTCTGCATTAATATTCTGCCGTCTAGCAACCTTACAGCTGCGCATCCATGGGGCTGCCATATCCCTTGCACTGTACATTATCACTGTGCAACACCGCTCCAGAGCTGCCCCATGCACGTCCTGCACACCGATGATTTAGGGCATATCGAGATCCGGATCGCCATATCCCCGCCCGCCCGCCCAGGGGGGTGGGTGGGAGCGAGCTAATGAAGTGCTCAGCGCGACCACGGTCTCCACTGTTCGTGCCCGCTGCAACATAGCGTCTGCACGGCATCGTGGCCAACAGCCTTCTACATGGACACCATCTTGCCTCTCGTGACCGGCATTGTCATCACCGCCAAGGCCAAAACAGGCTCTATTATGCTCCACTAATAATTTGTTTTTTGGGTCATGTTAGTCAATGTGGCTTCTTAATACCATATGTTATATTCATGTAATAAAAATATTTTATGTCTCTGGCCCTGATGAAGGGACATTTATATTTGTAAATCGTGAAACACGTGTTGGTCTGAGTTGCTCTGGAAAATAAATGGTAAAACTGTTTAAATATCATACTTTGGATTTCTGTATATTTATGAGCTCACTCTTAAATATCCAGTCTTAGAACCCGTCTTCCTTATTGCAAATAGGTAGCTGGTCCTATATGGGTGCTCTTCCATTTTTTGTTTACATCATATCAATTTTGATGTCTAGAGAGAAATGCTGTATAACTCAACCACACTAAAGTTGATTTAATCAGCTCTAGAGTTGGCAAGTGCATCAATGCAATCTTGGGGCAGGTGGTTCTCAAGGATCCTAGCACTGGCTGCCTGGAGGTGAAATACCCATATTTGTTTTTTTCTTTTGCATGAATAGGTCTACCTGTGGAACAAATCCCTTATTAAAATAGCTGAATGGGAACTGAATCATGAAGATGTGAACTGAGTCAGTTCCTGTCCTGCTGAAGTCATCAACTTTATCTTTCTGTATGGCAGGAGTGGAATCAAAATTGATGTGGAATATTTGACCACCCACATAGATATTTCTTAGGCTTTCTCAACAGAACCTGTGAGCTGATGCCCTCTACTTCAGGACAAGTGTGTTTGTTTTAGCTAGTAACCATTTCTGCTACGCACGCCTTCAACGCGTTCTGCCTTTAGGAAATTGTATAAACCCACAGCTGAATTGAAGGGTGTTTCCTCATCTTTCTAAGTAGCCCCAACCAGTGTCGCGGTTACTGCACTCCCCATCCACTTATCTCCAGTGTTGATGGGGTGATTCAAGAAAAACTGAAATTTTAAGTCTCTACAATAGGTTTGATGATGATGCACGCTGAACCAGCGGCACCATGAAATCTCTGAGCATTACATTTGTGGACTAACAGACTTCTGTATTATTATTTTTTTGGTTTTACAACAAAGCACGTATTCAGAGCTCTGCATCCAGGACTTTTTGTGCAGGTGTGCACTGAGAAACATTAGGTCCTACAAAGACTCTTTGTGAATCTTCATAAAACTTGATTGCCCTCTAATATCCCGTAACACAAACAGTGTGCCACAAGGGCATCCAACCTTAACAATGCCTTTATTAGTGAACTGTCCAGGTAGGGATAGACCTAGTAAAGAATTCTCTACCAGCATTATGCATTTGGTAACCCCCCCCCTACACCCTGAAACGAGTGCGAACAGTTAGACAGTAAACACCTAAGGGTTGGGGTCCACTATTTACCTTTGGTAAGGCAAATATTTACAATGGATGGGGACACAGAAACATATGTTTCTGGATCTAGTGATGACAGATAAATCACATTATTCCAAAAAGGGTGTTGTGTTGTCTGAGAAGTCACCATATTGCAGGGTTGCTTGCTGATAAAGTTTGTTTGTTAATGGGCCACAGAACTCTGTGCTTCTTCTAAATCAGAAAATACCTGGTGCTGTCCCTTTCAGAAGGCGACACTGGCTGTGCTGTTCCTGGATTCCACTCTCCCACACGTGGACATGGGAATACAATGTTTCCACACATTTTAGCAGGTAACCAGGATGTCCATCTCCCATGCCTGATTTTTTTTTTTTTTTAACCACTGCAATGCTTGAAATTTCTGTGCTCTGCTGCACAATGTCACCATGCTGAATAGGATAGAGCTGCTTAAGGTGGGACCTTTTCCTCCAAAATTGTGCTGCATTGAATGTGGTTAGCCCCTCCTGATCTTTTAATTTGATGCTACTACACACAGGATAGCGAGGAAAAGCAACTACGGAGATGAAACAAAGAGTACGTAAACCGTATTTCACCCCATCCCCTAAAAGGAGGCTAAGTACCTAGCAGATAAGACTCTAATTACCTTTGTGTACAGAATCTCAGCTATATTTCTTTAGTGAACAATGCCTCTTAATTGAAAGCATAGTGAAAAACCTTGCCTTCCACCTTTCAGAAATAACTGAACTTGAGCTACACCTGGTGAAGGAATCCATGCTTTTGGTACATGTGCCAAAAGTCTACTAAGCACATGACCACAATACACCAGCCTACCTCACCCAGAAGCCAGAGCTGTCTGGGGACAGTAGAACATCTCAAAGCTCCTTCTCTCCGTTACTGAACCCCCAAAATTCTGAAAGAAAACCTACACCCGCCCATTTACTGATGCAGCGCCACAAATTTGGAAAGCTCTACTCTCTGAGATAAGGCTAATCTTAAGAAAGAGGTGAAAGCCCTACTGTTAAACACTTTTCTTCTCTAACTGACACTTCGATTTCAATCACTAGTTTGCCTTTTTGTATTTTATTATTGATTTCTCTCGTATCTGTATAGTTGAATGCATATACAGTGCTCCGATACCCCTGGGTCATGTTCAGCCTTTGTAAAATTCTTAGACTTGTCCGCACTATTTCATGACACCTTTGTTGCAATGCATGTTTAGATGCTTGCCTACCTTCTGATCTCTCTTATGTCATAATTGCATCTGTCACCCTGATCGTAAAGGATGCTGAGCCAGAGAACTTCCTTTCTACACCTTCTAACATTCAACTTTTCTTCTAAATAGGCTCTGAAGAGATAGAACCTGGTTTCACAGATTTTGGGCTAAAAACCACCATTGACAAGTTAAAGTTGGCCAAGGTTTGCAGAGCTCAAAACACTGTATTTGTCTGTCATTTTATTAGACTTGCCGTCAAAGAAGTTGAGAGCTTGAGAAAAAAAAACCTTGTAATTGTTAATATGACCCCGCCCAAATGGAAAATCGGACACTGGACAGTGAAAGAGATGGCTTCAGCATTGAGAATCTTTACTCAGACGACTACTGGAATAACTGTCTTGGTACCAAGAAGCACTGCCTGGCTAAACCTGAAAAAGGGAATAGAACTCTTACTTTCGTTCAAAGAGATTGACAAGCAAGTTTATCAATTTGAAGTATGGATGTAGTGTGCTTCTGAGCAGACTCCTGCCTTGCCCTCCAAAGAATTTCCTCTCTGGTCCTCAAAGTTTGATAGGAGAGTTATGCACAATCAATGTGCTACTATGGATAATGACTGAAGGTGGGTGGACAGACTACATGCCTTTCCTTTGACTACTTACTCCCACAAGAGGCACATCGAAATCAAACAGAACTACAGAGGTCTGCAGCAAAACCTAAAAAAAAAGCAAATCATCAGTGAAAAGAAATGAACAAAACTCCCACGTCAACAACAAAATCCTTTCTGAAAGAAAACTCCTAAAACTAAAAAGGAGCTTCAAACACAATTGAGTCCTAAAGAATAAACAAGCATTGGCAATGTCAATAGGTCTGGATCTGAAACAGTCTCTTCAGTCAGCAATGAGTTTAGGCACGCAATATGTGATCAGATATACACTAGTCCTTGCACTCATCCATCCATTAATGGACCAAACTGACCCTTCCTGCTCTTGCCCTTCCACAATAAAACTCAAACATAAATTAAAAGCATAAAAGTAGAAAAAACATGTTGCCATCTAAGCATGGCACTCAGATGTGCAATAAAAATAGAATTAACATAGTAGGAGGCTGCTTTGCAATGGTATTTTACAGTGTATCGTCATTTTAATGTTCCAACATGGCTGCCATATTCAGACGCAACATGTTGGCCACTTTGTAATGATAAAACAACAATATACACAATGCCATTGCACAATACATTTCCAAAATGGCCACTCAGCAAGCATCACACTGCGGGCGATTTATGGAATGTTTTTGTGACATTGTATCATTGTTGTACCAATGCCAGACTAAGGAATTAATCCTTCATATATAGAGGGCATCTTGAAGAAGAAGAAGAAGAAAAAAAAAAAAAAGACAGTGATAACCTATGGACAATACCATTTCAACTAGATGCCCAGTTTAGAAGTAGCACTCACATATGATGTAGTGCCCTGCAGATAAAATGGGCGGTAACAGTTCAGGTTAGAGCTGCTGGGTGCTCTTTAAAATAAATAAACACCACAAAAAAAAGAAAGATGAAGACAAGCAGAAACTGCAAAACTAAGGGACTACCCAAAAACTCTGGCACTGAAGTGCACCTACTTTAAGGTGGATGCGCACATGTGATCAGGAAAAAATACCATCACTCACAGAGTAAAAGAGCCAGTGGCTGTAATAGGCTAACCCACTGTCTTATGTAATGGGCAGAAGGAGAATGTGAATGACACTTGAACAGACCAAGGCTCCTCGATCAATGCGTACATATGCATGACCTGGCATTCATGGCGTGGTTTCACCTTTTTCCCTCTACTTCCTGTATTTTTGACTGTGTGCTGGATTTCGCTTTTGCTGGTTTTTGGTACTCTGGGCACTTTACCACTGCTGACCAGTGCTAAAGTGCAAGTGCTCCCTGTGTAAATTGTGATTATGATTGGTTATACCAGAGTGGGAAATTTGAGTGCACTAGGGGTGCCCAGGGCCTGTAAATCAAATGCTACTAGTGGGTCTGCAGCACAGACTGTGCCACCCACGAGTAGCCCTGTAAACATGCCTTAGACCTGCCACTGTGGTATCTGCAGTTTTGCACTGCCAAATCGACCTGGCAAGAATACCCACTTGCCAGACCCAAACCCTCCCTTTTATCACCCTTAGGGTAGGCCCTAGGTAGCCAGATGGACAGGTAGCCAGATGGACAGGGTGCAGTGTATTTAAAAGGTAGGATATGTAATGGTGTGTTTTACATGTCCTGATAGTGAAATACTGCCAAATCCATTTTTTCACTATTGCAAGGCCTATCTCTCCCATAGGTAAATATTGGATTGCCTTTAAATATCTTTTAAGTGCAGTTCCCCTTTGGGAGCAGCTAGAGATTTGGATATGGGGTCCCTGAACTCCCAATTTAAAATTACATCTTTTGGTAAAGTTGGTTTTTGGAATGTCTATTTGAAAATTACACTTTTAGAAAGTGTGCATTTTCTTGCTTAACCATTCTGTTTCTCTGCTGAATCCACGTCTCGGTCAGTCCTATATACCTTGATGAGTCTTCCTGGGCTAGAGTGGGAGGGAGGAGCTGTCACCTGCATTTGAAAGGGCTATGTCTGTCCCAACACAATACAGTCTCCAACCCCCTAGTGTGTGGCTGTGGCAGGGCAAGGAAGAGGCAGGGTCCTGTGCACTACAAAGATTTTCCTTTGAAGTTTTCCTACTTCAAAGGCAGAAATGAGTACAAGTAGGGAACCCCAAATCCCATACATTTAGGACACTTCTGGATCAAGAGGAACTTCTGCCAAGGAGAAGAGTGAAAGAGCTGTGAGGAGGAGTACTGCCCCTTTGCTGTGTGTGATTTGCTGGGTTGGCCTGCAGTTGCTACTTCTGGCTGAGAGAGACAAACATTGGACTTTGCTGTGTATCTTGCTTGTGACGTTTCTCCAAGAGCTTGCCTCCTCTTAAGAAGTCTCAGGGACATCAAAGACTTCATCTGCCAGCACCTGAGTTTGCTGCGAACCCCTTACTTGCCAAGTGGTGCAACATTCGGTCCCTGGGCCCCCGGAAGGAGCAGCTGGCAGAAATGGAGTAAAGATTCACGCACTGGAGCCAAGCGGCAGAAAAAAAATTATGTTGACACAGCACCTGCCTGGTGGCTCCAGAAATCAACACATCGTCAGCTCAGTACGGATTCATCTATGCTGTGCATCCGCATTTTCCATGCTAGAACGCTGGGTGTCAAAAACTTCAACATCACTGCACGGACCCGAGGCTGCTTGTCTGGAAATGGACGCATCCCTTCCCTGCAATGAAAGAATCGATGTATCGCCTACCCGGCGGAGAAAGAATTGATGCACAGCCTTACTTGCGAGTAAGGCATCAACACATTGCTTGCTTTACCTACGCACACTCACCCCTCCAGCTTTATTGCTGACGCATACCAAGTATTTTGTGCTACAACAATACATCCATTCATTCTTATGGATTAAGACTCTTTTTACTTTAAAAATTGATATATTTTCTTGTATATGTTGGATTTTTGTCATTTTGGTCTTGTTTGATTTAGATAAATATTGGCTATTTGTCTAAACTGGTGTGTTGTCCGTTTGTGATGTTTTTACTGTGTTACTGGATGTGTTTGTGCAAAAACTTTACACATTGCCTCTGAGACTGGCCGGACTGCTTGTGCCAAGCTACCAAGGAGGTAAGCAGCAGTTATCTGAAATGTGTATCTCCTTTACCCTGACTAGAGTGAGGATCCCTACTTGGACAGGGTGTCAACTGTCTGGCAACTAGAGACCCTATTTCTAACACCATGTAACAAAATACTTCTCTTAAGACGTTACAATAGTGTAGGAACAATACACACAAATGCCTATTGGCTTTAAAATAGGCTTTTCATAATAAATAGATCAGGCTCACTGTCATATTTCTATAGTACATAGATTACGATTATGACCTTGATCCATTGGCTGGTAACCATAATCAATTCAGTTCTGCTATAATGAGCATACGTTTTCTCATAAGGCATAAAGTGCAATACATGCAATCTTTTTCAGTGGAAGTGCACACCTTTTGTCCAATCAAATGCTGTATCCCAGGAAATCACATGGGGTGGAGCCCAAGCCTCTCTCTTACGAGTGCTTGTTCGGTTGATCACTTAATGTCAGATGACATCTGCGCTGTCAAAACTGACCTAAAAGGGCAGAACCTGCAGGGTCAAAACCTTGTTCAGAAAGCAACAGGAGTAACAGAATTATGTGGGCACATCACTGCATTTACATGTGAAGATGGCAAGAAGGGCCTCAGAGGTTGCGGTCTTGCTCAAAGGTATGGTCTTTGACTGGTTTAAAACTTTCCTCCTATTGGTTTGTTCGATTACCCTTGTAGTCTGGGGATTGAAGTGATTGTATAAAACTGACCGACCTGTGTCCTTTGTTAAGTAAATAGGGAAGCAAAAGAAATAGATATGTTTATTCACAAGCCACCTTCAAGGTTTTCCTCTCTGGCGACTGTTTTCTGAGATTCGGTCCGTCAGCAGAGATATTCAGAGCCTATATTAATTAATGAAGGTCATAGGATGGTGACGGATCTATGGTTTTCTTAAGGCATTTTAACGGTTGCTGTTCTTGGATTTGCTTCTACAGTATGTAAAGTTTTGGAATTTACCTTTGAATGTCTTTCTTTAAAGAAATTTAATTGTTGTACAACATATTCATATTTCAAAAGTTTATTTCCAAAAATGACTAATGTGAAGAAGGTATTTGTGGTAAAAACTGACAAATATTACTTTTGAAAACTGGAAGGAAACATTTATTTTGTTATGTTTAGAAGTAATTACACGAACTGTATGTAAAATCCCAAAACACATTGCTTGATGAAATCATCTGAATTACAATTCAAGCTACATAGCACATCAATAGATGACTCTCAAAATGGACTCAAATAAAACATTTTTACATGTTAATTACTCTGGAAAGTTTCTGAACTCTGTTTAATAATAGATCGCCTTTTTTGATGGTTTCCTGATACTGCCAGTTCTTACTGTCCGGTCTGCCAAGGGGGAAAAAAAAAAAAAGGTTACAAGTACTAATACTAAAAATAAATGTACTAAAAGAAACAGCAGCATCAATAGTAACCATGTTCACACAATAGCACGAAGTTCACAGTTTTCAGCAGAAGGGACAATGAACATACTATAAACAATCAACAACAATGCTGTTTAGCTGGCAAGGACCTAGAGATGGGAAGGAAATCAATACACATGTCCAAAACACACTGTAAATACCTTCCTGATTGAAAGGACTTAACAGAAATGGTTCACTGGAAAAACTGCAGAATATCTTGATGCAAACTCAAAAAGTTCCATACATAATAACTATTGTCACCAGTCTCTGCACTGCCCAAAGAAGATAAACAAAGATTTTTTTGTTTTTAAGTTTTCTAAATTGCTGATTGTCACTTTAAATGTAGCAAACATTCATGCTTTGTCTTCCTTAGTCACAAAATGACATTTCACTTGTTCTGTGCACACATCCAAACAGACGTGACCACACTTTTGAATATATCTGTCATAGATACTGAGAAACTTTGCCCCAAAACAGATTCTATAGCAGAATGTGACTGACAAACAAGAGAAAGAACTTCAACAGTGCAATACCTGTTAGTTTCTACGATCTCATTTACTTTGTCTATTTTACAGTGTAACCTTCCAGCTGCAATGAATCTTGAGAGCTCTCTGATTTGGAAAAAAGAGAAAGAATGGATTTTAAAATGTGGCTGTAACTGGAAATTAGGTCTACATCTTGCTATAATTACATATCTCATACGCTATTTCACTTAATTTCGTTATATGACTCATTCTTTGAAGGTAACTCAAAATAGCATAAACAAATAATTAATCCAGAAATTTAATTATTCAGTTTGCTGCACAGATGAAACAGTTTTCTTTTTTTACTGAAATTACCTGTAAAATAATTTCCATGTTGGTCTGATTCATTCACTGTTTATCAACAACTGCAGCGGAGATGCCGGAATGTACAAACTGTGCAGTAACTAAGGAAGTGTGTTTCATCCACTTATTCAACATGAGTGGACATAAGTGAGTTTTTCTAGCATAAATACTTTATTTCACCCCCAAATATGTCATGGCATGTCTATACTATTCTCTGAACTTTCAATAAAGCCAATCGGAAAAAACAGCTCATTTTGTCTTATTCTCATGTCATTTTAATGGAGTATGTTCGAATAGGTGCTAGACTAACGCTCCCTTTATCTCACATATGTTTCTGTAGTTTCATATGGGCTTTTCAAATGCAGGCCGAGTGAAAAGTCCCAATTTTTTTGTATAGGTTTTTTTTCCCCCTCACACTTGCCTTCCTTCACCCCTGTGCATGTTGGAAGCTAAAATCTATAAGGCAAGATTCTGGTGCTCAACTGCATAAAGCTTCTAATGAGGCACTGAGCTGGCCGGAGGAAGGATGAGGTGAACCTCAGGCATATTGGATGCACATGGGCAGAGTTGGCTAGACCAATCTGTCTGACTGCAAACTTGAGGCAAAGGGACGTGGACCATCAAGGATGACATGGGTGGTATGGAATTTAGGAGGTGTAGAGTAAATGCAGGTACAGAAGCTGTATTAAGAGAAATGTTCGTACAAAAAAGTTAAAATCTTGTCATATCAACAAAATGAGTCCAGCACTGCTTCAGAGTCAGATTCCAAGTAAAATAAAGTTTTATTTGACTACAAAGCTATACAAATCATCATAAACAGCAATCATACAAATACTCCAAATGTAAAAAGAAAAAAAAGAAAAAAAAAAAAAAAAAAAAAAGGTCTTCAGCTTTACCACGCACATTATACAGTATGACTGAAGACTGAATGCAATTGTCTTAGACCAAGTTTAAAAAACACCTCTTGCAGAAGATCAATGATTGCCACATCTCTCTCTTCATACAGCTCTGGATATGAAATTCAAAGTATTAGGAATATAAGCGAACAGCAGGGCCTTGATGTCAGTTTCTTGAGATAACTGGATTTGCAATAAACCTCACTTATGCTTTTTAAATTGCAAGAAAAACGACATAAGGAATGTTTACTCAAAAAACATGAGGTTATCCGAAATGCCTGGACTGCAGAAGCCACAGAGGACGTGACTCGGATAAACTCAGGACTCTGGAGCATGCCTGTTTGAGAGCACCGTCATAAGACTGCAGAAGTCTGTAAAACTGGTAGGATGGCTCTCCAGTGTAGATGTAAAAATATAGAAACATCGCAGAAGACTGATGTCAGTCTCATTTTCCTTTGCCACAGTTTTATTAATCTCTAGCTGGATGACTTACCGATGGCATTTAAATTGGGAGGCAAATTATATGACAAAATCAGCCATTGACCTTCATTAAAATAATTGGGAGGCAGGAGTCTGGCACCTTGACCATCATATGTTTTGTGGGTGTAAAGTAGTCTGGTAGTTTGCCCTGGTTTAGCACGCAATACAGCAAGAGGAAGTGTGGAAACTCTTGGAGGAATATCTAAGGGAGGAAGTGCAAGGCACACTGTAGCTAGCTGCCAAAATGAGAGAACTTGTTGTGATGCAGTATTTAATATTCCTGCAAAGTCATAAGATCCAGGTGATCTCAAATATAACCAGCTTAATGATAGGAAGGTGTACAATATAGGTCTAACAGTACTTGTGGACTCAATGTGCACTGTGCCCTCTTAATTTATGCTTATAACATGGGGTTGAAAGGTAACAATGAAAAATAAAAATAAACATTCTGTACCAGCTCAAAAATGCCTCCCCTCTAAGCTCTGGCTGAAAGACCCAATGGCGAAGGATCAACATTTATCGTTGAGCCATGCTAACAAGTCCAACGATGGAATACTTTCTGCAGTCGGAGAGTGCGTAGTCCACCGTCTTCCCTGACCTGCTAAGGTCATCCATTATTTCACTGTGTACTCCTTGTAAGTGTTCTGCCAAATCTCTGCTGCGTTCAGGCATAGTTTCTGGGTCATCTGGGATTTATTAGAGATCTTGCACTACCAAGCTTGTGGGTGTAGCTCACAGATGTGATGTTGGTTTACTTTAACACTGTAAAGCCACGCAACGGTCGGGGGTGCGGGGAGGTGACATATCTGGATTGCTTCCATTGAGGAGGTGGTAGAAATGATTAATTGGACTGCTGCTTTTCGGCAAGGAAAACCCATTGTGATGTCATGTACAAATTGCTGCCAAGCAGAACAGTCTTCACTTGCAACTCAGTTTTAATTGTATCGTCCAAGGAACCCGATACCTACTGCCATACAGACTACACAGGTGTTTCCATTTTGGAAGGAACTGCTGACAGAGATTCCCTGGATAGAAAAGTGTCAGCCTGAGATGTGTCTAGGATTGCTCACTAGATTTGCAACTGAATGTTGGGATCGAGAATTGAATTTGTCTCATTGTAACGTTGTGTCTTAATTTGTTGAAAAGCTACACATAAAGGATAATGGATGCCTTTGGCTATTGCTCCTATTTCCCTTTCATTAGTCACTTGTCCAGGAAGGGGAAAAAAAATCTAATGGCCCTGCCTTTGGGGGGCCATCGCAGGAAAAACACTTTATGAACATTCTCAATACAGTCTTGAGCTCAAAGGAACAAAGTTCAATTGACAGTGGTGACTAACCAAGGAAAAACAAAGAAATTTGCCTTTTATGGTTTGAATGCAAGTCTGGAAATATGCATCTTGCAGGGCCAGTTAAGTCATGAGTTTCCTTCTCTCACAAAAGCTAGAGAACTTTCTGTGGGTTGGGTAGAAATAATGTTTGCTTGTGAATCTGCTAGGGGTCCAGAATGGGTCACCAGGTTGAGTTTCTTGATGGTTAGGGTGAACCTGGAGTAGAAATCCTGGTTTGAGATATGGGAAACTCCTACACTGCTCGCATCAATACCATGTGTAGGATTTCTTGCTGAAGCATGTAGAGGTCCTTGTGTTGTATCGAAACTCGTGGTATTTGTGGAGGGTTTTAAGATAAATTTGAAAGCACTGTAGGTTTGTATGAGTTTTTCTAACTAATGATTTCTTGTGATGTTCTTCAACTCCTAGAAATGTTTGCAGCTACTGAGCCCCCAGGGGTGGTGAAGGTCATACGCATAAGAGAGAGGCAGGTTCTCTAAACAGGCTCCAGTGATCTTAGTTGGGCACCTCCACAATGATAAAAGGTAGTATTGAGAAGGAGGATCTCAGTTGTTACCACTATGTCAAGAGCACTGCAGTGGCTAATGCTCGCAGTAGGAGTAGTTTTTGTGTTTGGTAATATTTACACAATGAATGTTGTCTATAATCTCTGATTCGCCAAAAAACAAGGAGAATGTCAAAGGACCAAGCTGTGTCGGTGTCCGATTCAATACATTCTAACACTTTGTTTAAGTTGTGGCTGGAACATGCTTCTCTGGCCCATGGCACAACTATAATGCAACTCTATCCTGGAGAATGTTGCTTCACAGCGACCCAAGGATGTCTGAGAAATTAAGACTATCTTTCCGTCCCGAAACCCGGAGCGAAAAGGAACACGTCCGAACCCGATGGCGGAAAAAAAACAATCTAACATGGAGTCGACGCCCATGCGCAATGGAACAAAGGAGGAGGAGTCCCTCGGTCTCGGGACTCGAAAAGACTTCTTCGAACAAAAACAACTTGTAACACTCCGACCCAACACCAGACGGCGGACTATGCACAACATGTGTATCTGCAGCTACACATGCCACCGAACATACTCTACCTGCCAGGTTCCTGAAACCAAAGTTCAGGATGCATGGCTGTATCAAATACTGCAGCTAATTTAAGTGAGTATGGCCCTGGTCTTATCCTTTATGACTTCTCTGATGAGGTGTAATATCATGACACTTGTCTATCGTAACATCGTAGGATGGCTATGAAACACTCCTTTGTGTCAAAGGTGTTTTAAATCCACAGGCCAATACAGGCAAAAGCAGAGTTCCTAGAATCACATTACATTAGACAGCTTCAAATATTACCAAATTTGACACTGGATGATTGGTGAGAGTGGTGCATTATCTAATACTTTGCATTTGTTTCTTTGAGTCTGGGAAGTACTGCAGCTGTAACTTTAGAGAACCTCCCCAAGCACAAATACTATACTCCTCTCTGAAGGTTTTAGCAAAGATGGTTAGACAGATCTTGCAATTCACAGTAATACGAAGGTGCAGAGAGTGGAGGCACTCCTTTATGGGATCATCTGAGTGATGTTTAAGGTCACCCATGGTAGTCAATATGCCCTGTACCAAAGGTCCCCGAAAAGAAATCTCTCCCAGTGATAGGAGACCGAAATTCAGATGGGTAATGTTTGTCATTGTAATTGTAAATGAAACAGGCAAAATAATATTATCTGCAGAGATTAACACCAGAGCTCTGCAGAGATATTCACTCACACATGGTGTAGTTGAAATATGAACTATAGCGGCCTCTGGGGGCAGTGGGGTGCTGATCTCAGTCATCACACTAGGAATAGTAAACCGTTTACAATGAGGTGCTACTGAATAAACACCACTGTTTGCCCACAGGTAAGTTTATAATGCTCACTTGCATACTCCCCAAGCCTGACGACGGGGGCTGATTCAAGAATGTGATTTTTTAAACGCTTTTGCTGCTGAACTTCATTTGTTACAGATGACAAACAATAGGTCTAATGGGGGAAAAAGGAAAGTGATGGGTTCCTTCTTGCAATAGACAAACATTGCATTGTATTGTATAACCCCCAACAGGGACAAAGGTTTTAAGAAGGCTTAAATTAAGACGTTTTTCAGTTTAAGATTGCAGAGCCACAACTAACTATAGCATCCACATATATCAAGACATACATTTTTGTACCCAGAGCATTCTTGTGAAGGTGTGAAGGCGGTGAACTTAATTCTACAACAGCATGTAAAGCACCTGTGTTAAAGTAATCGTCTGTTCTTTCCCTTCAGTTGTAACATTTTATATGCAAAATAGAATAACTGGGTGTGGTTATTCAAGAGTGGTATATAAAAATGCTCATCAAATGGACTTCCATTTAATCTCGAGTTCAGAAGTGTCACAATAACAAAGTACGGCCTGCCTCCTAACCTTTACAGATATTACTGAAGCACTCAACTTCTAATTTCAGCCTCTCACATCATGACTTCAAGGCCATCTTCTGGTTCCTTGCATTTATGAATGAGCCTTGGCATCTTGGAAAGGTCCTAATGGTCTGTAAAAAATGTAACAAAGATTCTCCGATTTATTCTGCATTCCTTGAAGTGGACTGCATGAAGCAATTATGATATTGACCTATTAAAGCACTACAATTTAATATGCATATCTTCCTGGGGATTTCCTGACAAACCTATGTGGGATCTCTTTAAGTACGTAACTACCATCCACGGTAGATAAGCCCAGAAGCAAACCAAATCAACTGTGTTGATACTTTCAAGACTTCATAGCACTACTGATAGGGCACTTATCAAAGATGAATGTACAGCCTCATAACGAGTGGCCTGGTTTGGTAGTAGGTTGGGTAATTTTTCAGACCCTCGAATTACCGATACTGGGCAGTCTGTTAAATCCAGTACGTAATTAACAGGGATTGAACCCTGAGAATCTGAGGGATGAATAACCTGAAAACACAGTAATTTAAGATCCAATGCCCACCTTATTTCTCCATCCTCAGCTACAGTTAATCCCGGATATTTCAAGCTGCACATAATGAATCCCTTAGTGGTGATTAGACAGCTGACTCAGAAAATGTTTGAATAAAAAAAAAAAAGGAAAGCAAGCTTACTCCTTCGAGAAAAAGGTCCTAGGCCAGTCAAGGAAGCCACAATTTTGCTTCACAAAAGTTTTATGTAGTAGAAAGGAAGCTTAAATTAGGTTAGCTGTATTGAAGTACCACCGTTGCAAGAAAATGAAAACTAAAATGCCCTAACAGACACTGCTAGTCATTCTGGGACAGCGAAGCTTCCTAAAGGAGCATTGTTCAAATTCTGCAGGGTAGAGAGAGATTCCTACATGCACCACTTTCAGGCCCTTTCCTTTCTTTAAGGTGTATGTAATAAAGCGGGCTTCTGAATATATATGCACCAGTAAGGAACAAAAAAAAACAAAAAACTGTATGTAGGTGTAGGAAAATGGCTCCTTGTTGCGATGCCCCGCACTTTTTGCCTGATATTGAGGCTGACTTGACTGAGTGTGTGCTGGGACCCTGCTAACCAGGCCCCAGCACCAGTGTTTCAACAATTGGCACACCCCGGTACACAGATAAGTCCCTTGTAAAAGGTACCAGTGGTACCAAGGGCCCTGTGACCAGGGAAGGTCCCTAAGGGCTACAGCATGAGTTGTACCACTCTAAGGGACCCTCACCTAACACATGCACACTTCCATTGCAGAATGCCTTTTTCTTCCCACCAGCACACACAAAGTCGGCATGGCACTCCCCTCAGGGTGCCATGCCAACCTCACACTGCCTGTGGCATAGTTAAGTCACCCCTCTAGCAGGCCTTACAGCCCTAAGGCAGGGTGCACTATACCATAGGTGAGGGCATAGGTGCATGATCACTATGCCCCTACAGTGTCTAAGCAAAACCTTAGACATTGTAAGTGCAGGGTAGCCATAAGAATATATGGTCTGGGAGTCTGTCAAAAACGAACTCCACAGCTCCATAATGGCTACACTGAATACTGGGACGTTTGGTACCAAACTTCTCAGAATAATAAACCCACACTGATGCCAGTGTTGGATTTATTAAAAAATGCACACAGGGCATCTTAGAGATGTCCCCTGTATTTTACCCAATTGTTCAGTGTAGGACTGACTGGTCTGTGCCAGCCTTCTGCTGAGAGACGAGTTTCTGACCCCATGCGGTGAGAGCCTTTGTGCTCTCTGAGGACAGAAACATAGCCTGCTCTGGGTGGAGGTGCTTCACACCTCCCCCCTGCAGGAACTGTAACACCTAGCAGTGAGCTTCAAAGGCTCAAGCTTCGTGTTACAATGCCCCAGGGCACTCCAGCTAGTGGAGATGCCCGCCCCCTGGACCCAGCCCCCACTTTTGGCGGCAAGTCCAGGAGAGATAATGAGAAAAACAAGGAGGAGTCACTGGCCAGTTAGGACAGCCCCTAAGGTGTCCTGAGCTGAGGTGACTCTGACTTTTAGAAATCCTCCATCTTGTAGAAGGAGGATTCCCCCCAATAGGAATAGGGATGTGCCCCCCTCCCCTCAGGGAGGAGGCACAAAGAGGGTGTACCCACCCTCAAGGACAGTAGCCATTGGCTACTGCCCTCCCAGACCTAAACACACCCCTAAATTCAGTATTTAGGGGCTCCCCAGAACCTAGGAACTCAGATTCCTGCAACTTACAAGAAGAGGACTGCTGAGCTGAAAACCCCTGCAGAAGAAGAAAGAAGACACCAACTGCTTTGGCCCCAGTCCTACCGGCCTGTCCCCTGCCTTCCAAAGAAACCTGCTCCAGCGACGCTTTCCCCAGGACCAGCGACCTCTGAATCCTCAGAGGACTGCCCTGCTTCAAGAGGAACAAGAAACTCCCGAGGGCAGCGGCCCTGTTCCAAAAAGACTGCAACTTTGTTTCAGAGGAGCAGATTTAAAGACCCCTGCAATCCCCGCAAGACGCGTGAGACTTGCAACACTGCACCCGGCGACCCCGAATCGACTGGTGGGGAACCAACACCTCAGGGAGGACCCTCCGGCGACTCCGAGACCGTGAGTAACCAAAGTTGTCCCCCCCTGAGCCCCCACAGCGACGCCTGCAGAGGGAATCCCGAGGCTCCCCCTGACCACGACTGCCTGACTCTAAAATCCCGACGGCTGGAAAAGACCCTGCACCTGCAGCCCCCAGCACCTGAAGGATCGGAACTCCAGTGCAGGAGTGACCCCCAGGAGGCCCTCTCCCCTGCCCAGGTGGTGGCTACCCCGAGGAGCCCCCCCCCTTGCCTGCCTGCACCGCTGAAGAGACCCCTTGGTCTCCCATTGCTCCCATTGGAAACCGGACACTTGTTTGCACACTGCACCCGGCCACCCCCGCGATGCGGAGGGTGTACTTTTTGTGTGGACTTGTGTCCCCCCGGTGCCCTACAAAACCCCCCTGGTCTGCCCTCCGAAGACGCGGGTACTTACCTGCTGGCAGACCGGAACCGGGGCACCCCCTTCTCTCCATTGAAGCCTATGCATTTTGGGCACCACTTTAAACTCTGCACCTGACCGGCCCTGAGCTGCTGGTGTGGTGACTTTGGGGTTGCTCTGAACCCCCAACGGTGGGCTACCTTGGACCCCAATCTTAACCCCGTAGGTGGTGTACTTACCTGCAAAACCTAACAATACTTTACCTCCCCCAGGAACTGTGAAAATTGCACTAAGTGTCCACTTTTAAAACAGCTAAATGGGTTTTATGTAAAAAGTATATATGCTACTGTAATTATTCAAAGTTCCTAAAGTACTTACCTGCAATACCTTTCAAATGAGATATTACATGTAGAATTTGAACCTGTGGTTCTTAAAATAAACTAAGGAAATATATTTTTCTATACAAAAACCTATTGGCTGGAATTGTCTCGGAGTGTGTGTTCCTCATTTATTGCCTGTGTGTATGTACAACAAATGCTTAACACTACTCCTTTGATAAGCCTACTGCTCGACCACACTACCACAAAATAGAGCATTAGTATTATCTCTTTTTGCCACTATCTTACCTCTAAGGGGAACCCTTGGACTCTGTGCATACTATTCCTTACTTTGAAATAGTGCATACAGAGCCAACTTCCTACACCACTTTTGAAATAGCTTATTGCCATTTTTGACAAAACTGTGTACATTACTGTTTTAATTCAAAGTTCCATACTTACCTATGCCAAATACCTTACAATTTATGTATTTACTTGAATTATAAATCTTGTGGTTCTAAAATAAATTAAGAAAATAATATTTTTCTATATAAAAACCTATTGGCCTGGAGTTAAGTCTGAGTGTGTGTTCCCATTTATTGTCTGTGTGTGTACAACAAATGCTTAACACTACCCTCTGATAAGCCTACTGCTCGACCATACTACCACAGATAGAGCATTAGTATTATCTATTATTGCCACTATCAACCTCTAAGGGGAACCCTTGGACTCTGTGCACACTATCTCTTACTTTGAGATAGTATATACAGAGCCAACTTCCTACAGTAGGCTCCTGCAGGCATGTCTTTGTGGTCAAATATGAATATTTCTTCTATGAAAAGGTGCTGCAGCATCTTCCACAATGACAGAAGAATTCCTCCTCTGAGAACACCTGGACTGGATCGTTTTGCTTCTGCGCTTGCCTACAGGAGCACACGTGAAGGTCAGGATCATGAAAAAGAAGAGGCTGCTGGACAGTGGATCACTGGAATGGTGCTGCATTAAGTATATGGGAGTAGCGTGGTGCTAATGGTTAACAGTAACTGTTGATTAGGGAGAAATGAAGTCCACATTCTAGTCCTCCAACTAATCTGGCAGCTGGTTTTGGACGTACCAGTCTCTTTTTGGAGGAACCCTAGTATAGTCCAGGTAAGGTATTATTCCATATTCAAAGGATACTGCTTAGGATTATGAACTGAATGATTTCGCAAACCATTTGCCACAACTTTTTACTTTTAGTACTGTGCACAAGGTAATTAGGAAGAGAGCACTCATCTAAAATCAACTCCACAAAGCAATGGTTTATATGGCCCATATTGAAGTTAAAACATAGACTGTATTATCTTTCATGCAAGTTTTACATGGTTACAGTTTTGCAGTCTTGCTCTTACACAATATTCTCCCCCATACAACAAGCCACAAACCCATGGAAAGAGTCTGATAGTGCACACTGCACAGGATGTGCACAAAAACCTTAAGGAAGACAAGTCAGATTTTAATAGAAATAAATCACCTGGACACTTGCTAAGCTATAGCCCCAGAAAAATACAAATGGCAAAAGAACTGAAATCGTAGATGTGGCATTTTTCAAAAAGAAATTAACAAGGAGTATTACACACTTTGAAAGGGAAGATCTCATGGTGTAAGACACTCTACTCTGGTAGCAAGTTAAGTAAAGGCATTCCTTAATTGTAAAACAAGGAATAAGTAGGAGTCCTCCAGTTTCTAGTATACTTTAACTTGCAGAGTATCACATTCTGCAACAAAGTACTACCAAAAAGGCTAAATTACAGTCCTATCTCAAACAAGTTATTTAGATCTCAGTGGCGGCCGGCAGCTTTAGGAGGGAGGGGGGCGGCGGGAAGCACACACACAAACACGCACATCACACACACTCATCCATTAACAACACTCAAACATGCACGTGCGCACCAAAACATTCAGTTTAAAACATCACACACACACACACACACACACTTACCTTCAGCCTCCAGGTCCCAGGAGGGTTGGGACTGCTGCCTTCCCTCATTGGCTGCCCTTAGGTCAGCCAATGAGGGAAGGCAGCAGTCCCAGCCTCGTCACAGAGTGGGATGGGGTCAGTGAGACTGCTGACCCCACCCCACTCTGTGACGAAGTGTCACTGATTGACACTCGCCCTGGGCGCTTTAGGGCTTAAACCTGAAGCGCCCAGGATGAGTGTCAATGGGTGACGCTATCCTCGTCACCCAGGGGAGGGCCTCGAGGCACCTTTGCTGAGCTAAGGAGGTCACGCCCATAGGAGCTGTGACCTCCTCAGCCCAGCAAAGTTCAGCTCAGGCAGCCAGGAGTCTGCGCAAATCGCGCATGGCTCACTCCTGGCTGTCTGAGCTGAAAATGAAGAGTGTCTGTCAGGCTGGCCTTTGTTCAGCCTGACAGACACTCTTCATGAGGGGCAAAAGGTGGGGGTGGGGGGGTGTGGCCCCTCCGCCCTAAAGGACGGGCCGCCACTGTTAGATCTACTCAGACAAAAAGTTAAGTCCAGTACAGACAGCAAAAGTGAATTTGTGGCCAAGAAGTGAGCAGTCCTGCTGACTCTGTTCAGAGAAGTTAGAAAACAGGTGCAAGAGAATAAGAAAGTAATGAAACTAGAAGATAGTACTACCTACAATATGGGTGAAGAACAGGTACACTCAGTGCACTAGAACAGTCAATATATAAATATAAACTTACTGATCTATGAATTCCACCCCAACGCCAAATGCTTCCGCCATGTAGCCAAGTGTCAGTGACCTGTAAGATTCTAAAAGCTGGCTGTATGCTTCAATTCTCATTTCTCTTACATAATAGCGATAGTGAGGTGCAAATAACCAATCCTTCTTCATTTCTTGTTCAACAATAGCTGAAATTATAAAAACAGAAACATACGTTGGCTTCAATTAGCTATTTAGCAAACATAATAGAAGCATCAAATGTAATGGATTAGACTAATTCCTATTGTGAAAACGTTCCACTGATGAACATTATGGCCCTTGGGTTGTTCGAGTTAGCAATCCTGAGGAAATCTTTGCTACTATAGCTCTCCAACAACAGAGCTGGACTGGGACAAGAAATATCCTGCATACCAAAATAGAAGTGGGCCCATTAGTGAATTAGCTGGGACAGCTTCGAACTGGCAAAGACAATACGATGTAAAGGTGTTTAGCTGGATATGGGAGACTCCATGAATTTCAGCTTGCTGCAGACAGTTTGCGGTAATATCAGAAAAACCACAGTAAAAACCATCCCACCAGATCATAAAGCAGGCCCACAATCAGACATAAAAGGGCCATTCACTTATCAGTAAGACCAGCCCTTCAGGCACTGCCTAATTACCCTACAATCCAATCCGACCCTGCCCAACACTATGTTCAGGGAAAGCCAGCAATAAACAGAAGACACAGTCACAGCTATCTTGTAGACATTGTTGCAAATTGAAGACAAGTGGAATACCATAAGGTCACCTTGGTGAAAGTCGCTTATTTGGAGGAATGCAACTTGAAGAAAACCAGGGAATCACAGCATAGTAGTTACTGTCCTGAATGGCCAACAAACAGGGTTAATGAATAATGTAACGTTGAAATATGATACTAGCAAAGGTTCCTAAGGTGGTAAATATACAAAATATTCTTGCAACATTGATAATCCCGTTTGTTTTAAGCAAATCTGACAGCTGATTGAGTAGAGAGGAACATCATTCACCCAGTTGGTAAAAATTAATACCCTGGAAAATTTGTCCGAATTGACACCAAGCAGGTTGGTTGTCAGCTAAGAAATTGCGGTAGGCCTTTAGACATTTCTTTAAAGTTTATATAACTGTTATAAGAAGAGGGTGTCTGTTGGAAATATGCCCTTTCTGCAGGTTCATCCCAGAGTTGTTTACCTTTCTGCTGGACCCTATTTTTTCTGGCATAACTTTGTGCAATTTGCCCCTGCTAATCAGTGGTACAGTGCTTGTGCTCCTCTTTTTAATGTGGTAAAATTGGTTAACACCTGATTGGCACATTTAATTTACTCATAATCCTCTAGTATATTGTAGTAAGTGTACCCAGGGCCGGTGAAGTAAATGTTACCAATGGACTGCAGCACTCATTGTGCCATACACTCCAGCAGCACTGTATCTGGACCTACCAAAGTAGCCTGGCTATGCAGTTTTAAAATTACAAATTTGACCTATCAAAATACCCCCTTTTGACAGGCTTAAACCTTCTTTTTACATATTAATAAGTCATCCCGAAGTAGGCATCATTGCCCATTAGGCACAGGGTGCATGGTATTTAAAAGTAGGGCATGTAAACGTTTCATGCGATGCATGTCCTTACAGTGAAAAAGCCCTAAAAGCTATTTTCACTATAGTAGGGCTGGTGTTCCATAGCAAAGCATTAGGATACAATATATATTTAACCCCTTGGGTGCCTTGGATATGATGGTTATGTCCTCGGCTGCGGTGCTCCTGTGCCGAGGATGTAACCATTACATCCAGGCACCCATCCATAGGGTAAGCGCTAGCTAGGGGGGTGGGGGAGGGTTTTCCTTTCCTATGTTGTTTCTTTGAGCATTCCTGCTGCACGAGCACAAAGCGATCGTGCAGCAGGAATGCCCACTAGACACCAGGGAGGTTTTTTTTGTTTATTGACACTGTTGGGGAGCGAACCCTTGGGGATGGGTCGCTCCCCTTTGGGGAGCAGGCATGTTGGTCGTTTCTGCCCCCCTTGGGGGCAGATTAGCCATTCTTTTTCATCGATCTGCCCCCAAGGGGGCAGAAACCACTATACAACAGGGATATTTTATTATGGCCATCATTTTAGTTTGTTTGGGAGATGGACCCTTGGGGAAGGGTCACTCTCCTTTGGGGAAAATGTATGTTGGCCGTTTCTGACCCTATTGGGGGCAGATTGACCATTTTATTTGCCGATCTGTCCCCAAGGGGGGGGGGGGGGGGCAGAAACAAGGTATTTCTTTTATGGCCATTATTTTTGCTTATTTGTGGGGTGGCCCCTTAAGCAAGGGTCGCTCTCCTTTGGGGGCCATTACTTTTGGCCGTTTCTGCCTTGCTTGGGGGCAGATCAGCTTGTTTGCGTGAGGCCCATCTGACCCCAAGGTGGGCAGAAACCACTAGACACCAGTTTTTTTGTTTTTTTTTACTGAAAATGTATGTTTTGCTTTGGGGGAGGCTGACCATTAGGCAAGGGTCGCTCTCCTTTGTGGGTGGGGAGGGGGGGGGAGCGGGGAATTACCTTTGGCTGTTTCTGCCCCCCCTTGGGAGCAGATCGGCCTGTTTGTGTGAGGCCCATCTGCCCCCAAAGGGCGACAGAAACTACTAGGCACCAGGGATTTTTTATTGAAAGTATATGTTTTGTTTGGGAAGCAGACCCTTGGACAGGGATCGATCCCCGTTTGGGGGGGGAATTACTTTCAGCCTTTTCTGCTACCGTCCCCCCTTTGGGTGCAGATCAGCCAAAGGGGTGCAGAAAGCCAGTAGACACCAGGGAAAGTTTCTAAATGTTTGGTGGTCTGGTGTTTGTGGACTGGCGCAGTATTTGCATTTGTGATCATAATGTTATATTTCTCTTTTTTGTTCTAGTTCAAAGCTATTCATTCCTTTGCTGTTGGTCCTGATTGAGGTTTTGGAAGTGGTAGAACTGCAGTTTGCATAGTTGCATGTGTCTGGTAAGAAAACGTTTTTTGTACTGTTTACCCCAAATGACTATTGCTGCCATGCATTAATGAGTTTTTATGTAAATAGCAGCATATTTAACTGATGTTTTATTCTGTGTGAAACTCTCCTCAGATTTATGCACGAGGTGAACTGTGTTGTCTTATGTGTAATTTTATTTTGTTTCCTTTTTAGTGGGATATCATTGGTGCTTGCTGTGTCTGTGCAGAGTAGGTGCGGGTGAGTCTTGCTGTCTCTGGCAACTGAGTGCTCTCATTTTGACTATATAGGTCTTTGTGATAAAGCCACATTTTGTTTATTCCTTATTTTACACAATTTTGGTTGTTGTTGACTTGTCAAGTTATTTTTGATTAGTAAGGATCATGGCTAGCCACAGGATTATCGCTCAGCAGGTTGTTGGTATGCTTTATGAATCTTCCTCTGACCAGGATTATGAGACTGACTGCATCTGAGACAGAGGAAGCAGCGCAAGATTCTGACAGCAAATTTCTGTCCGAGACAAATCATCTGATGATGAAGCCACTCTCAATGCGGATGAAGTACCTGTTTTTGAGGACACTGATAAGCCGATAGTGCAGAAAGAGGCTTCTGGACTGCCCTTTGAAGAACTGAACCATGGGATGCCCTAAACATGGTGCAGCTGGTGTTGCCTGCCTGTACTGGTGTCGCAGGGTGTAGAGTGAATACTGAAAACTTTTTGCCTATAAATTTCTTTCAGTTATTTATGGACAATATTTTTTGTGCAAAACTGTTGAGCAGACTAATTTGTATGTTGAACAGTATTTGAGGGACAACAGTGCCAGACTTCACCCCCACTCTAGAGCTACCTGGTGGACAAATCTGGATGAGTGGAAGAGGTTCTTGGGTCTAACTTTTTTGATGGGCCTTCATATTGGTATACTGGTCCCTTGATGGCAACGGCTATATTTCCTGCAACCATGAGTTGTAATCGGTATTTTCTTATTCTTCGGATGCTGCATTTTGTTTATAATGCTGTAGCGTTGCCTCAAGATCACCGTGATTGTGACCATCTTTTTAAGGTTTGGCATGTCCTTCATCACTTTGTAGATAGAGTTTCAGAGATCTATGTTCCAGGAAAAGAAATAGCTGTGGATGAGTCTTTGGTCCTGTTCAAGGGCTGATTGATTTTTAGGCAGTACATTGCTAGCAAGAGGGTATGTTATGGAATTAAAATGTATATGCTGTCTGAGAGTAGTACTGGGTAGGTCCATAATTGCAGGGCGTACACCAGTAGAGATTCCAGTATTGACCCCCCCGGTAGTTTGTCCACTAACTAGTTACTGAGAAAATTGTGTAGGAACCTGGTAGAGGACTTTTTAACAAAGGTCACATTTATACTTAGATACCTTTTACACTGATAGGGAATTGTTCACAATGGACGCCGTTGTTTGTAGCACAATATGCTCTAATGGTAAAGGTTACCCAAAAGAGCTTGTTTGTTTACAACAAAAAAAAAAAACCTTGAGAGGGGCCTTGCGTAGTGATGAACTTCTAGCTGTGAAATGTTCTGACAGGAGAGGTGTCACCATGCTGACTACCATCCATGATGAAAGTACTTCACTTGTGACCGTTCGGACAGGTTGCCGAAGTGTGCAAACCTGTGTGCATTTAAGACTACAATAAGCACATTAGTGTTGTAAACAGAGTAGATCATAGATTGGAACCTTATACTGCGGTTTGTAAGGCGTACGTTTGGTATAAGAAGTTGGCTATTCATCTGTTCCATTTAGCAACCTTCAATGCTTTTGTTGTTTTCAGGGATTGTTCTCCAGAGTCAAAGATGACATTTGTTAAGTTTCAGGAGTCTGTGATAGCAGCCTTTTGTAGTGAAACAGACAAGAGTTCTTACAGAAGCAGTGGTGGAGGACGTGGCTAGATTGAAAGATCGCCACTTTGCGATTACATTCCTCCAATGGTCAAAAAATAAATGTTCCCGCTAAAAAATGTAGAGTCTGTACCCAAAGAGGTATCCGGAAGAACAGTCATATGCACTGCCCCGATTGACCTTGTAAGCCTGAGCTAGGTGTGCCCCTATGTTTTAAATTGTACCACATGAAACAAAGTTTTTGGTTAAAACTGTGAGTTTAAAAGTAAACTGACTGGTCTGTATCATTTAATATTTTTTGTTCAGATTTCACAGTTGGCATTAGTGTGATATATTTAGTTAGAGCTGTTGTGTTTGTAGTTATAGTTTTGTGCTTTCCTTTTTGTATTAAAAAATTTGATGGAAGTGCGTGGACTGGTGCTTAGCTAGCAGTGTGTGTGGACTTGCACTTGGCTGGTGTTGTGCGAGTAGTGACTTGCTGCTGGCCACACACACACACACACCAGTGTGTGTGGACTTGCACTTGGCTGGTGTTGTGCGAGTAGTGACTTGCTGCTGGCCACACACACACACACACACACACACACACACACACACACACACACACACACACACACACACACACACACACACACACACACACACACACACACACACACACACACACACACACACACACACACACACACACACCTAGCCAAACGCCACTGCACACACTCCATCAACTGCCAGTCATGTGATTGATGTGTCAGTCATGTGGGTGTATGAAAGTGATGGACCCTTGACTGGCGCGGCCTGCTGATGTGAGTGTTGTAATGTGCTGGGCCCATGGCTGGCGGTGTGAATGGTTTTGCATGTGTCACGTATGAAAGATGTGTGAATGGCCTGTAAAGAGGTTGCCTTGCAGCGCTTTTACAGCTCACAAGCTGTGAGTCACTGGCTCAAGTTTTTAACCTTTTAATTATTAACAGTGCATTTCATTTTTGTGAAATCTCTTGTTAAATAATTTTTACGCTCTGAACCTTTACTCACCCCTCCTGCCAAATCTAACCAGTATGTGTGTGTACTTGAGGAACAGATGGATGGGCAGCCTTTTCTGCTGAGGTGTACATTGTCTCTAGGGAAAATCTACAATTGTAGATATTTTCTTAAACTAAAAACCCCAGGGTATACAGGGTTTTGTGTCTATCTTGGATCCTAACAAGTTTTCTTATCGCAAACCTCCAAATGTGACTAAAGTCACACATTCTCCTTGCATTACTGTGCCATATTCTTCTAGAATTAGAAAGAAACCACAAATTTCTAACCACCCAGCTTTCCTCCAGGTCGTCCAATAAAAATGCTACCTCACTTGTTTGGGTGGGCCAAGTGCCCGTGACAGGGAAGAGCCCAAAACCTATTGTGGAGACATCAAAATGATCTGTCAAAAAACGACCTGGTTTTGCAAGGGATGGGGTAAGGGGGGGCACCTGCATTTGTGGTCCCAGACTCGACAGACATCTAGGAAAACCTACCAAACCCAGCCCCTCTTGAAAACCAGACACCAGGGGTGGGGGGGGGGGGGGGGGGGGGGGGGGGGTGAGTCCAGGGATGCGTGGCTTGCACGGATCCGCCGAAGTTTTATTACCCAGAATCCTCAGCAAACCTCTATATTTAGCTAACAAAAAAATACAAAAAAAAACAAACATTTTCCTCACATTTTTGTGTGGAATTACCATGCCTGCACACATTTCCTACCACTCAGTGTTCCCCTCAGTCTTCAGAGTAAAACGACACCTCACTTGTGTGGGTGGACCAAGTGCCTCTGACAGGGAAGGGCCAAAAATGCCTAGAGATTGAAGGGATATCACAGCAAGTTGATAAGCGCATTTTTTAATACGTTTTAGGCCAACTCTGCTTTGGGCATGTGACGTGTCCCCGTTGCTTTTTGGGGCATCTCTTATCGCAGGCACCAGGTCTACCCACGTAAGTGAGGTACCATTTTTATCAGGAGACTTGGGGTAATGCTGGGTTGAAGGAGGTTTGTGGCTCCCCTCAGATTCCAGAACTTTACATCACTGAAATGTGAGGAATATGTGTATTTTAGCCAAATGTTTAGGTTTGCAAAGGATTCTGGGTGACAGAACCTGATGAGAGCCCCATCCTGGATTCCCCTAGGTATCTAGTTTTTAAAAACAGACAGGTTTGCTAGGTTCCCCTAAGTGCCGACTGAGCTAGAGCCCAAAATCCACAGCTGGAAAAAGTTACAGATGAAAACTTAGACCGAAATGGCTGTTTTTATCAACTCAATTACAATATTTATTTCAACTGTTATTTTCTATAGCAAAACCTTGAAGGATCTACACAAATGATCCGTTGCTGATTTCAGAATCTTATCTACTTTATAAAATGTATAGTTTTCTGGGATCCACCCATTACTATCACTAACTGGAAGGAAGTTGAAAGCACAAAAAAATCTGAAAAATTGTGTATGTTTTAATAAAATGCCAAGACTGATTCTAGTCTGCCTCTTCCCGAAAGCTGGAAAATGGTGATTTTAGCACAACCAACCCCTTGTTGGTGTCATTTGCAAGGTAAAAACAGATGCTTTCTTCTGCAGCACCTTTTCCCCAATTTTCCCCAAAAAACCAAATTTTAGCTATATCTTGGCTAATTTCTCAGTCCCAGTCAAGGGAACCCACAAACTCTGGGTACCTTTAGAATACCCAGGATGTCGGAAAAAAAAAAAAAGGACGCACATTTGTTGTGGATAGCTTATACGACAAAAAATTATGGGGCCCTAAGTGCAAACTACCCTAAATAGCCAAAAAAAGACTTAGCAGCGAAGGAGTTAATGAATGATATCTCAGTCAACTAAACAGCTATGAATTTCATTTTTTGGGCTTTTTGAAATATTTATTACAAGCACAATTAACTGGTGAAGTCGGATTTATAATACATATTTTAGAAAGATTACTTTTAGAAAGTTACCTTTGCCCTGCCTGAAGTCCTTGGAAGCCAAATCTGCATTCTGCTCTCCCTCTTCTGCCAGCTAGTAATTATCATTTCAAAAGGAGTGAATGACGTGTGAACTTGCTGCCTGACCAGGGAAAAAGTCAGTGGGTGCAGAGGGGATTGGCCTGTTGTGCCCTTGAGAGGATGGCTTGTGGACTGGGTACAAGTATAAGGACTTGATTCATTTTTAAGAGATCTACCCTGTCAAAAGCAGTTGCAGCTAACACCTAGACCTGCACCTTTCTTTTGCCACCCCCGCCCCCTCATGTAAAATCCTGCTGAAATACGTCAATATCCAAGATCTGGCTGACATGACTGCTCGAGATTTTCATTATACTTGGGGCACATTTCAAAGAGATCTTCCCAGTCATAGGCAATGCTAAGCTGAGATTTGTCCAAGTTCCTTCTTTTGTCTCCCAGCCAGACAGGCTCCAATTAAATTGGCCCTCTTTTGGCATTAGTGCAAAAACCTGTTTGACAGTTTGGCTGGGTTTCTATAAAACATCTGGAGTGCACTTCAGAGAAGGGAAACAGAATGTCAAAACAATGTGTCTGGTTGGTGAAAGCTTAGCTTTGTTCTACCAGGCTTCTACCTCAGAGTTTGTTGGGGGTACAAAAGAACCCAAGTTTAGTGTGGCAGAATACTTGAACCATTTTAAATATGCCCAAAGTGGGTATGGTCAGCCCCAGGAATCTTTGCTCCATTGGTTAGGGCATACCTATGGGGCCTTGCCACCCACCAGCTCATGCCAGCTGTAAAATTGGCATTTGTGGGCATCCACTTCAGAACACTCCTAGGCCTGTGGAGAGATCAGAAGAGGAATGAAAATGATCTCCAAGACCTTTGAAGAGCCTTAAAGGCTGGACCTGCTCCCCATTTTGAACTTAAAACAAAGAAGTGGACTTTAAAGAACCATTAGGCTGATTTCCTACCAAGGCTACAAGATGCTTTTTCCTGCAACTGGCCAGCTAAGTAATGGCAACTGGACCTGGACGTGACTCTCCTGTTGTCTCTGCCTGTCACACAGTGAGTCTTTAATTTCATCCCCCGAGTTCCTAGTGGCTTTAGAAGTTTACCCCTGTGGTTGATTGGGACTTCAAATGATTAAGTGAGAAGGAAAAATCTTTGACCAGGGCGAACCTGGTTAGTGAATCTAAACTACGCTCCTTCGCAGTCGGTGTCAAATTAGCCTTAGGTCATGTTCAAAAGTGACCATTGACTAGCATTGCCAATTTTTTGTTCTTGGTTCTTTGTATATACAACTTTAACACACACACAAACACACACACACTCCCTTCCTCCCTGCCAGTTACACACACACACACACACACTCCCCTCCTCCCCGCCAGTTTCCCTTATTCTAATTCACTGTGGGATTTCTATTGTTTTGTATGTTGACTTTATTACTGTTTCAGTCTGCATATATGCTTTAAACATTGTCCCAAAATCTGTCTGCCAAAGCTGCAAGGGGGCTGAACTCAGGATTAGTGACTTTTGTGGTTCACACTGACAAGGGCTGCATTATTATCTGAGATGGTGTAGGAAGTTGGCTCTGTATGTGCTATTTCAAAGTAAGGAATAGCATGCACAGAGTCCAAGGGTTCCCCTTAGAGGTAAAATAGTGGTAAAAATAGATAATACTAATGCTCTATTTTGTGGTAGTGTGGTCGAGCAGTAGGCTTATCCAAGGAGTAGTGTTAAGCATTTGTTGTACATACACATAGACAATAAATGAGGTACACACACTCAGAGACAAATCCAGCCAATAGGTTTTTATATAGAAAAATATATTTTCTTAGTTTATTTTAAGAACCACAGGTTCAAATCCTACATGTAATATCTCATTCGAAAGGTATTGCAGGTAAGTACTTTAGGAACTTCAAATCATCAAAATTGCATGTATACTTTTCGAGTTATTCACAAATAGCTGTTTTAAAAGTGGACACTTAGTGCAATTTTCACAGTTCCTAGGGGAGGTAAGTATTGGTTAGGTTAACCAGGTAAGTAAGACACTTACAGGGCTTAGTTCTTGGTCCAAGGTAGCCCACCGTTGGGGGTTCAGAGCAACCCCAAAGTCACCACACCAGCAGCTCAGGGCCGGTCAGGTGCAGAGTTCAAAGTGGTGCCCAAAACACATAGGCTAGAATGGAGAGAAGGGGGTGCCCCGGTTCCGGTCTGCTTGCAGGTAAGTACCCGCGTCTTCGGAGGGCAGACCAGGGGGGTTTTGTAGGGCACCGGGGGGGACACAAGTCCACACAGAAATTTCACCCTCAGCAGCGCGGGGGCGGCCGGGTGCAGTGTAGGAACAGGCGTCGGGTTCGCAATGTTAGTCAATGAGAGATCTCGGGATCTCTTCAGCGCTGCAGGCAGGCAAGGGGGGGATTCCTCGGGGAAACCTCCACTTGGGCAAGGGAGGGGGACTCCTGGGGGTCACTTCTCCAGTGAAAGTCCGGTCCTTCAGGTCCTGGGGGCTGCGGGTGCAGGGTCTCTCCCAGGCGTCGGGACTTTAGGTTCAAAGAGTCGCGGTCAGGGGAAGCCTCGGGATTCCCTCTGCAGGCGGCGCTGTGGGGGCTCAGGGGGGACAGGTTTTGGTACTCACAGTATCAGAGTAGTCCTGGGGTCCCTCCTGAGGTGTCGGTTCTCCACCAGCCGAGTCGGGGTCGCCGGGTGCAGTGTTGCAAGTCTCACGCTTCTTGCGGGGAGCTTGCAGGGTTCTTTAAAGCTGCTGGAAACAAAGTTGCAGCTTTTCTTGGAGCAGGTCCGCTGTCCTCGGGAGTTTCTTGTCTTTTCGAAGCAGGGGCAGTCCTCAGAGGATGTCGAGGTCGCTGGTCCCTTTGGAAGGCGTCGCTGGAGCAGGATCTTTGGAAGGCAGGAGACAGGCCGGTGAGTTTCTGGAGCCAAGGCAGTTGTCGTCTTCTGGTCTTCCGCTGCAGGGGTTTTCAGCTAGGCAGTCCTTCTTCTTGTAGTTGCAGGAATCTAATTTTCTAGGGTTCAGGGTAGCCCTTAAATACTAAATTTAAGGGCGTGTTTAGGTCTGGGGGGTTAGTAGCCAATGGCTACTAGCCCTGAGGGTGGGTACACCCTCTTTGTGCCTCCTCCCAAGGGGAGGGGGTCACAATCCTAACCCTATTGGGGGAATCCTCCATCTGCAAGATGGAGGATTTCTAAAAGTTAGAGTCACCTCAGCTCAGGACACCTTAGGGGCTGTCCTGACTGGCCAGTGACTCCTCCTTGTTATTCTCATTATTTTCTCCGGCCTTGCCGCCAAAAGTGGGGCCTGGCCGGAGGGGGCGGGCAACTCCACTAGCTGGAGTGTCCTGCTGGGTTGGCACAACGGAGGTGAGCCTTTGAGGCTCACCGCCAGGTGTGACAATTCCTGCCTGGGAGAGGTGTTAGCATCTCCACCCAGTGCAGGCTTTGTTACTGGCCTCAGAGTGACAAAGGCACTCTCCCCATGGGGCCAGCAACATGTCTCGGTTTGTGGCAGGCTGCTAAAACTAGTCAGCCTACACAGATAGTCGGTTAAGTTTCAGGGGGCACCTCTAAGGTGCCCTCTGTGGTGTATTTTACAATAAAATGTACACTGGCATCAGTGTGCATTTATTGTGCTGAGAAGTTTGATACCAAACTTCCCAGTTTTCAGTGTAGCCATTATGGTGCTGTGGAGTTCGTGTTTGACAGACTCCCAGACCATATACTCTTATGGCTACCCTGCACTTACAATGTCTAAGGTTTTGTTTAGACACTGTAGGGGTACCATGCTCATGCACTGGTACCCTCACCTATGGTATAGTGCACCCTGCCTTAGGGCTGTAAGGCATGCTAGAGGGGTGTCTTACCTATACTGCATAGGCAGTGAGAGGCTGGCATGGCACCCTGAGGGGAGTGCCATGTCGACTTACTCGTTTTGTCCTCACTAGCACACACAAGCTGGCAAGCAGTGTGTCTGTGCTGAGTGAGAGGTCTCCAGGGTGGCATAAGACATGCTGCAGCCCTCAGAGACCTTCCTTGGCATCAGGGCCCTTGGTACTAGAAGTACCAGTTACAAGGGACTTATCTGGATGCCAGGGTCTGCCAATTGTGGATACAAAAGTACAGGTTTAGGGAAAGAACACTGGTGCTGGGGCCTGGTTAGCAGGCCTCAGCACACTTTCAATTGTAAACATAGCATCAGCAAAGGCAAAAAGTCAGGGGGCAACCATGCCAAGGAGGCATTTCCTTACAGATGGGTACCTATCCCCTCTCTCGTAATAACCCAATTTTTTTGCACTGCCCTAAAATAATATTGCACTGTCAACTATCTAAATTTACATATGGGTAAAGCAAAAATTCTGTTTTTCTTTGAAGAAAATTTGTTCATTTTGGTTGAGAGCTTGTTGGGAACAACAGACCTACAAATGCTTAAACCAAACCAAGCACTACCGGCTGTGTGAGCAATTTAAACCAGCTAGCTGTCCAAATCAGGATTTCTTCTAGTGCTTTAGTTAGATTGAATTATGAAAATAGCAGGCATCTGAATAGAAACTACTTTAGCAGGTCTTAAAAATAAAATATTCTATCTTTCCTTATACAGTGCCAAATTTGTTGATCTGTGAACCTAGAGAGTCTGTTGGGAATCATTTGAGAGGCAGAGTCTGAAACGTATTCTAAGTCTTGCTTTTAATATGATGGTGCAGGTGGTTAGAAGTGAGTCAGATCGAACCTCTTGGACTAACACTGCATGTCTGCATATGATAAAGTATTTACACTCATCTTGTTATGAGCATAATACAATTTCCCAAATATGTTGAAAAGAGGCACAAGTAAGTGTAAGAAATTAGGCTAGATCACTTTTGAAGCAAGTAAAAATACAAAAAAAAGATCTGCATATCAAAATTCATATGAAAGCACTGCAATTCCTTTGATTGGAAAAAAAAGGCATTGAAAGAGTCAGCTTAATAAATCTGTAATATAAGATTTGGGGAGGTAATCTATCTCAACCTAAACTCCCTAGCAAAACATAATTATTCCTGTATATAGATCAGCTGTCTGAACACAGGCTAGGAACCACAACCATCAAGCTTCATCTTGCTATTAATCCCTCGATTTCTATTACAGATGTCTTGATAAGGAATAAGGTCACAGGAGGGAAATGCATGTGTGTTTTAATTGCAAGTGTAACGGCTTTCATATATGGATGGATAGTCTGATGTTTTCAACTGGGAAATTCTAAAACCATTATTTCCCTCCATGAACAGCTGCAATAAGGTATAGTCATACTTAAAATGCACTTTGTGGACATGGAAAATAGCCTTGGCCATTTTGTGATCTATGCAAGTAAAAACTCATTGTGTACTTTCTGTTTTTAACTGCAATGAAATGGCACACTATAAATGTGAAAAAAAATTATCAATTGAATAGAGCAGAACACATTTGGACACCGTTCAAAACAAAGTATAAATCTGAAGCAAAGACCAGAGTTGGCAAGCCAGACAATTAATATGAAAAGCAGAACCACACGATGAGCCAAGACCAGTGTGTCAGTTTTTTTAATCGTTTATAAATTAAGCCTTTTCTGTTGTGAATTCTAATTCATCAATAAAGCATAATTCTGCTCTTACTTGCAAATTGCCTGTCAAGTTGGACTCGCACACAAGGTTTGGGCAAACCACAAATTGGTGTACCAAGTCAGTATACAACAATTTGGTAGACTTTTAGTGTTGGTGCACCAAAATGTAGTATATACACTCAAGGCCTGTAATATACTCTCAAGCTTATTTACCCTTGGAATGGCCTACCACAAATTAACATAATATTCGTGTGGTCTTTCAGATTCTGCATAAGTGAATGTGACAACATTTATATTCAGTACATGCATAGGTTTTCCTAATATGCAGATATTTTTGTGACTGTCCGAGGGCTCCTCGAACACCCCATTATGGCAAATACTGCATTTGGTGGATTCAAAGCATTCCTTTTCATGTGCTGTACAAAGGAGACTTGCTTAACATACCGAGCTAACAATGTTTTTAATAATTTAGTCTGGAGAACGGATAAACAAAAGCAATGGAAGTCTTATCCACCTTATTACCAGTCCATAAGGAGACAATTTAGTCCAGTTTTTATTTTAGGCTTTTATATTTTCCTTCCAAAACAGTGACCTTACTACACTAAGTTGACATGTTCCCTAGGAAAACCCTATTAAACAATTAGTGCTCACTGTTCGTCATGTAAGTGGCACTTTCCTTTTAAAACACAATTCATTTTTACGGACATACTTCTGTCCCTCAACCACTAACCTCTATAATCTTTCATACAAAGGAGGAAGTGGGGAATTTTAAAGTAAACTGCAGTTTAAATAACCGTACTTTCTCCTCACATTTCCCACCCAACTGTCACCACTGTAGGCATGGTGAGAATATGAAGATGGAAAGATCAAACGTACTTTTTCATATTTCCCCATGTAGATCATTATTCCAGGAAAGTATAAACGAGGGTACCATTGTTCCAGGAATCCGGAGGACTTAATGTGATGTGTTTTGCTATCTGATGCAAATCTTGAAAACTTCATTCAATATAATAGTAATTTGTCTCAGTTTTAATCCAACAATATTTAGTGTTTAACCATTACACCACTATTTGGGACGAGTGCTACTTCACATCTACACAAGGTGCTACATATACTATTTTACCACTGTATACAGGTAGCCAGTGGGACAACCCACGCTAGTACAAGGAGGGACTCAAAGGCCACATACATTTAAACAGCCACCATTTGAGAGACAGAAACCATGTGAGGGATAATACAATAGCAAGGCCATGGGAAGGAAGACTGACAGAGCTACAGGAAAAGGATCCCACGTTAAATAATAAAATAGAGACAAAGACAGAACCCCTTGGAGATCGAGATTCAAGCAATCCCCAGGGCACTCCAAGTTTTGAGACTAATATTTCTACTGCCACATACCTCAACATTTGCTTCCATATTCAATATGTATACAATACATTTTATCTGCCCTCTTTCAAGATGTTACTGTATGTATGAAAAACAGCCGGGTTTTAAAGACTGCCCCTAAATGTTAACATTAAGTGGCTCTTACAAAAGTTCTTGAATTAATTTTTTTTCCACTCACCATCTCTGACTGGTATACAAATGTACTCAAAGGACACTTGAAACTAGCATGCCAGGAGCTACAACTGAGTTAGTGTTTTTCAAAACTGCAACTGTTTACTAAAGAATCTGAAAAAACATGAGTTGGTTTCAAAGGCTAGGGAAGAACTCCATTGGCTCCCCCATCAACAAAAGAATCGCTTTTAAATCTCTGTGCATCACGCACAGAACCCTCTGTCCCAGTCCCCCTGAAAAATAGGATCGCATGGCATGTTCCCTTGCATAACCTTAGATCTTCCACTGCGAAAAAGTAACCACTCCAAGCATTTTTAAAACTTCCTGGGCAGGTAGAAGTTTTTGCAACTATACCTCTGGAATTCACTCCCAGTTCACCTCAGAAGCCAGTCCAACCAGTTTTCTTTTAGAAAACTCCTTAAAACATCGCTATTTAGGCATCCCTAGTTGTACTTTCCCCTTTGGGCTTATCAGCCCATCTCTCATATCTACAAAGCTGTTCTTATTTTTTAGGTTATTTTACTTAGTCCTGTTTTTTTATTTCTCTTTGTTGTTGTCTTTATACCTTCGCCTGGGCACTCTGAGCTAGCGCCGAGACGGCGTTAGACATTTGTTTGCGCTTTATAAATGAATAAGCTCAAATTCAAACTGGCGGAATGCCCAGTTTTTGTTAATGACACCACACTCTGCTCTACCTTCACTCACAGATTTCCTATTTGCTCTTGGTAAACTGAGGTAGTCACAGTTTCAACTGAGATCTGATTCTTTACAAATGTATTTCAAGTGAATCCTTGTTTCCAATAACTGATAGAGGCAAACTTCTACATGTGCTGTTACCCACCTTTCCACAAGGAGTTAAGGAAGGATTTACTGGTGCACGAGGGCAGGCTTCCAGTTAAAATCTCTCTTAAACTACATTTGCACACTTTAAGATGGATTAGAGTTTGGCTTGTTGGGCTAAGGTGCAAATTAGAGCAGGTCATGTTTAAAAAAAAAAAAATCTACCTGTTCCAAAAGGAGGACCTGAACATGCTTTAGCACAGTTTGAGACATAATGAATATAGAAAGGTTTGGTCCCCTTGAGAAGGTTTCAATAGCATGATTATCATTCATTAATGTCCTGTGCATTTTAATCCCGCTGGAATCCTCGCTGGGCAGGGACAGCATGTTCTCACCTTAGTAAGAAAAAAGCTGCAATTTAAAATCTGCAGTGGAGAAATGCTGTTTTATTTAAATCACCTGGGCTGAGATCAGTATGTTTATAGGGTTACTCTCAGATGTCACTCATGACTGCTTGATTGGTGTCACTTTCATTTGTATTTTTACTACCAACACTTCAAATCATATAATTCTCATTAATATTGTCATTTAAAGCATACATTTATCCCTTCCCCTTTTCTAAAGTGAAGATTACAACTTGGTCTGAATGCGGTGTCGGTCTGTTCTTTGACTCTAAAATGCAGTTACAGAATTAATTTTCTCTACTGTACAGTGCAACACAATAATCCTCCATTCCATTTCACCCCTTGTACACTGAAGATAGAATGGGAGGAGCATAGAGTAGTGATTAAAAATAAAGCAATATTGAACACTTACCTAATGACTGAAAGAAGACAGAATATCGACACTCATACAGTGAAAATAGATACTGTCGCACTGTAGGTAAACTATGGAGCACCTCTAGAATCTCTGCGCCTTTAATAACCTGATGGAAAAAAAAAAATAGTTAAAAAAATCTTATGTTATGTCCTCAAGTTGAAGCCCATCCACTATTCATCTAAAAGAGGTATTTAGTTAGGGCTTAAAGAGACAAACTGAATAATTAAGCAACAGTTTTTCAACTTAGTTTTTACACAAATAATTAATTATGTAATGTGGTTACCTTTTCTCTGAGGTCAGGTCTATCTAGAGCAATCATGCTGACATACACAGTGTAGGTGACAAATGTTTTATAATCCATTAGTTCATAGGAGGTAAACGTTGAAACTGTATCAAGAAAAAGCTCTGCTGCTTGCTTGAAATCTCGAATGGCTACGCAATAAAGACCTTGGTAAACTTTTAACCGGTTTCTCCTATCCCAGTCTCCACCTTCTTCTATGAGACTAGAGAAAAAGAAAATGTAGGACATTGGATTTTAGTGTGAAACACTAAATTCAGAAATGCCATTAATGCAAGTTAAGACAAACATATTTTAGTTTTCTTTTCAATTTGCAACATGAAACGTTATTAGTATTGGTAGATTTGTATTGTGCTTCTGTATTTGTAAACTAACAAATGTTTAACAAAACTAACATCTTATCTCTCAGAATATACAAACTGTGAGATCTAAATTTAAATCAGAATTCCAAGTGCTTTACATAAACCAGATTGTACACCACATTAGATGCTGAAGAAAGGAAAATGTTACTTATCCAAAAGACATTTGTTCGTGGCATGTAGTGCTGTAGATTCACATGCTTTGCATTAGTCTGTCATCTAATGTTGGGCTCGAGTGTTGCAAGTTGTTTTTCTTCTAGGAATATTTTTGAGTTACAAGTTCGAGTGACTCCTCCTCTCATTGATACTGTGCATTGACAGGTGAAGTAAAGAGTGTATATATGTGTAAGTAGATAGTACATAAAAGAGATGTCCATGCAATGTATATACATATTTACAATACATTGTACTACAACGGCTGCAGGCTTCCGGGGAGGCACATGTGAATCTACAGCACTACATGCCACAAACAGATGTCTACTGGGTAAGTAACATTTTCCGTTCGATGGCATGTGTAGCTGTAGATACACATGCTTTGCATAGACTGTAAAGCAGTCCCCTTCCAAATAATCAGTGGCTAGCCTACAGGGGTTGGAGTAGCTTGAAATAATGTCCTAAAGACTGCTTGCACAACATTTGCTTGTTAATGAGCTAGAACATCTACACAGCAGTGTTTAGTAAATGTGTGTGGCGTAGAACAAGAAGCAGCTTTACAGGTACCTGCTATTGGAATGTTTCCTAAAAAGGCCATAGAGGCACCTTTTTTCCTGGTAGAGTGTGCTCTATGAGTTAGTGGTAGTTGTCTTTTAGCTTTAAGATACTTTTGACTATCCATATAGCTGATCCATTCTTTGAAATTGGATTACCGTTGTGAGGCATTGAAAAAGCTATGAATAGTTGTTTCGATTTCCTAAAACTATTTGTCCTGTCAATGTAATACATAAGAGCTCTTTTAACATCTAGGGCCTGATTACAACTTTGGAGGAGGTGTTAATCCGTCCCAAATGTGACGGATATACCACCAGCCGTATTACGAGTTCCGTAGGATATAATGGACTCGTAATACGGCTGGTGGTATATCCGTCACTTTAGGGACGGATTAACACCTCCTCCAAAGTTGTAATCAGGCCCCTATTGTATAAAGATCACTTTCAGTGACTGAGTCTGGCTGCGGAGAGACGACTGGAAACTCCACTAATTGATTAATATTGAATGGTGAAACTACTTTAGGTAGAACATTCGAGTTTGTACTAAGTACTATTACTAAGTACTATTTTGTCTTCAAGTATTTGGAAGAAGGGTTCCTCTAAAGTGAACAGTTGTATTTCACTAACTCTTTTTAAAGAAGTTATAGCTACTAAAAAAGCAACCTTCCATGAAAGGAATTGTAAAGCACAGGTGTGCAGGGGTTCAAGTGGTGGACCAATAAGTCTGGTAAGCACAATGTCAAGGTTCCATAGAGGAGCTTGAAGAACTCTGGGTGGAATACTCGTTTAGGGCATTCCATAAAAGAATTCTAAATAGAGAAACATGTTGTCTCTTTTGGAGGTAAGCAGCTATTGCTGCTAAATGAAGTCTAATAAAAAATGAAAAAAAAGCATGCTAGAGTTACCTTTTGAAAACGTAGCAAATAACAGACAATGTCTTGTACTGAGGGTTTAAGTGGATCAATATTTTTAGGTCGACAATAGTATACAAAACCTTTCCATTTAGCAGCATAACAGGGTCTAGTTGTAGGTTTGCGTGCTTCTTTAAAAATGTCCATACATTCAGAAGGAAGTTGTAAGTAACCAAACTCTATGACTTCAGGAGCCATATCGCAAGATTGAGTGCTTTGGGAGTTAGATGTCTGATTTTACCTCTTTTTTGAGTCAAAAGATCTGGTCTGTTTGGAAGTTTGTGATGTGAAACCACCGACAGAGCCAAAAGTGGTGTGTACCAAGTCTGACCTGTCCATGTGGGTGCTACAAGTATCATGGTGAGTGATGTTTGTTTCAATTTACATTTTAGAAATGGCATGACTGGGAGAGGCGGAAAAGCGTAAGCAAATATCACTGACCAATTCATCCATGGAGCATTGCCCTTGAACTGAGAGTGTGGGTATCTGGACATGATGTTTTGGCATTCTGTGTTTTCTGCGGTGGTGAAGACATCTATTTCTAGTGTTCCACACAATTCAAAGTATTAGTGAAGTACTTGTGGATGAATTTCCCATTCGTGCATCCTGCTTAATAGGTCAGCTAACTGATTGTCCATTCCTGGGAGATATTCTGCCAGTAATTGAATGCGACTGTGAATCCCCAACTTCCAAATTGTCTAAGCTAGAAAGGACAATTGCGAGGAGTGTGCCCCCCACCCCCCTGTTTTTTTCAGATAATACATTGTTATCATATTGTCTGTACAGACTAACACTATCTGGTGTGAGATTTGTGTAAAGAATGCTTTGAGTGCTAGAAAGACTGCTAGCAGTTCCTAATAATTGATGTGATGAGTCTGTTTACCTGCTGCGTCTAATCTTTCACTTTATTTGTCTGGAGGAGGAGCATCTCCTGTAGACGGACTATTGGTCCGTTTTCTTGCACACTTACATCTATAGAGTCAGGTGGTAATTGTCTTCTAATAAAAACTGGATCAGAGGGTGCAGGTTTGTACTTTTTTTTTTTTTTTTTTTTTTAAATCAACCCTGGGTGTAATTATTCTTGCCTTGACGGGTTCCTTAAAAATGTCTGTAGCATGTCTAAGCATGCCTGGAAGAATAGGGAGACACTGGTACTCCTTTGTGTGTAGATGTCACAGTATTAAACAGAAAATCCTTTGCAATGCGATCTGTATGCAATTGAAAGTTGTAATACACAGCAGCCCTTGCTATCACTTGACTGTAAGCAGTGGCATCTTCAGGGGAAGATGGCCTATCTGGATATAAATCTGAGTCACTAGGGAGAATGGGATCAGGATCATATAGATCTCATGGGACTACATCTTCTTGAACCTCACTTAGGTCATCCCTATGATGTGATGCTGATGACGTTTGTGGAGAGAACTGTGTAGGTGAGGAGGGTGGTGGGGTAGAAGGAAGGAGAGGACAATGTGGTGGTGAAGGCTGAGGTTGTTGTGCAGCCTTTTCTTTTTTCCTTCTCTTTCAAGACTTTTTTTGGTGGAGGCCCAATGTAAGCTTTCTTTTAGTTGTTACCGGAGGAGAGGCTATGATCCTTCCAGTTTCCTTTTGTATGTGAAGGTTGCGCTGCTTAGCGTCCATAACCTCCAATATAGGTTGTATTGCAGATTACTCTTCAGTAGCTGCAGAATGTTTACTGCTGGCAGTTTTGTATTCCGTGGGCTTCGACACAGAATGCTTGACTCAGACCGAAAATGTTGGCTCTGAAAGTAGTGTAACTTTTTTCGTCTCAGAGGTGAAAATGTTAAATTTTCGGCTTGATACTGGAACAGATATAGCAGTCCGTTTGGCCGATGCTGAATGCAATTTGGTCTTTTGTTTCGGTGCCGACCCCAAAGGTTGGTCATCCGCATGTATTTTCGGCTCAGACCATGGCCTGAGGGGCAGTGGAGGACCGATGACCAATGCAGGAGTCTTTTTAATTGTCTTTGTTTGGTCTGATGAAACTGATGTACTCACATACTGTGCCGGTGGTATGTACTGACTGTTGACATAAGTCTGGATCGGAGTCCGAATCTGTAATGGAGACGGATGTGCGCTGTCCTACTTCTTCCTGCGCGTGATCTTCTCCAAAATGTCAGATGTGTCTTTTGTCGACTTGGATGCCATCTCCAATCAATGCCAATATCGGTCCCGGAGAGTCTTCTTTGATCGAAACGATCTACAAGCGTCGCAGGTCTCTTCTCTGTGTTCCGGAGACAGACACAGATTACACACCAAAAGCTGGTTAGTGTAGGGAAATTTGGCGTGACTCCGAGGACAGAACCTAAACGGAGTTCCTTTCATCAGGCTAACATCGTCTGACAACAATGTGTCCAACTAAGCCCTAGAAAGGGTGTGAAATCGACCCAGACGGTCGAAATCGGATCGACTATAAAGTGTCGAAAATGCAATCCAAGCTACATTTATAGAAAGTTGGAATAAAGTTCAGGACAGTGGTTCCCAACCTGTGGTCCGCGGACCCAAAGGGGTCCGCGACACATTCCCAGGGGGTCCTCAGGCCTGGGCTAGGAGAAAGGCACTTATCTGCATGCGTGTTTTCATTTTTATTACTTCATTTGTTGAGCAGTTTTAAACCCACTGCAAAGCTCCTTGTACAGCAACAATTAAAACGTCAACTAACTCAAGTGATTAATGTATCTGCTGAAGAGAGATGGGAGCTTTGTCTAGTTGCAGTTTTGACTCAAAGATAGCACAGGTGGTAAATATGCCTGCTGCAAAGAACGTGTATATTGGAAAAAACAGTATTTTATGTGCATGGGTTACTGCTTTTGTCAGAGATTCTTTTGTTACGGTGCAGTTCATAATCTTAATCTAGCACAATGAGCTGTGAACTGCCATTAAAGAGCTGCATGCAAACAGCATGGCACAAATTAGAAAGTTTTTTTTTTTCCTAGTCTTTCATTTTCCTTATGCTGCTAAAAAAGGTTTGCTTGTGTAGAAATACATTCTTCTTGTCAACGTCATTGATAATCACTGTGCTGTGTTCTGAATCCTAAATTTGTACTTCTCGGGACCAAGCACTCTTAGAAAATGCCTACCAGTTTGGATGACATGTGAATCCTACACCCTGTAAGTCCCCTGTACAGTGCCCCGACACCCTACAGTGGTATGAGAGGCGCTATAAAACAAATAAAATACATGTGACAGAGAGGCTAGGGAGAGATGAGAGGCCCTTATGGTTTACTTCCTTTCCCCTTCACTTGTTTATGTGAAAAAGCTTTCTCAGATCTTGCATACCTAAAAAATAAAAACAAATCGCTCCGGAAATGTAGAATCTGACCTGAGGATTCACCTTTCCTAAATAAAAACCAAACATTGAAAAGGTAGTTGCCGAGATGCAGCGTCAACCTTTCCAGTAAAATGTTTCGATTTTTGCATATTTTTTCAATATAAAAGAATTTTATCTTTAGTAATTTGAGTATTTGTTTGGTGTGTACTTGTTATATTTTTTGCGAATTACTGTTTTAATGTTTGAAAATTAAATTGTACAAATTGCTGGGGGTCCCCGGCTTCCAGTAATGATTCATTGGGGGTCCTCAGGAGTCAAAAGGTTGGGAACTACTGGTTCAGGAGATACCGAACCGAGATCCACCACAGCGAGAGGAAACATGCCTGAACCCGATGAGGAAACATGTCTGAACCAGACGGAGGAAAGAAAAAAAAAAAAATCTAACAAAGGACTCAATGCCCATGCGCAGTATCACCAAGAGGAGGAGTCACTCAAACTCGTGACTCGCCAGTATTCTACAAAACAAACACAACGTGTAACACTCTGAGCCCCCAGGACACAGGATCTAACTAAATATCAAGCTCACTCGGGAGTAGGAAGGTCTGCTTCTGCCCCCGCTAGTCAATTCATGCTGAAAGAAAGCGGGGCCTAACTAGAGAGACATTATTGATACAGTGTCAGAAAAACCGAAATTCGGAAGCCACTTCAATCTGGACGGTGAATGCAACACAGATAACAAGGGATAGCAGTGAGGAAATCAGGACAGCATGAATGAGTGAAAGGGAGACTGTGGTGCATGACTAAAATAAGAAGACTGAACAGGACGGAAGATTCAGCGGGTCTTGTGTGCATTATTGGAAGAACTGCTAACAAACAAAAGTGTGCATAATGCGACAAGGATGGGGAAAGCAAACAGAAGCAGATAAAGCTTACATGTGAAGCTTGTAAAGGATCCAAGATGGTGGATAGAGAGATGATGGCGGCGACAAACGAGGAAATGCAAATGGATTCACATGAGACAGACTCGGAGGTAGAAGCACTGTTGAAAACACTGGAGAGCTGCCTAAGCTTTAAAGATGCAACAACAAGGTGATGGATGGGATGTTTTAATTAATCTCAGCCACTGGTGATCGCTCCGGCCACATCTCAATCCACTGATTTTCACCCATCATGCCACCTCAGTTTAGACCTAGTCATCTGCAAGTCAGTCTTGATCCTGCTCCAATGGGAACAGTCAAGTCTGAACCAACAAGCCACATCCTCCCAGAACTAGAATCTAAACAACCTAGGAAAGTTTTTTTTTGCCCTTGCTTTTATATTTTTTCAATAACAAAACAGTCCATAAAGCTATGCTCTGTAGCGTAGACTTGTAAGAGCCCTGGGTTAAAATGGGGTGTTCTGAGGTTCCCATGTGAGCGGGCAGGATTTGCAGCGCCAGATTTTGAGTTGTATTATTTGTGTGAGGAGGCATAACACATTCCACTAGTACCACAAGATACCATAGCTCCCATATCTGGCAGTCAAAAACAGCCCCTCTGCTCCTGCAAGCCATGATGTATCAAAATTCACCACGCCCCAGCGGAGGTAGATGTGGTGACATGAACCTTGGAGGCATGGTGCTAACTGGTCAGCAGAGCCGATATGCTTGTGCTGTATTTCCCAAATATGCCATTCATACATCATCCAAAGCTGCTGTTTACTATCGAGAGAAAGGTACTGGGTACCCTACACACCTGTGGACTGAGATCCTTTTGAGATATTTTTCCCAATAGTTACTTTGTCAATCAACAGGATATAATGGGGCCATTAGATCTTTTATATAGTCTCGGCTACGAGCAGCAAGCAAGACTGCAATCCCTAAATTTTCAAGCATGCCAGTAGCATTACAGATCCTCACCCGTTCATTTACAGCTACATCAGCGAGGCTCTTTATCACTAGATTATGTAATTTGCTGCAACTTCTAACCCCAATAATTATACCCACAGCAAGGGATAAATGGATACATGGAATATAGATTTGAATGAACTGCTAACCGGGGCATATTGAAAATTCTGCTGCCCACAGATTCAGACAATGTCACCCAATAGCAGATTGTGCATTATTCATTTTTAATTTCTTCATTACATACACTACATTCTGCGCAGCTTAATGACAAGGGATGCTGTACTGACTAAAGATGTGCCCACTGCGCAGCAGAAGACGCAGATTTCCTACATCTTGCCTAGTCCTGCCTCTCCATTCAAAAGTATTGAGAGACCATTACCTCTACTATCTCAGATATGATAGATGTAGACCTATCCTAACCTAAAGCTTATGTACTATTTAAACATGCTCCCCTAAGGAAAGAAAAGCCTCCTGCTTTGGAGCAATTGCTGGAGCAGGGGCCATGCCTCAATCTACAAGAACTGGCTAGAAGCACTGACACATTTTAATGAGCAACCAGAACTATTTGCAGAAACACTGTCATAGGGCTGTTAAGAAACTACTTACCGCACAGACCATCTGTAACAAAGACTATAACAATATAGATGATATTGATGAATGAAGGGGAAATGGGAATGTCATAGCAAATTGCCACTGACTATGCTCAATGCAACTGTGGGACTCTCATATCTACTGAGAAACTATGTGCATTTAATCAAGACGGGTCCAAAACAATGAAAAACAGGAGATGGAGGATGTGGGTTGCCTCTGCAACGGGCATCTTTCTTACATCTTTAAAATGCCATTTGTACACTAACAGGTGCAGGGCAATGTTCACAAAGCTTTCAAGATCACAAATTCCTTTTAATGTTCTTGAAGGGTACGGAGGTGCCCCGGCTTCTAACGTTTGTTAACATTATACTTTATAAATTTACTGAATTAAGTATATTGGAAGACAGGTGTATGCTGTCACCAGCCAGGGTTTGAGCAGTGGGTGTCAAGGGGAGCTACTCTTGAGACTGCAAGGTGGTCAGACCAATTTAGGGCCTTCCTTCTCAGGGCTCACCAAAAGGGTAAATTAAATAAGCACAATTTGCAACCTGAACGGGGTCCGCAGGATGAGAGAGCCACACAATTTGCAGTCAAAACAAAAATAGTGTGGCACTCTTAAGGACAAAGGAAAATGACAGGGTTTTTTAAAAATATTTATTTGTTTATTCATTTTATAAAGATGAACATACAACACAGAGTGTTCAGTGAACAAGAGAACAAGATCAGTATATCCCGTGGTCCAGTGCTGTACATTAATAACCGATATACAACTCAAAACAGCCAATAAATGTCATAAGGGTTATCAACCACATGCCAGCTAAACATCAAAAGTTGAAATATCATCAACAGTAGTATGGTATCAATAGTTAGCACAAAATCAGAGACAATTCTAGGTCAAACAGGCGTTCATGAGCAGAAAATCATATCAGCGTCCAACGGGAAGAAAGGGGGGTAAAGAGCGGGCTGAGAGGAGACGCACAAAAGCGATGCAGTCATTCTTTTATACATATCTGCCTTGCCTCTAGGGAATAGTTATAACAAATAAAGTGACAGTGGGCGTAGCCAAATGTAGTTGTATCCTCAGTCTCTCAGATCGGACTCCAGGAAGGAACGCAACGGAGTCCATATATCCCTTGGCCGAGAACCCTCAGGGGTCAGCTCCCAAAATATCATTAATTGTTCTTGGCAAAATGAGGCGTCTCGCAGCCAGTCCGATCAGCGGAGAGCACGGCCGCAGCCTCAGCACATCGCAACCCTGCGCTTAGCCAGTAGCAGCAGCAGGCCTACCAGTTTCCTATAAGCCGACGGCACCCCCTCAACGTATCCAAGGAGCGCTAATTTGGGGGTAAAGGGTAAGTCCAAGCCAGTCATCTCCTCAATCATATGTATTACCTCCAACCAAGTATGAACGTCCTGACAGTTCCACGAAAGGTGCAGAAAGTCAGCATCAGGGGCGCAGCATCTCTCACAGCATGCATCTGAGCGCAGACCCAGGAATTTGAAATGGATAAGACGCAGCCTATAGTTAGGCAACAAAGCTCTCATGTGCGCACAGCATTTCCTCCACTCCTCCCTGGAGATGTCCTCACCAATATCTATCTCCCATCTATCCTTAACAGACAGTACGGTTTCCCCATGCTGACTCTGAACACAGTTATACAACTTAGTAATTAACTTATGCGGGGACTGCGCACAGCATAGCATCTCCAGAGCATGGCATACCAATGGTGTCTCGGGCAGGTGAGGGAAACGGGCGCGGAGCATCGCACCTACTCGCAACACATACAACCTATGCAGCGCAATGTCACGTCCATCTCCAAGCGCAACCTCCGGGGAGACCAACCACCCCTCCACAAACCAGTCTCCCAATTTAGTCAAATTCGAATCGCTAAGAAAGCTGCGTAGCCTCACATCTGAGAACATCCGCTCGTCCGTGACATCCAGTACAGACATCGATGGAGCGAAGGGTCCAGGCACACCAATACGGCGCAACAAAGCAGTCGATGCCCTTGCCGTGCATGTCACTGTGTCTATTCTACGAGGCCTGGGCCGAGAGGGGTTCCCAAGGACTCGCAACAGTCCGTCAGGCCACACAAGGTACATGACAGGGTTGGTACAACTCACTGCATATCAGGATTCATTATCCTTACACTTGTCTTTCTGAGGAGTTTTATTTAAAAAGAAGCCTCCTCTGAAGTATTGGAAATTCAAAAGGCTTTTCATATGGAGCTGTTGTGAATCTGCAATCACTCGGTGCGGGAACACTTTCCATAGTGACAAATATCCAGATGGTGTCAGTACAACTCTACGCACCGATTATTACTATACTGCCTCCGGAGGCTTGGTAAAGCTCTTAAGCAGATGTAACTTAGGTCTCAGGATTCAATTTTACTGCCATGTCTGCATGTAGAGGAGCCAGTCTCATGGGATATGCAGACATATTTGCATCGCAATCTTCATAGTGTGAAAACAGGAGCATTGGCCTTAAAACTGACAGCAACTCATAGCTCCTATGTGGAAATTTGTCAAAAACATTATGCCCTTTAAAAAGGTATATAATAGGTGTAACAAAAAAAACCAGACTTCATGGTAAAATTAAACAAATATATATATATATCAACAAGGTGGTGGCATGAAGAACCACAAAGTGTCAGCCACCTACCGGGGGCATGAAGGGAGATGCAGCACCGCCAGACGGAACAAGAGTAAAGACGCACAGGAACGTTAAACATTGCCTTCCCAGAGGCAAAGAGAGGAAAGTATTTAGGCTAAGCTGCAGGGATAGCGGAGGTACTGCTGTGCTACAGAAGGGTAGAGGAAATCAGAGCAGCCCCTCTGGGTTGGAAAGAAATGTATCTGTTTTTTTTCTCCAAATCAGATGAGGTGATGTGGCCAGGTTTGCCAAACTTTTAGATTCATTTATTTTAATTTTTATAGACTACTTGATTCAGAATGGCTGAAAGTGTATATTTACAGAAACAAAGGTACTGCAAGAATAGATTCCACACACTAATGCATAAAAACAATTGGGAAAAAAGAATCCAAATGCCTTTGTGGAGATGTATTTAGTTAAGCCCGTTGTAAACCATCCATTTCCAGTCATTCAATAAGCTTCTGAGCTCGTACTTTCAGTTATTCCAATGTTTGTCACTAAAATGAAGTAGACTCACACTTCAGGAAAGGAACTTGGATTAAAAAAAAAAAAAATTCTTTGTCACCCCACCTTAGACAAGAGCTCACAAATATTGTTTTACATTGTCTAGAAGAGAAACCGTCCCTCCTCTTGACAATGAAACTTCAGGCGAAGGAACAGAAGGCATCCTAGACGCATATACTCAAAATCAAGTTAAATAAAACGGGCCTGGGATCTGTGAAACGTAAATCAGTATTGTTATGACCGGGGCAAAGAGGTCACCATAGTTTATGTTTAAGTTTATGATGCTTCCCGGAAGCAAGCGCAACATATTTCATAACATTGCCCCATGATCTTCAAGCATCTCCCTTGTCTCACTGTGAACTGACTTGCAGATGATCTGGCATTTATGAGAACTTGAAATCCCCTCTCTTGTGAAAGACTTCACCTGTCTCAAAATATATATACAATTAAAATGGACCACAGTTAAACCTATTTGCCAAATCCTAAATCCACTTTTTATTTTTACTGCTTACTCTGCAAGAGGAGCGACTTGGTTTATATCTCATTCCTCCTAATTTCTTTGCAATAATTCTTACGAATGTACTAAGTAGGATCGGACCGATAGCTCATAATAATCGCACTCCAATGTTATCTCCATTCTTAACATCTTTAGGACAATTTCTAATTATGGTTTAAAACAGGCAGCTATCACAATGAAATTCATTTTTTTTTTTACAGGGCGTCTCTGTGTAACCCACAATTTTCAGGTCTGCAATCATACTCCAACCAAGCATGCATTTAAATGCCCCAAAAAGCAAGGAATTTTAAGAGCATTCAATGGTTCTATAATATACCTTTTTGCCTTTTCTGTGTTTCTGGTTATAAGATCATTATCCATGTAAAACAGTCCAATTCGAAGAAGATAGAAAACAATATCCAGACGATGTCCCAGAGCTACAGTTTTGTCATAGGTTTTGCGAAATGCAGTCAATGCTCCTTCCTGAAAACAAAGATGGGTTAGTGCTAAAATAGTACAAAATGCGTATGCAGGAAAATATTTGTACAGGAATGCAGAGTTACAAGGAATACAGATGATAGAGTACAACCACAAACTGCTACGTAAGCCATATGTGTAACTAATGTAAAACGTGATTCTTTTTTTAAACATGCAGCCACACAGCTGATTTTTTTCAGCTCAAAAAGCTCCAGTTCTAATACGGTCTTTGGTGACTGAACAAGAATATTGTTGAATTCGGCAATCCACTTCCCACAGATTTAAATTGAAAATGTGTGTAATGCATGTTTGTTGTGAAAGATAAATCATATTTCCACATTGAACCAGAACACTTGATTAAGAAGTTGCTCATAAGGCATGTTTATGTTCCAACCTGCTCCATTATGTAGTGGCAGAAATTTGGCTCTAAAGTTTCATTTCAGGTAAATTGTTTGGAAACTTTTGATCGGGTTTTGGTTTAACAGTTAGGATGGAATGTTGACAAAACGTGCGTTTCTTTTTTTGGGGGGGGGGGGGGGGGGGGGGGGGGAGAACACTGTGAAACATGTTTGTTGTTCTAATGGGTCCATAAGATTGACCACACTGAGATACCAAGTCGATTTCTCACGGTGTAATTTGATTACTGACCAAAGAGAAAATTAAGGGAGGAATGAGACTGGAAATGAAACATGAATGAAAAGGAACAAAGTTGATGTTCATCGTTTCTTTTTAGCTTTACACGGTACAAACCAAGAAACACACGTCTTCAGGTATCTGCCCTTTATGTAACCATATTATAATTTTACTAGAAACAAAAGATTTGCTCCTTTCAGCCACTGGCTACTGATTCGGCTGGTTTTACGCATAAGTATACATGGCTAGCATCAGTGCTGGTGTCAGCTCACAGAATTTCACGGATTTCACACTTCTCATTTATAGTGATGAGTGCTGTAAAGTAGTTTTAAAGCGGTTTCAATTCACATACATACATTTACATAAGACATCCAACCACTGTTACACAGACGCACACTGAAGTTAATTTTCCGAACACTCTGGAGCACTGAATAGAGTCCTGAAAACTGAAAACGTGTGGGTTTGTGTCGGGCAGGACACGTCTTGCCAAACGAGATACATCACCTCCCCTCCCTCCCGCTTTCCCGCCGCGACCTCCTGCACGCCCCCGCCCCCCAGCTCACATTCGCCCCCAGCTCACATTCGCCCCCAGCTGACCCCTCCCCCCTCTTATGGCGGCCGCTGCGCGACAGTGGTAGCGACCCCTGACCCAAGGGTAGGTCGCTCCCCCTGCCGCTGCAGCTCCTCCAGGTTCCTGAGACTTACCTCGCAGTAAGTACCCCCCACCTCCCAGCCCTCGCCCTGCCCCGCGCTACTCACCCTCTCTCCTGCTTCTTTTCTTCCTCTCTGTTCTTCCTCCTCGCTCCTCTTCTGTACTCTTCTTCTGTACTCTTCTTTTCCCCGTCTTCTCTCTTCATCTGTGTGCTTCTCAGCCTCTCCTGTCGCCTCTCTTCTTCATCTTCTTCTGTGGTCTTCCACCTTCTGTTCTTCGTCTTCTGTATCTTCTTCTGTGATCTTCTGTCTTCTGCTTCTTCGTCCTCTGTCTTCGTTTCTTCATCTTCTGTTCTTCTGTCTTCTGTTCTTCTGCTTTCTTCGTCCTCCGTCTTCTGTTCTTCCCGCGCCTGCCCTCCTGCTCCTGTCTCATCTCCCTCCCTCACTTTCCCCTCTCTATCACCCCTATCTACCCCGTTCGCTATCTGCCTCCCTCACTCCTCCTATCTACCTATCTCTCTCTCCACCTATTTCTCTATCTCTCCCCCCTTCCCGCCACCCCCTCTGTTACCTATCTTCCTATCCTCTCACACTACCTCTCACCCTCACCCACCTCTACAACCCCCCCTCCCCTATCTTCCCAACCCTACTCCTATCTCTCTCCCTAATCTCCTAAACTTCCTAACACTCACACCCCTCCACCCTTAAACCCCCCTCCCCCAGCTCTTCTCACTCTACCTGTCCCCCCCCCTCCCTCCCGCTTTCCCGCCGCGACCTCCTGCACGCCCCCGTCCCCCAGCTCCCATTCGCCCCAGCTGACCCCCTCCCCCACTCCTATGGCGGCCGCTGCGCGACTGCGCGCAGCGGGCGCGCCAGAGGCAACCCGTCTGCGCCTGGCCCGCGCCCAGCGCCACAACCCCTGGTCCCCAGCTCTCCCAAACCCCGCTGCTCCGCTACGACCCCACCACCCTCCACGCCCTCAACCCAGGGCGCTCCAATACCTGCTTCCAAGCTCACCCCAAACGCACCCATGGACCCTTCGCCTGCAACTCCTGCAAACGCATCTTCCACCACGCAACTACCACGACCACAAGCCCACGCGCCATCAACCACCTCAAGTGCATCCTTGTCAACGCTCGATCTGTCCACAAGCACGCCGTTAAACTCTGGGACCTCCTGGACTCCACAGCACCGGACGTCGCCTTCATCACGGAGACCTGGATGAACGCCTCTTCGGCCCCAGACATCGCCACTGCCATCCCCGAAGGCTACAAGATTTCCAGAAAAGACCGCACCAACCAAGTAGGAGGTATCGCCATCGTCTTCAAAGACTCCATCAGCGTCACCACCTCCACCGAAGACACCCCCCTCGCCGCTGAACACCTGCATTTCCAGATTCGCACCGACCCCAGGACCACCCTCAGAGGATCCCTCGTCTACCGTCCCCCCCGGACCGCGCGCCCCTTTCAGCGACTCCCTCGCCGACTTCGTCTCCCCGCACGCCCTCGCCTCACCGGACTACATCCTCCTAGGCGACCTCAACTTCCATCTGGAACAAAACAACGACCCCAACACCACCGCCCTGCCCGACAACCTCGGCCTCAAGCAACTGGTGAACATCGCCACCCACATCGCCGGACACACGCTTGACCCTATCTTCTCCGCCAGCAAACACGTCTTCTTCAGCCACACCTCCGCTCTACACTGGACCGACCACAGCTGTGTACATTTCACACTCCGACGCGAGACCCGCCACCTCCGCACTCAACCCATCCCTCGTCGACAGTGGAACAAAATCCCCGAAAAGCAACTCTTCTCCGCACTCGCCGTCAACCAACCTACCCTCACCACCGACCCCAACGACGCAGCCCTCAGCCTCTCGAACTGGATCTCCAACTGCGCAGACAACCTTGCTCCCCTCAGACGCACGCATCAACAGGCCACCACCAAAAAACCTCTCTGGTTCTCTGACACCCTCAAAGAATCGAAGAAAACTTGTCGCGCCCTCGAGAAGGCCTGGCGCAAGGACCACACCGCTGACAACATGACCGCCCTCAAAAACGCAACCCGCGAACACCACCACCTGATCCGCGCAGCCAAAAGGAACTTTTTCACCGACAGACTGGACAAAAACAGCCACAACAGCAGAGAACTTTTCAGCATCGTCAAAGAGTTTTCCAACGCCAACGCCGTCACGCCCTCACAAGACTTGTGCAACTCCCTCGCCACCTTCTTCCATTGCAAGATCAGCGACCTCCACGACAGCTTCGGACACCAGACCCAACCAAGCATCACCGAACCCACACCCCCGGCCATCACCCTCAACGACTGGACCCACATCAATACTGAAGAAACCAAAACCACCATGAACTCTATCCACTCCGGCGCCCCATCGGACCCCTGCCCTCACTTCATCTTCAATAAAGCCGACGACATCATCGCCCCGCACCTCCAGGCCGTCATCAACTCTTCTTTTTCTTCTGCTACCTTCCCCGAAAGCTGGAAACACGCCGAAGTCAACGCCCTACTAAAGAAACCTACGGCTGACCCTAGCGATCTGAAAAACTTCCGCCCCATCTCGCTCCTCCCCTTCCCTGCCAAGGTAATAGAGAAGACACTCAACAAACAGCTTACCACCTTCCTGGAAGACAACAACCTGCTCGACCCTTCACAAACCGGATTCCGAACCAACCACAGCACTGAAACCGCCCTCATCTCAGTCACAGATGACATCAGAACCCTGATGGACAACGGTGAAACAGTCACCCTCATCCTCCTCGACCTCTCGGCTGCCTTCGACACCGTCTGTCACCGCACCCTAATAACCCGCCTCCGCTCCACCGGGATCCAAGGCCAGGCCCTGGACTGGATTGCCTCCTTTCTCTCAAACCGATCTCAAAGAGTTTACCTCCCACCGTTTCGCTCAGACCCCACAGAGATCATCTGCGGCGTACCTCAAGGCTCATCGCTCAGCCCAACACTCTTCAATGTCTACATGAGCCCCCTCGCCAACATCGTACGCAAGCACATCATCATCATCAACTCCTACGCCGACGACACCCAACTTATACTCTCCCTCACCAAGGACCCCGCCAGCGCCAAGACCAACCTACAAGAGGGCATGAAGGACGTCGCAGATTTGATGATGCTCAGCCGCCTAAAGCTGAACTCTGACAAAACGGAAGTCCTCATCCTCGGCAACACCCCGTCCGCTTGGGACGACTCCTGGTGGCCCACGGCCCTCGGCACCGCACCGACCCCCTCAGACCACGCCCGCAACCTCGGCTTCATATTGGACCCTCTTCTCACCATAACCAAGCAAGTCAACGCAGTGTCCTCCGCCTGCTTCCTCACCCTCTGCATGCTCCGCAAGATCTTCCGCTGGATCCCCGCCGACACTAGAAAAACCGTGACCCACGCCCTCGTCACCAGCCGCCTGGACTACGGCAACACCCTCTATGCTGGGACCACCGCTAAACTCCAAAAACGCCTGCAACGTATTCAAAACGCCTCGGCCCGCCTCATCCTCGACGTACCCCGCAACAGCCACATCTCCGCACACCTGAGACACCTTGTAGGAAGTTGGCTCTGTATGTGCTATTTCAAAGTAAGGAATAGCATGTACAGAGTCCAAGGGTTCCCCTTAGAGGTAAAATAGTGGTAAAAAGAGATAATACTAATGCTCTATTTTGTGGTAGTGTGGTCGAGCAGTAGGCTTATCCAAGGAGTAGTGTTAAGCATTTGTTGTACATACACACAGGCAATAAATGAGGTACACACACTCAGAGACAAATCCAGCCAATAGGTTTTGTATAGAAAAATATCTTTTCTTAGTTTATTTTAAGAACCACAGGTTCAAATTTAACATGTAATATCTTGTTTGAAAGGTATTGCAGGTAAGTACATTAGGAACTTTGAATCATTTCAATTGCATGTATACTTTTCAAGTTATTCACAAATAGCTATTTTAAAAGTGGACACTTAGTGCAATTTTCACAGTTCATGGGGGAGGTAAGTTTTTGTTAGTTTTACCAGGTAAGTACGACACTTACAGGGTTCAGTTCTTGGTCCAAGGTAGCCCACCGTTGGGGGTTCAGAGCAACCCCAAAGTTACCACACCAGCAGCTCAGGGCCGGTCAGGTGCAGAGTTCAAAGTGGTGCCCAAAACGCATAGGCTCCAATGGAGAGAAGGGGGTGCCCCGGTTCCAGTCTGCCAGCAGGTAAGTACCCGCGTCTTCGGAGGGCAGACCAGGGGGGTTTTGTAGGGCACCGGGGGGGACACAAGCCCACACAGAAGTTTCACCCTCAGCGGCGCGGGGGCGGCCGGGTGCAGTGTTAGAACAAGCGTCGGGTTCGCAATGGAAGTCAATGAGAGATCAAGGGATCTCTTCAGCGCTGCAGGCAGGCAAGGGGGGGCTTCCTCGGGGAAACATCCACTTGGGCAAGGGAGAGGGACTCCTGGGGGTCACTTCTGCAGTGAAAGTCCGGTCCTTCAGGTCCTGGGGGCTGCGGGTGCAGGGTCTTTTCCAGGCGTCGGGACTTAGGTTTCAGAGAGTCGCGGTCAGGGGAAGCCTCGGGATTCCCTCTGCAGGCGGCGCTGTGGGGGCTCAGGGGGGACAGGTTTTGGTACTCACAGTCGTAGAGTAGTCCGGGGGTCCTCCCTGAGGTGTTGGTTCTCCACCAGCCGAGTCGGGGTCGCCGGGTGCAGTGTTGCAAGTCTCACGCTTCTTGCGGGGAGATTGCAGGGTTCTTTAAAGCTGCTCCTTTGGATAAAGTTGCAGTCTTTTTGGAGCAGGTCCGCTGTCCTCGGGAGTTTCTTGTCGTCGTCGAAGCAGGGCAGTCCTCAGAGGATGCTTGTCCCTTTGGAAGGCGTCGCTGGAGCAGAGTTCTTTGGAAGGCAGGAGACAGGCCGGTGAGGTTCTGGAGCCAAGGCAGTTGTTGTCTTCTGGTCTTCCTCTGCAGGGGTTTCAGCTAGGCAGTCCTTCTTCTTGTTGTTGCAGGAATCTAATTTTCTAGGGTTCAGGGTAGCCCTTAAATACTAAATTTAAGGCCGTGTTTAGGTCTGGGGGGTTAGTAGCCAATGGCTACTAGCCCTGAGGGTGAGTACACCCTCTTTGTGCCTCCTCCCAAGGGGAGGGGGTCACATCCCTAATCCTATTGGGGGAATCCTCCATCTGCAAGATGGAGGATTTCTAAAAGTTAGAGTCACCTCAGCTCAGGACACCTTAGGGGCTGTCCTGACTGGCCAGTGACTCCTCCTTGTTATTCTCATTATTTTCTCCGGCCTTGCCGCCAAAAGTGGGGGCCGGAGGGGGCGGGCAACTCCACTAGCTGGAGTGTCCTGCGGTGCTGTGACAAAGGGGTGAGCCTTTGAGGCTCACCGCCAGGTGTTACAGCTCCTGCCTGGGGGAGGTGTTAGCATCTCCACCCAGTGCAGGCTTTGTTACTGGCCTCAGAGTGACAAAGGCACTCTCCCCATGGGGCCAGCAACATGTCTCTAGTGTGGAAGGCTGCTGGAACCAGTCAGCCTACACAGATAGTCGGTTAAGTTTCAGGGGGCACCTCTAAGGTGCCCTCTGGGGTGTATTTTGCAATAAAATGTACACTGGCATCAGTGTGCATTTATTGTGCTGAGAAGTTTGATACCAAACTTCCCAGTTTTCAGTGTAGCCATTATGGTGCTGTGGAGTTCGTGTTTGACAAACTCCCAGACCATATACTCTTATGGCTACCCTGCACTTACAATGTCTAAGGTTTTGTTTAGACACTGTAGGGGTACCATGCTCATGCACTGGTACCCTCACCTATGGTATAGTGCACCCTGCCTTAGGGCTGTAAGGCCTGCTAGAGGGGTGACTGACCTATACTTGCATAGGCAGTGAGAGGCTGGCATGGCACCCTGAGGGGAGTGCCATGTCGACTTACTCGTTTTGTTCTCACTAGCACACACAAGCTGGCAAGCAGTGTGTCTGTGCTGAGTGAGAGGTCTCCAGGGTGGCATAAGACATGCTGCAGCCCTTAGAGACCTTCCTTGGCATCAGGGCCCTTGGTACTAGCAGTACCAGTTACAAGGGACTTATCTGGATGCCAGGGTCTGCCAATTGTGGATACAAAAGTACAGGTTAGGGAAAGAACACTGGTGCTGGGGCCTGGTTAGCAGGCCTCAGCACACTTTCAATTGTAAACATAGCATCAGCAAAGGCAAAAAGTCAGGGGGCAACCATGCCAAGGAGGCATTTCCTTACACAACCCCCCCCCGAACGAAAGAGGATGAGACTAACCTTTCCCAAGAGAGTCTTCATTTTCTAAGTGGAAGAACCTGGAAAGGCCATCTGCATTGGCATGGGCAGTCCCAGGTCTGTGTTCCACTATAAAGTCCATTCCCTGTAGGGAGATGGACCACCTCAACAGTTTTGGATTTTCACCTTTCATTTGCATCAGCCATTTGAGAGGTCTGTGGTCAGTTTGAACTAGGAAGTGAGTCCCAAAGAGGTATGGTCTCAGCTTCTTCAGGGACCAAACCACAGCAAAGGCCTCCCTCTCAATGGCACTCCAACGCTGCTCCCTGGGGAGTAACCTCCTGCTAATGAAAGCAACAGGCTGGTCAAGGCCATCATCATTTGTTTGGGACAAAACTGCCCCTATCCCATGTTCAGAGGCATCTGTCTGCACAATGAACTGCTTAGAATAATCTGGAGCTTTTAGAACTGGTGCTGAGCACATTGCTTGTTTCAGGGTGTCAAAGGCCTGTTGGCATTCTACAGTCCAGTTCACTTTCTTGGGCATTTTCTTGGAGGTGAGTTCAGTGAGGGCTGTCACAATGGATCCATATCCCTTCACAAACCTCCTGTAATACCCAGTCAAGCCAAGGAATGCCCTGACTTGAGTCTGGGTTTTTGGAGCTACCCAGTCCAGAATAGTCTGGATCTTGGGTTGGAGTGGCTGAACTTGGCCTCCACCTACAAGGTGGCCCAAGTAAACCACAGTTCCCTGCCCTATCTGGCATTTGGATGCCTTGATAGAGAGGCCTGCAGATTGCAGAGCCTTCAAAACCTTCTTCAGGTGGACCAGGTGATCCTGCCAGGTGGAGCTAAAGACAGCAATATCATCAAGATAAGCTGTGCTAAAGGACTCCAAACCAGCAAGGACTTGATTCACCAACCTTTGGAAGGTGGCAGGGGCATTCTTTAAACCAAAGGGCATAACAGTAAACTGATAATGCCCATCAGGTGTGGAGAATGCTGTTTTCTCTTTTGCTCCAGGTGCCATTTTTATTTGCCAGTACCCTGCTGTCAAGTCAAAGGTACTTAAGAATTTGGCAGCACCTAATTTGTCTATGAGCTCATCAGCTCTAGGAATTGGATGGGCGTCTGTCTTGGTGACAGAGTTGAGCCCTCTGTAGTCCACACAAAACCTCATCTCTTTCTTTCCATCTTTGGTGTGAGGTTTGGGGACTAAGACCACTGGGCTAGCCCAGGGGCTGTCAGAGCGCTCAATTACTCCCAATTCCAGCATCTTGTGGACTTCCACCTTGATGCTTTCCTTAACATGGTCAGACTGTCTAAAAATTTTGTTTTTGACAGGCATGCTGTCTCCTGTGTCCACATCATGGGTACACAGGTGTGTCTGACCAGGGGTTAGGGAGAAGAGTTCAGGAAACTGTTGTAGGACTCTCCTACAATCAGCTTGCTGTTGGCCAGAGAGGGTGTCTGAGTAGATCACTCCATCTACTGAGCCATCTTTTGGGTCTGATGACAGAAGATCAGGGAGAGGTTCACTCTCTGCCTCCTGATCCTCATCTGTTACCATCAACAGATTTACATCAGCCCTGTCATGGAAGAGCTTAAGGCGGTTCACATGGATCACCCTCTTGGGGCTCCTGCTTGTGCCCAGGTCCACCAGGTAGGTGACCTGACTCTTCCTTTCTAGCACTGGGTAAGGGCCACTCCATTTGTCCTGAAGTGCCCTGGGAGCCACAGGCTCCAGAACCCAGACTTTCTGCCCTGGTTGGAACTCAACCATTGCAGCCTTTTGGTCATACCAAAACTTCTGGAGCTTTTGGCTGGCCTCAAGGTTTTTGCTTGCCTTTTCCATGTACTCTGCCATTCTAGAGCGAAGGCCAAGTACATAGTCCACTATGTCCTGTTTAGGCTCATGAAGAGGTCTCTCCCAGCCTTCTTTAACAAGAGCAAGTGGTCCCCTTATAGGGTGACCAAACAGAAGTTCAAAGGGTGAGAATCCTACTCCCTTCTGTGGCACCTCTCTGTAAGCGAAAAGCAGACATGGCAAGAGGACATCCCATCTCCTTTTGAGCTTTTCTGGGAGCCCCATGATCATGCCTTTTAATGTCTTGTTGAATCTCTCAACTAAGCCATTAGTTTGTGGATGGTATGGTGTAGTGAATTTGTAAGTCACCCCACACTCATTCCACATGTGTTTTAGGTATGCTGACATGAAGTTGGTACCTCTGTCAGACACCACCTCCTTAGGGAAACCCACTCTGGTAAAGATACCAATGAGGGCCTTGGCTACTGCAGGGGCAGTAGTCGACCTAAGGGGGTCAGCTTCAGGATACCTAGTAGCATGATCCACTACTACTAGGATATACATAGTTCCTGAGGCTGTGGGAGGTTCTAGTGTCCACACCCACTCTTTCAAAGGGGACCCCCACCACTGGAAGTGGAATGAGGGGGGCCTTTGGATGCCCACCTGTCTTACCACTGGCTTGACAGGTGGGGCAGGAGAGGCAAAACTCCTTAACCTTGTGGGACATATTGGGCCAGTAGAAGTGGTTGACTAACCTCTCCCACGTCTTGGTTTGTCCCAAATGCCCAGCAAGGGGAATATCATGGGCTAAGGTCAGAATAAACTCTCTGAACGACTGAGGCACTACCACTCTCCTAGTGGCACCAGGTTTGGGGTCTCTGGCCTCAGTGTACAGGAGTCCATCTTCCCAATAGACCCTATGTGTTCCATTTTTCTTGCCCTTGGACTCTTCAGCAGCTTGCTGCCTAAGGCCTTCAAGAGAGGGACAGGTTTCTTGTCCCTTACACAGCTCCTCCCTTGAGGGTCCCCCTGGGCCTAAGAGCGCAACCTGATAAGGTTCAAGCTCCAAAGGCTCAGTTCCCTAAGAGGGCATAACTTCTTCCTGAGAAGAGAGGTTCTCTTTTTCGGACTGTGTTGCAGTTGGTTTCCCAACTGACTTTCCTTTTCTCTTGGTAGGCTGGGCCTTTCTTCCAGACTCCAGCTCTACTTTTTCACCCTGTGCCTTGCACTGTGCTCTTGTTTTTACACACACCAGTTCAGGGATACCCAGCATGGCTGCATGGGTTTTTAGTTCTACCTCAGCCCATGCTGAGGACTCCAGGTCATTTCCAAGCAGACAGTCTACTGGGATGTTTGAGGAGACCACCACCTGTTTCAGGCCATTGACCCCTCCCCATTCTAAAGTTACCATTGCCACGGGATGTGCTTTAGTCTGATTGTCAGCGTTGGTGACTGTATAGGTTTTTCCAGTCAGGTATTGGCCAGGGGAAACCAGTTTCTCTGTCACCATGGTGACACTGGCACCTGTATCCCTCAGGCCCTCTACACTTGTCCCATTAATAAAGAGCTGCTGCCTGTATTTTTGCATGTTAGGCGGCCAGGCAGCTAGTGTGGCTAAATCCACCCCACCCTCAGAGACTAGAGTAGCTTCAGTGTGGACCCTGATTTGCTCTGGGCACACTGTTGATCCCACTTGGAGACTAGCCATTCCAGTGTTACCTGGATTGGAGTTTGGAGTGGAACTTTTCTTGGGACAGGCCTTGTCTCCAGTTTGGTGTCCAGACTGACTACAGTTTCGACACCAAGCCTTTTTGGGATCAAAGTTTTTACCCTTGTACCCAGGATTGTTTTGTGAAGAGGCTCTGGGCCCACCCTCCTGTGCAGGTTTTTGGGGGCCTGTAGAAGACTCTTTACTATTTTTATTTTTGGCTGTCTCACCACCTTTCCCCTGGGGAGGTTTTGTGACCCCTTTCTTTTGGTCACCCCCTGTGGAAGTTTTGGACACCCTTGTCTTGACCCAATGGTCCGCCTTCTTTCCCAATTCTTGGGGAGAAATTGGTCCTAGGTCTACCAGATGCTGATGCAGTTTATCATTGAAACAATTACTTAACAGGTGTTCTTTCACAAATAAATTGTACAGCCCATCATAATTACTTACACCACTGCCTTGAATCCAACCATCTAGTGTTTTTACTGAGTAGTCTACAAAGTCAACCCAGGTCTGGCTCGAGGATTTTTGAGCCCCTCTGAATCTAATCCTATACTCCTCAGTGGAGAATCCAAAGCCCTCAATCAGGGTACCCTTCATGAGGTCATAAGATTCTGCATCTTTTCCAGAGAGTGTGAGGAGTCTATCCCTACACTTCCCTGTGAACATTTCCCAAAGGAGAGCACCCCAGTGAGATCTGTTCACTTTTCTGGTTACACAAGCCCTCTCAAAAGCTGTGAACCATTTGGTGATGTCATCACCATCTTCATATTTAGTTACAATCCCTTTAGGGATTTTCAACATGTCAGGAGAATCTCTGACCCTATTTATGTTGCTGCCACCATTGATGGGTCCTAGGCCCATCTCTTGCCTTTCCCTTTCTATGGCTAGGATCTGTCTTTCCAAAGCCAATCTTTTGGCCATCCTGGCTAGCTGGATGTCCTCTTCACTGGAGTTATCCTCAGTGATTTCAGAGTTGTTGGTCCCTCCTGTGAGGGAGCCAGCATCTCTGACTATTATTTGTGGAGTCAGGGCTTGAGAAGCCCTGTTCTCCCTAAGTAGGACTGGTAGGGGGGAATTTTCCTCCAAGTCACTATCTTCATCCTCTGTGTTGCCATCCTCAGAGGGGTTGGCCTTTTCAAACTCTGCCAACAGCTCCTGGAGCTGTAGTTTGGAAGGTCTGGGGCCCATTACTATTTTCTTTATTTTACAGAGTGACCTTAGCTCCCTCATCTTAAGATGGAGGTAAGGTGTGGTGTCGAGTTCCACCACATTCATCTCTGCACTAGACATTATGGTTCTAGAAGTTGGAATACTTTTTAAGAAACTAAAACTGGTTCTAGAATCTAATTCAAACTTTTACAAACTTTTAAACTCTAAAAGAAATGCTAACAGGGACTAACACAAGGCCCTAGCAGGACTTTAAAGAATTTAGAAAACTTTTCAAATTGCAAAAATCAATTTCTAATGACAATTTTGGAATTTGTCGTGTGATCAGGTATTGGCTGAGTAGTCCAGCAAATGCAAAGTCTTGTACCCCACCGCTGATCCACCAATGTAGGAAGTTGGCTCTGTATGTGCTATTTCAAAGTAAGGAATAGCATGTACAGAGTCCAAGGGTTCCCCTTAGAGGTAAAATAGTGGTAAAAAGAGATAATACTAATGCTCTATTTTGTGGTAGTGTGGTCGAGCAGTAGGCTTATCCAAGGAGTAGTGTTAAGCATTTGTTGTACATACACATAGACAATAAATGAGGTACACACACTCAGAGACAAATCCAGCCAATAGGTTTTGTATAGAAAAATATCTTTTCTTAGTTTATTTTAAGAACCACAGGTTCAAATTTAACATGTAATATCTTGTTTGAAAGGTATTGCAGGTAAGTACATTAGGAACTTTGAATCATTTCAATTGCATGTATACTTTTCAAGTTATTCACAAATAGCTATTTTAAAAGTGGACACTTAGTGCAATTTTCACAGTTCCTGGGGGAGGTAAGTTTTTGTTAGTTTTACCAGGTAAGTACGACACTTACAGGGTTCAGTTCTTGGTCCAAGGTAGCCCACCGTTGGGGGTTCAGAGCAACCCCAAAGTTACCACACCAGCAGCTCAGGGCCGGTCAGGTGCAGAGTTCAAAGTGGTGCCCAAAACGCATAGGCTCCAATGGAGAGAAGGGGGTGCCCCGGTTCCAGTCTGCCAGCAGGTAAGTACCCGCGTCTTCGGAGGGCAGACCAGGGGGGTTTTGTAGGGCACCGGGGGGGACACAAGCCCACACAGAAGTTTCACCCTCAGCGGCGCGGGGGCGGCCGGGTGCAGTGTTAGAACAAGCGTCGGGTTCGCAATGGAAGTCAATGAGAGATCAAGGGATCTCTTCAGCGCTGCAGGCAGGCAAGGGGGGGCTTCCTCGGGGAAACCTCCACTTGGGCAAGGGAGAGGGACTCCTGGGGGTCACTTCTGCAGTGAAAGTCCGGTCCTTCAGGTCCTGGGGGCTGCGGGTGCAGGGTCTTTTCCAGGCGTCGGGACTTAGGTTTCAGAGAGTCGCGGTCAGGGGAAGCCTCGGGATTCCCTCTGCAGGCGGCGCTGTGGGGGCTCAGGGGGGACAGGTTTTGGTACTCACAGTCGTAGAGTAGTCCGGGGGTCCTCCCTGAGGTGTTGGTTCTCCACCAGCCGAGTCGGGGTCGCCGGGTGCAGTGTTGCAAGTCTCACGCTTCTTGCGGGGAGATTGCAGGGTTCTTTAAAGCTGCTCCTTTGGATAAAGTTGCAGTCTTTTTGGAGCAGGTCCGCTGTCCTCGGGAGTTTCTTGTCGTCGTCGAAGCAGGGCAGTCCTCAGAGGATGCTTGTCCCTTTGGAAGGCGTCGCTGGAGCAGAGTTCTTTGGAAGGCAGGAGACAGGCCGGTGAGGTTCTGGAGCCAAGGCAGTTGTTGTCTTCTGGTCTTCCTCTGCAGGGGTTTCAGCTAGGCAGTCCTTCTTCTTGTTGTTGCAGGAATCTAATTTTCTAGGGTTCAGGGTAGCCCTTAAATACTAAATTTAAGGGCGTGTTTAGGTCTGGGGGGTTAGTAGCCAATGGCTACTAGCCCTGAGGGTGAGTACACCCTCTTTGTGCCTCCTCCCAAGGGGAGGGGGTCACATCCCTAATCCTATTGGGGGAATCCTCCATCTGCAAGATGGAGGATTTCTAAAAGTTAGAGTCACCTCAGCTCAGGACACCTTAGGGGCTGTCCTGACTGGCCAGTGACTCCTCCTTGTTATTCTCATTATTTTCTCAGGCCTTGCCGCCAAAAGTGGGGGCCGGAGGGGGCGGGCAACTCCACTAGCTGGAGTGTCCTGCGGTGCTGTGACAAAGGGGTGAGCCTTTGAGGCTCACCGCCAGGTGTTACAGCTCCTGCCTGGGGGAGGTGTTAGCATCTCCACCCAGTGCAGGCTTTGTTACTGGCCTCAGAGTGACAAAGGCACTCTCCCCATGGGGCCAGCAACATGTCTCTAGTGTGGCAGGCTGCTGGAACCAGTCAGCCTACACAGATAGTCAGTTAAGTTTCAGGGGGCACCTCTAAGGTGCCCTCTGGGGTGTATTTTGCAATAAAATGTACACTGGCATCAGTGTGCATTTATTGTGCTGAGAAGTTTGATACCAAACTTCCCAGTTTTCAGTGTAGCCATTATGGTGCTGTGGAGTTCGTGTTTGACAAACTCCCAGACCATATACTCTTATGGCTACCCTGCACTTACAATGTCTAAGGTTTTGTTTAGACACTGTAGGGGTACCATGCTCATGCACTGGTACCCTCACCTATGGTATAGTGCACCCTGCCTTAGGGCTGTAAGGCCTGCTAGAGGGGTGACTGACCTATACTTGCATAGGCAGTGAGAGGATGGCATGGCACCCTGAGGGGAGTGCCATGTCGACTTACTCGTTTTGTTCTCACTAGCACACACAAGCTGGCATAAGACATGCTGCAGCCCTTAGAGACCTTCCTTGGCATCAGGGCCCTTGGTACTAGCAGTACCAGTTACAAGGGACTTATCTGGATGCCAGGGTCTGCCAATTGTGGATACAAAAGTACAGGTTAGGGAAAGAACACTGGTGCTGGGGCCTGGTTAGCAGGCCTCAGCACACTTTCAATTGTAAACATAGCATCAGCAAAGGCAAAAAGTCAGGGGGTAACCATGCCAAGGAGGCATTTCCTTACACACCTGCATTGGCTCCCAGTCAGCAAAAGGATCACCTTCAGACTTCTCACCCACGCACACAAAGCCCTCCACAACAAGGGACCGGAATACCTCAACCGTCGCCTCAGCTTCTACGCCCCCACCCGTCTCCTCCGTTCCTCTGGCCTCGCGCTCGCTGCCGTCCCTCGCATCCGCCGCTCCACGGCGGGTGGGAGGTCCTTCTCCTTCCTGGCAGCCAAGACCTGGAACACCCTCCCCACCAGCCTCAGGACCACTCCGCGTTCCGGAGACTCCTCAAAACCTGGCTTTTCGAGCAGCAGTAACCCCCCCCTTCCCCCTAGCGCCTTGAGACCCGCACGGGTGAGTAGCGCGCTTTATAAATGTAAATGATTTGATTTGATCACCTCTGCCAACTGCATCTGATCGCATTGCAATGTCTTGTTACAATGGAAATCTCTTAACACCAACAATCCTGGACACTGTGCGATAGTCGTATAAAAAAGGGATCGCTACTAAATATGGCCCCCTGTACTGGAACTGGTGCTGAATAATAGAAGCTTCCACCATTGGGAGGCAAACGAAAGCAAAGGAAACAGAATGAGGGGGTCATTATGACCCCGGCAGACGGCATTCATATAGGGAAAAGTACTGCCAACAGCCTGGCAGTACTTTTCTCCATATTAAGACATTGGCGGTTTGGCTTTGGCCAAACCGCCAATGTACCACACCGACTGCCACGGCGGTAATGACCGCCAGGCTGGAGACTTCACTCTTTAGCCCGGCAGCTGTCACTTGCCCACCTGCGGATTACGACCCCACCTACCGCCATGGTTTTCGTGGCATCCTTACCGTCACGAAAATCATGGTGGTAGCCATTATCAGTGACAGGGAATTCCTTCCCTGTCACTGATAGGGGTTTTCCCCGCCCCTCCCCCTCTCCCCACGTTACCCCCCCAACTCCATTCCCATCCAGACCCCCCTTCCTACACGCACCTTCATTCACACACGAACACACGCATACACACACTCATTCCCACATTCATCCATGCATGCATACATCCATTCACACACACATCCAGCACACACTTACATACATACAAGCACACATGCATTCACACAACACAACATATACGCACTCACACATCCATACATGCACACACATACAACACGCAACACACACCCACAAACACATTCACACACACCCCTACAACACCCCACTCCCCTGTCGGAGCACCTGACTTACTGTTATCAGGGGGTCCTCCAGCAGGAGACAGGAAGGGGCGCTGCTGCCAGCAGCACTGACCGCCAGCAGAACACCGACAGGCAGTATCATGTGTCATGATACGGTCTGCGGAGGTCTACTGGCGTGGCGCTGCTGCTGGCAGCAGTGCCACGTTACCGCCATCCGCCGGCATGGCCACATCCGGATTTCTGCCATCCTTCTGGCGGAAATCCGGCTTTGGTTATAATCCGGCTGACGGCTGGTAGCCGCGGTGACAGTCTTCTGGCTGCCGTCGCTGCGGCGAAGGCGGGTTTTACTGCTGGGGTCAAAATGACCCCCAGAGTTCGTTAAATATAGAAGCAGTAGAAAGTTGAACGTTCTCAGTGTTAAAATCAGTGCTGAATAGTGTATTAATATTGTGTCATGTTCTTTTGTATAGCGCAGTATTCACCCAAGTAGATAGCCAGGAGCCTGGCCAGGTATGTAGTCCCCAAGATGCTTATATGAAGAGCTAGGTCTTCAGCTTCCTGCAGAACTCAAGAAGTGAGGAGGAGCCAGCTATGGCAGATTTTTGGCGGCAGGGATATATAGGGCGTGTAGGTTCATCAAGAACCCTAGGTACCCAGAGCCAATAAATGATCTGCATCTTGCAATGGGTTTTATTGTATACCAGGTATATAGTAATTCAATTGATGAAATATAAAGAGTAAAAAATAGGTATCAAGGAAACCTTTGTATTTCCAAAATGGGCATAAGTTGTTGGGAAGCAGTGGTTATTTGCACATCACTGAATTCCAGGATCCCCATACTACCATGTGAATTACAGGGCATTTCTCAAATAGACATGTTTTTTACACACTGTCTTACATTTGGAAGGAAAAAATGTAAAGAAAGACAAGGGGCAATAACACTTGTTCTCCTATTCTGTGTTCCCCCCAAGTCTCCCGATAAAAATGGTACCTCACTTGTGTGTGTAGGCTTAGTGCCCGCGACAGGAAACGCAACGTGGACACATCACATTTTCCCACTGTAATCTGACATGTTTTTTGGAAAGTGCTAAGCTGTGGAATTTGGCTTCTAGCTCATCCGGCACCTAGGAAAACCTAGAAAACCTGGAAATTTCTGCAAACTAGACACTAGAGGGACCCAGGATGGGGTAACTTGTGGTGCTCTCACCAGGTTCAGTTACCCAGAGTCCTTAGCAAACCTCAAAAAAAGATTTAAGGGGTCACTCCCTATATATATTCAGGTAGCAAACAGATATATAAATATATATATATATATATATATATATATTTATATATCTGTTTGCTACCTGAACCGCCATTGTCCCCTTCTCAAGCACATGCCTGCTGCAGAGATAGGACATGACTTACATGAAGTGGCGCAGATTACAATAATCGGCGTTTCCAGGCTGTGTGAGGAGTCTCAGGGGTGAGATGTGGCAAGGTGAAATGGATTATTAGAACTACTGATAAAGGGACACACGCACGTTTTGAAATTTGAGTAAGAGAGAGATGGAGGCTGGGAATGCACTTGCCACTACAGTACAGCTAAGTGCCCAAAACCAAAATGTTCTTGGTATTACAATCCACTGAGAGAAAATATGATTGGGACTGTGTAAAAACAATTAAGAAAAATCAGAGTGGTAGCATTTCCAGCTTGGTGCATTATGGGAAATGAAGTCTGTTAGTAATCATGAATGAATTGAAGGAGGAGTAAAAAGGTATTTAAACACTTGTGGGCATGTGTCCTGTAATTACCACCATCTGAAGAAGGCACTTCGCCGAAACTCGTCATGCTGGTGTGAGGAAGTGGAATCCAAGCGTGCCTCTGGCTCTGTAGTGGAGCTGCTTGGTTTGGACACATATATATATATATATATATATATAAAATTAAACAACCCCTGGCATCTAGCAGTTTTGGGCCCTTGGGGGAAGATGGGCCTAATAGAAATAGGCTGATCTGCTCACAAGGGGAGCAGAAATGGCCTTATTAAAAAAATGCCCCCCTTGGGGAGCGACCCTTGCCCAAGGGGAAGCTCCCCTCATTTCCATTTCATTAAAAAAAATAAACTCCCTGGTGTCTAGTGGGCATTTCTGCAGACATGAAAGGAAAGGAAAAACCTTTCCTTTCATGCCTCTCCGACCTGCCCTTTCCCCCGGTCAGAAGGTGATAAGGTCAGTGCACGAGTGCGCACTTATGTAATCAGACGTATCGGGGGGGGGGGAGGGAATGGAGAAGGACCAATAGCACCCCTCCCTTGGGCCGAGTGCAGGACAAGCTGGTTACGCCCAATGCACACAGCAACTGTGGCCGAGGACGTAACCAGCTCGTCCCTGGCACCCGAGGGTTTAAAACACGTTGACATGATATTTAACTAAAGCAGAAACGAACAAAGGCAGCACATGAATACATTATCTACATGTTATAGGCCTAACGAGCACAGCCTTCCTCATAATCATTCAAAGCAATGCGGGATAAACTGCACTGCCCGTATTCCTCGTCCAGCTGCAATTCTGACTCACTTTAGTGCATACCTACAGACCCTAGTTTTGTAATATATATATATATTTTTTTTCCACTGAGAAAAAAAAGGTTACAGGGGTGTTATCATTAGATTCTGAATTTACTTGCACAAAACCATAGAAAATCAGATGTTAGAGTTATTTCAGATAACTATAACTCGTGCCCTAAGGTAAAAATTACTTGCGCCCCGCCATGCACAGTCTTGTCATCAATAATTTCATTGGAAATGTTGTAATGATAATATCAATGGTGCAACAGAAGATGTCATGTTTGACATAATATGTGGGGTAATTACCAGTGCATGGCGAGGGCGCGAGTTATAGTTACCTTAGGGTACAATTTATAGCTACTTGAAATAACTCTAGCAGCTGAATTTCTATGGTTTTGTGTGTGTAAATTTAAAACCTAACTATAATGTCCCTGTAAGCTTTGGTTCTCTCAGTGAATTTCTATGTTTTTTTTTAAACAACAGGGGGTTGTCTGCACAACCTATACCCCACATGTATCCCGCCCATGCCCCACTAAGATTCGTCAAATGGCACCAAAATTATTGGCAAAACAAAAAACGCTTTCCGAAGAAATCTAGATCCTAACTATAACTACCCACTGGTGACAGCAAGTAGGTAAGATATCTCTCTCTCTCTATATATATATATATATATATATATATATATATATATATATATATATATATATGGAAAATGTCACTTACCCAGTGTACATCTGTTCGTGGCATTAGTCGCTACAGATTCACATGCTGTGCAAATCCCGCCATCTGGTGTTGGGCTCGGAGTGTTACAAGTTGTTTTTCTTCTAAGAAGTCTTTTCGAGTCACGAGATCTCCTCCCATTTCGGCTCCATTGCGCATGGGCGTCGACTCCTTGTTAGATTGTTTTCCCCCACAGAGGGTGAGGTAGGAGTTGTATATCCTAGTAATAGTGCCCATGCAATGGAGTGAATACGTATGTACATAATGTAGTTTAAAGTAATATATATATTTACAAATTAACAGATGTTCAAGATCAACTTCTAAACGGCTACAGGCTCCCGGGGAGGCGGGTGGGCGCATGTGAATCTGCAGCGACTAATGCCACGAACAGATGTACACTGGGTAAGTGACATTTTCCGTTCGGTGGCATGTGTAGCTGCAGATACACATGCTGTGCATAGAGTAGTAAGCAGTTATCTCCCCAAAAGCGGTGGTTCAGCCTGTAGGAGTTGAAGTTGTCTGAAACAATGTTCGTAGTACTGCTTGGCCTACTGTGGCTTGCTGTGTTGTTAGCACATCTACACAGTAGTGTTTGGTAAATGTATGAGGCGTAGACCATGTAGCTGCCCTACATATTTCTGTTATTGGAATATTTCCTAGAAAGGCCATGGTAGCACCTTTCTTTCTAGTTGAGTGTGCCTTTGGTGTAATAGGCAGTTCTGTTTTTGCTTTAAGATAACAGGTTTGAATGCACTTAACTATCCATCTAGCAATGCCTTGCTTAGAAATTGGATTTCCTCTATGAGGTTTTTGGAAAGCAATAAATAATTGTTTTGTTTTGCGAATTAGTTTTGTTCTGTCAATATAGTACATTAACGCTCTTTTGATGTCTAATGTATGTAGTGCTCTTTCAGCTACGGAGTCTGGCTGTGGGAAGAACACTGGTAATTCTACTGTTTGATTTAAGTGGAACGGTGATATGACTTTTGGTAAAAATTTAGGATTTGTTCGTAGAACTACTTTATGCTTGTGTATCTGAATAAATGGTTCTTGTATGGTAAATGCTTGAATCTCACTTACTCTTCTTAAAGATGTGATGGCAATTTAAAATGCAACTTTCCATGTTAAGTATTGCATTTCACAAGAGTGCATGGGCTCAAAAGGTGGACCCATGAGTCGTGTTAAGACAATGTTGAGGTTCCATGAAGGAACTGGTGGTGTTCTTGGTGGAATAATTCTCTTTAGACCTTTCATAAATGCATTTATGACTGGTATTCTAAATAGAGAAGTTAAGTGCGTAATTTCCAGGTAAGCTGAAATTGCTGTAAGATGTATTTTAATGGAAGAAAAACCTAGCTTTGATTTTTGCAAATGTAGTAAGTATCCTACGATGTCTTTGGCAGATGCTTGTAAGGGTTGAATTTGATTATTATAGCAGTAATAAACAAATCTTTTCCACTTATTTGCATAGCAATGTCCTAGCTTGTTTTATGACCTCCATACATTCCTGTGTAAGGTCTAAATATCCGAACTCTAGGACTTCAGGAGCCAGATTGCTAGATTCAGCGATGCTGGATTTGGGTGTCTGATCTGTTGTTTGTGTTGCGTTAACAGATCTGGTATGTTTGGTAGTTTGACATGAGGCACTACTGAGAGGTCTAGTAGTGTTGTGTACCAAGGTTGCCTTGCCCATGTTGGTGCTATTAGTATAAGTTTGAGTTTGTTTTGACTCAGCTTGTATACTAGATATGGAAGGAGTGGGAGAGGGGGAAAAGCGTAAGCAAATATCCCTGTCCAACTCATCCATAACGCATTGCCCCGAGACTGATCTTGTGGGTACCTGGATGCGAAGTTTTGGCATTTTGCGTTTTCCTTTGTTGCAAATAGATCTATTTGTGGTGTTCCCCAACTCTGGAAGTAAGTATTCAGTATTTGGGGGTGAATCTCCCATTCGTGGATCTGTTGGTGATCCCGAGAAAGATTGTCTGCTAGCTGGTTCTGAATTCCTGGAATAAATTGTGCTATTAGGCGAATGTGGTTGTGAATCGCCCAATGTCATATTTTCTGTGCCAGGAGACACAACTGTGTGGAGTGTGTGCCTCCCTGTTTTTTTAGGTAATACATCGTTGTCATGTTGTCTGTTTTGACAAGAATGTGTTTGTAGCTTATTATGGGTTGAAATGCTTTCAGCGCTAGAAATACTGCCAATAGTTCTAAGTGATTTATGTGAAACTGTTTTTGGTGAGTGTCCCATTGTCCCTGGATGCTGTATTGATTGAGGTGTGCTCCCCACCCTATCATGGAGGCATCTGTTGTTATTACATATTGTGGCACTGGGTCTTGGAAAGGCCGCCCTTGGTTTAAATTTATACTGTTCCACCATTGAAGCGAGGTGTATGTTTGGCGGTCTACCAACACCAGATCTAGAATTTGACCCTGTGCCTGTGACCACTGTGATGCTAGGCACTGTTGTAAGGGCCGCATGTGCAACCTTGCGTTTGGGACAATGGCTATGCATGAGGACATCATGCCTAAGAGTTTCATCACCATTTTGACTTGTATTTTTTGATTTGGATACATGGCCTGTATTACATTGTGAAATGCCTGAACTCTTTGTGGACTTGGAGTGGCAATCCCTTTTGCTGTGTTGATTGTCGCCCCTAAGTATTGCTGTGTTTGACACGGCAGAAGGTGTGACTTTGTGTATTTGATTGTGAAACCTAGTTTGTGGAGGGTTTCTATGACATACTCTGTGTGTTGTGAACACTTTTTTAGCGTGTTGGTTTTGATTAACCAATCGTCTAGGTATGGGAACACATGTATTTGCTGCCTTCTGATATGTGCAGCTACGACTGCTAGGCACTTTGTAAAAACTCTTGGCGCAGTTGTTATTCCGAATGGCAACACCTTGAATTGGTAATGTATCCCTTGGAATACAAACCTTAAGTACTTTCTGTGTGAAGGATGTATCGGTATATGGAAATATGCATCCTTTAGGTCTAGTGTTGTCATGTAGTCTTGTTGTTTGAGTAGTGGGATTACGTCTTGTAATGTCACCATGTGAAAGTGATCTGATTTGATGTAGGTATTTAATGTTCGGAGATCTAATATAGGTCTCAGAGTCTTGTCTTTTTTGGGTATGAGAAAGTACAGAGAGTAAACTCCTGTTCCTTTCTGGTGTTCTGGTACTAATTCTATTGCTTCTTTTAGTAGTAATGCCTGAACTTCTAGTCCTAGAAGATTTATATGTTCTTTTGACATATTGTGTGTTTTCGGTGGTACGTTTGGAGGGAATTTGAGAAATTCTATGCAATAACCATGCTGGATAATTGCCAGTACCCAAGTGTCTTTTGTTATCTCCTCCCAATGTTTGTAAAATAGTCTAAGTCTCTCCCCCACAGGTGTTATGTGTTGGGGATGTGTGACTTGGAAGTCACTGTTTGTTTTGAGGGATTTTGGGGCTTTGGAACTTCCCTCTATTTTTTGGGAATTGTGCCCCTCTATATTGCCCCCGAAAACTTCCCCGCTGGTATTGGCTTTGATAAGTGGGCCTTGCTTGTGAGGTTGTGGCCTCTGTAGGTTGACCTCGAAACCCTCCCCTAAATGGTGTCTTGCGAAATGTGCCTCTGCTTTGTGGGGAGTAGAGTGCGCCCATGGCTTTTGCGGTATCAGTATCTTTTTTGAGTTTTTCAATAGCAGTGTCGACTTCCGGCCCAAACAACTGCTGTTCATTAAAGGGCATATTCAGCACGGCTTGTTGTATTTCCGGCTTGAATCCTGACGTACGCAACCATGCGTGTCTCCTTATTGTTATTGCAGTATTTACTGTCCTTGCAGCTGTATCTGCTGTGTCCATTGATGACCGTATCTGATTATTGGAGATACTTTGTCCTTCTTCTACCACTTGTTGTGCCCTTTTCTGGAACTCTTTGTGTAAGTGTTCTATGAAATGCTGCATTTCGTCCCAATGAGCTCTATCGTATCTTGCCAAAAGTGCTTGTGAATTGGCAATACGCCATTGGTTTGGTGCTTGTGCTGCAACTCTTTTACCCGCAGCATCGAATTTGCGACTCTCCTTGTCTGGAGGTGGTGCATCTCCCGAGGTATGAGAGTTTGCTCTCTTGCGAGCTGCCCCAACAACCACAGAATCTGGTGTTAATTGCTGCGTAATATAAACAGGGTCTGTTGGTGGTGGCTTGTACTTTTTTTCCACCCTTGGAGTTATGGCTCTGCCTTTAACAGGATCCTGAAATATTTGTTTTGAATGTTTTAGCATTCCCGGGAGCATAGGTAAGCTTTGGTATTGGCTATGAGTGGAGGAGAGTGTATTAAATAAAAAGTCATCCTCAATTGGTTCTGAATGCAAGGTGACGTTATGAAACGCAGCTGCCCTTGAGACCACCTGCGTGTAGGATGTACTGTCTTCAGGTGGCGACGGCCTTGTAGGGTAACAGTCTGGGCTGTTATCTGATACAGGAGCATCATAAAGGTCCCATGCATCAGGATCATCTTGACTCATTGCAGTATGAGTCGGGGATTGCATCAGTGGTGGAGTGGCTACCGGTGATGTGTGCATTGATGGTGGTGGAGTTGTTTGTCTTGCCACCTTTGCCTGTGGCTGCTTGTCCTTTTCTTGAAAGGCAAGTCTTCTTTTCATCTTAATTGGGGGAAGAGTGCTTATCTTCCCTGTGTCTTTTTGAATGTGGAGCCTTCTTTGAGTGTAGTCTGGCTCAACAGATTGAAGTTCCTCTCCGAACTTATGTCCTTGCATCTGGGAGGACAATCCCTGTTCCTCTATGTAGGAACCTGTTTTCGGTTCCGAGGCTGGATGTTTCAGAATCTAAATCTTTTCGGTCGCCTTTTTGGGCTCCGAGGCAACCTTCTTTATTTTCGGCGTTGTGGTGTCTCGGTGCCAAACCATTTCGGTGCCACTGTCTCGGTGCCGAATCTGTTCGGAGCCGCTGTCTCGGGCCCGAGATAGCTGTGTGGCGGTATCTCGACAGGAGTCGGATGACTTTGCCACATGCATGCCCTTTTTCGGTGCCGATGATCGGTCACCTATTTTTCGGATTAAGCCATGGCCTGTTGGCGGTGGCGTCCCCTGGGCTTTTGTTGTCTTCTCGTGAGTTTTATGTTTCGACGTCTTACTCACGGTTTTCAGCGTTTCTTCGGGATCGAGCTCGTCCGAGTCCGATTCATGGATGGAGAAGCTTTCTTCTTCCTCTTCGAAACGCCCTTGTCCTGTCGGCGCCGACGCCATCTGCAGTCTTCTTGCTCTTCGGTCTTTTAATGTCTTCCTCGAACGAAACGCTCGACAGGCTTCACAGGTATCCTCCTTGTGCTCTGGAGACAGACACAAGTTACAGACCAGATGCTGATCTGTATATGGATACTTGTTATGACATTTTGGGCAGAAGCGGAATGGGGTCCGTTCCATCAGCCTGGAAGAAACACGTGGCCGGGCCGACCAGGCCCCGACGGGGGGATCGAAAAAACCCCTAAGGGCCACCGGAGCTCTTCAAAAGTCGGTGTCGATCTGTTATAACTAACCCGATACCGAACGCAAACAATACCGGCGATTTTTCCGAGATTCTAACTAACTTTCCGACCCGAAACACGGAGCGAAAAGGAACACGTCCGAACCCGATGGCGGAAAAAAAACAATCTAACATGGAGTCGACGCCCATGCGCAATGGAGCCGAAATGGGAGGAGTCCCTCGATCTCGTGACTCGAAAAGACTTCTTCGAAGAAAAACAACTTGTAACACTCCGAGCCCAACACCAGATGGCGGGATGTGCACAGCATGTGTATCTGCAGCTACACATGCCACCGAACATATATATATATATATATATATATATATATATATATATATATATATATATATATATATATTTGTGTTGGCGTTAATAGGTTTCCTACAAATCCATCCAAACATATTTTACAGGCAACAAAAGAGGATGACGTCAACTCACCTTGTCCCCAATTCGACAGAGATATTCAGCTTTTGCCATCATGGCATCACGAATTTCACTTTCACCCAAATTCTTTTCTGCATCTTCCAATACGTCATCTAGCCGTTTCAACTCATCCTCATTAGCTTTCTTCATTTTACTTAACAGGTCGGTATCCACTTGCCACTCAAGCTGTTTACATAGTCCCTCATAATATGGTGCCATGTCTGAGGAGGAAAAGAAACACACTACTATAATCCTAGTAATCATAGCACACACAGAAAAAACACATTTACAAAGGCGTGTACTTTAACTTAAATAATTTTCCATCCCACTCTCTCACATCATGCCACGTCCTTTTAATTTAAAAAACGGAGTAAACGCCACAGCTCCCAAAAACTCATCACACAGGAATCACTGTGAGCTATGTGCAAACACAAGAAATGTCTACTCTGCAGCTAGTTCAAATGTATTGTTTGATTTAATTAAAAGGCATTAAAACATGCATCCAAATGCGGCAGATGCATTATTATCTACAAGATTATTTTCCATTAAAAACAGAATCCAAAATATAATCACCACAAGCTCTGCTAACATTTGTTATAAAGCAGGTAATCACTCCAATAAAAAGTATGTTATAAATAATTTAAAAAAAACACCCAAATAAAAACAGCTAAATTCAACGTTGTTAAGTTTCAACATTAAAACAATCCACCCCCCCCCCCCTCCAAACAGCTGGTGACCTGGTTTTAACGAAAACATCATTACAAAAGCTTTATATTATAAAATGTACAATTTATCACCATGTTCTGTAACTACATAAGGTTGACCAGCATAGGCCATATAAACGTATTGCCTTCAACCCTACTGTGCACAGACAACACTCAGCTCCACCCCCGCCATGAGGGCAGACACGATTTTACCATTCCTGATCTCCCTTCCATTCTTACTATGAAAACTTTATGGGACGCCCTGTCGGACATGCTGCTCGAGGGAAACCACTTAGTGTAAATCACCAGCCCCTCTCTCTTATATAGATAAGGCATAATGATTACTGGAACATAACGAAAGCTGTCCTGCTCAAGTCACAGCTACATAAAATAAAAGAAAGAAATCACTGGCCGGAAGCCAAAATGTGACTCCCTAAAACAAACATTACAAAGCCAATAGTTCTCACCTCTGGGACATACTGACTCTTTTTTTTTTACTTTGCCAATGGCTTTAGCCATGCTGTAAAACATCTCTCGGTCTGTGCAGAATGGCAAAAAAGATAACGCATATAATGCATCTGTAGACATGCGCACCAAGCAGGTGCTGGACTACAAAACAATGCAAGCATTTTTTTTCATTTTTGTTTACAGATCCAAGTTGGATTGGAAATTAAAAAGAAAAAAAAAAAAGTAGTGTGAGCTGGTGGGGGAAGCAATACAGAGGGAGGTTGGAATCCATGGACAACGGGTGGGGAAGCAACAGAAGAGCCGGGGAAGCAACAGAAGAGCAAGGGAGAGAAACAAATGAAAAGTTCAGTGTGTAGCAAGAAGCAAATAGATAAGAAAGTGCAACGTGAAGCCCTGGGGAGAGGCACATTGGTGAGAAGGAAATGCAGGAATTAGAAGCACACAAGGGCGAGCACATCACAGCGGAAAGTGGGGAGAAGCACCCATGCAAAGGGCAACACGGGGGGGAAGAGGAGAGGAGAGAGAAAAAACGAGAACACGAACACACGAGGAGGACAGCTGGAAAACATATGGACTCTTGTGGAGTGCTTAAGGAGAAAGAAAAAACTAGTGCCTGAAAAGTGACAAGTGGAAGGAAACAAGTAGTGAATCCCTGCTCCTGGGCAGGGACAAATGCAGGAAGAGGAAGCAAAATCTACACAAGCTAACCGAAGCAAGCAAATGGGAGTGACAATGAAGGACAGCCAATCGTAAACTATGGGCAGGTTCTAAGCCCAATGTAAACTGATAATATATCACACAAAAGTCAGCATGCGCTACAGACTAGACAAGACCTAAAAAGGCACAACATATAATGTCCCCCTGATGTCCCTCTACTTTCTCTAATAATCCACTAAACATTGTGGTGTAGGGTGTCCTAGCTATCATTTGAAACTGGTGCTTCACTGTGTTTTCACCAGAGCTCACATCATTAAGAAGGAGGAATATGACAGCCATTCCCAATTAACAATAGAGCAACAGGAACTGGAGATACCAAGCTCACTATTGAAACGTCAGGAAAATAAATGAAGACAGGCGCTTCCAAGCACATCAGTCTGCATCCTATCACAGACACTGCAAGCATGACATTGGAAAGTTCTGCTTTCTCTTCCGTCAATTGATCTTGCTCTACTTCTTTGTACATATCACTCTTTCATTCCTCCTACTTACCAGTTGATTTTCAACAATTATGTCCTATATGCTCTTTCTTATTCTTACAGCAAGTCCTAGTGTGTGTTCTTGGTCACTGCCATGCAAATGACAGATAAACCTTCATCTTTCCTTCTTTACAGCCAACCTTCAGACACAAAAATCTCAATACTTCATTGGGAGGCATTATGTAAGGATCAGCTTCTTGAAAATACAACCTTGCTCAACCACACTGTCTGTGCCCATGATTGCATCACTCCCACACCATTAGTCAGGAATCTTAGAGACAGTTTGTTTCCTTCATGAGATTAAAGAAATGTTCTTCTCCACTGCCACGATGCCAGATCCTAACCAGTTACTAATTACAAAGATTTCACCTCACTTCTCAATCAAGACCACCAATGTACCATCACCTTACCTCAATATTACCACCCACCACTATAATATTCATTTGTTGCATTCATTATTTCTTACAGAAGAATGTCCTGATGGCAGTGCTGGAAAGTAGGCTGAATGTGCAGAAGCCCAGTTACAGGTGCTATTTCTGGGCCAGATCTGGGATCCAATCGACAAAGGGAAACATGTTGAATTTGTCCTGGGTCATTTTTCAGACACCTTAAGATAACCAGCATCACCTGCATGCTGTCTTCATTACGTTCATAACAGCAACGTACAGGCAGTGAGGGGGGTTCAGATTTTTTTATTTTAGCTTGGCCCAAAACAAAGGCCTTTTTTAAAATGCCATTACCCCTCCTTATGTTCCCATACCACCCGGAGCAGAAGCCATCTGCGGCCTAACACCTAGACATCAATGCAATGGAAGGAAACAAAGGCACACAGATTGTTACCAGTACACAAGTACTAAAGAGAAACTACTGGAGAAAAGTGGTTTACTTTGTTCACTCTCTAAGTAAGAGATGTGCTTTATGAGTAAGGTATGTGCCTGCATGATTTATTACACAAATATTGATTTCATTGGTATCTACTGTTTTTAGCACTACTCTTCCCTGTGTATGGTATCGGAGCGCTTTACATCTCACACAGAGGCACAATAAATTACACAAGTATGTAAATTAATGTACAGCAAATGTTACATACAAGAATGAAGATTATAAGGTGTAGGAATCACATATCATTCACTCTTCTAAATATTATATATATTAACGCTGACTGGGCAAGAGAAACACAAAGTCAGAATGTAAAACGTAACACGGCGATTGTAGTTATCTGTACTAGCAAGACTATTACTTCCCAAAAGTACACTTCTTTGCAATTTTAGAACAACAGACTGATAAAGGAATACGGATCTAAATCAATGACTTACAGTTTGCATGAAGCTACTTGAAGCAGTTAAATAATCACTGCGCTATGTGTGAAGGCTTGCAAGATATGAGCTGGAAGTAACATGATGATCTCGGCGTCAAAGGCAGTTGCACACTTATCTTCATTCTGTATAACGTTAGGATGCTAATTTGGAATGGACTTGTTCATAGACGTCTAAAAACTCGGTACACAGTGGAGACAGTGCTCATAAAACGGTTCGTTTCTGCTCTGTTTTTTTCCCACCAGGCTTTCTGTTTGATTTTGGGTACAAGTGATCGCGTCTGCCCTCTACCCCAAACAAAAGAGGGGACGGGTAATTTTTTTTATTTGGACCATACTCATTCTTATTCAGAACTGTCTCGTTGGTACGTGTTTTGCTTTTAAACAACACAAACCAACTCTAAAAATAAAAACCAACTCTAAAAATAAAAACCACCCCATATCAAACTATTTATCAAGGCAGCGCACAGCAATGTATGGAATGGTCGAGCAGATTACACATATTCTCTCTACCACTTGACCTACTGACTCAGCATATCGCATCAAACGGCCTGCACATATTGCTGCCCACTGTGCTGAAAGCTGAACCTTGGTGAAACGCCTTCACTGAGTCTAAAAGTCTGTAGAGTAATTTTTACCGGAGGCTCTAAAGGCTTTAACCACGGGAACTCATCCACTACCCAGGACTTGTGTCCTTAAACCTGGCGTAAATAGTTATCGGACACCCCACATCATTGAGCTAAAAGTGCTTAAGAGCCTCTGATTTTATAAAGGACGTGGACGTGTAGGCCCCGCTCCAGTGATTGCCACTACGTAAACGTGGGGAGTGCGCTGGGCTCTCTCCCGGGCCGGTCCCTAAGGGGGGGGCAGCACCTAGTCTTTTCACACACTTACTGTTGCTCTTCACAGCTTCCATCAGCTCTTCCTTAACCCGCACATCCCCGCGATGCTCGTCCAGAGTCAGCAAGAACTTGAGCTGCGCAATACGCAGGTCTGGGTTTTTAGGAAGCCCCTCTTCTTCCAGATTTTCCAGCGGCATCTCTGCAGATGAGAAGAGGCCACTCTACAACAGACTGACACAGCAAGTGTAGCGGCGCCGGAAGAGCTCTGACGCCCTTCCTGTGCGACTCGACCTGCTGTTAGTGGAACGCAAAACATAAGCTTCCAGCAACTGAGACTCACACTATGGCAGCCTTGTTCAATACACTTCCGGGTGCCGAGAATGGGTTGGGCTAAAAGCTGCAGTCTCATTGGTCTACCGTAACTGTCATTAAGAGGGCATGGGACAGGGTAAAGGAGACGGTGCCTCAATTCCGGACCCTTTTGCTCAACATTGTTTTTTTCCAAAGTTGAGTTATTAACATTTCATGTGACCAACGTAATGCGATTTCCTTTCATTGCACTATGAAAATAAAGATGAAAGCTCAGCCCGCGCAACTGCCGAGCTGCCATCTGCCACCTGTATAAGTGTAGTACCTCATGTAATTTTAATTGTATTTATATAACGCGTACTACCCGTGATGAGGCGTCGAAGCAGCATATTGAATAAACGCGGAGAATGAAGAAGTTTGCTTCTTTCTCCTTGTCAGGCGGAGCATCAGCAGCACACTGCCAAATTACAGCACGTCGCGGGTTAAATAATTTTTTTTCTAGCTTACCTGTTAAGACTTTTCAATTCTATTAAGAACACGGAGGCGAGGATTATGCTTCTCTTTCTATGCTTTATTTCTACAGCAGCCAATCAAAAGAGAGTATCAAAACAAAAACATATCCCAACATTCAAGGTATTACTTTATAACCATAGAGACTGTACATGTATATAACCAAACGAGGATAATGAACTTCCTCTTTCTTTGCGAATGCTGAACCAAAAGTCAATAGGAAAAGTCAATAAAGGCAGGATCCCAAAGGTAATCCAAAGACCATGCTGTTAACAAAAAAACAAGAATCCAGGAGAAAACGTCTCGTGAATCCAGCCAGTGTCCAACATCTCATTGTTTTTGGTCAAAACCTCGGAAAAAGAAACATAACCAGTCTTAGACTACGGAAATATCATACCCATCAATATCATAGTCAACATATGCAATGGGAGGGAATGCAAGAACAGGAGTATAAATATAAAGATTAAAATACTCAACTCTTAAATTATAGTTATTCCTGTAATCCGGGTGGGATATTCCTTGCCTCCGTGTCCTTAATAGAACTGAAAATTCTTGACGCGTAAGCTAGAATTTTTTTAAATACTATTTCAGGACCGGAGGCTTCGTATTATGCTAGTTCAAAGCTGACTTACCACCACTGATGCTATATCTACAATGGGCTTGTAATATAAGGTCTTAAAAGTCGACTCAGCAGACCAGTCCGCTGCTCTCATATTATCTTCTAACCTAACTCCCAAGGAAAAAGATTTCGAAGCCATAGCTCCGCGAACAGAATGAGCTCCAAAGATGGAAACGTCAATACCAGCTTCCACCAGAATCCATCTAATCCATCTCGCTAAAGTAGCTGACGAGACAGGGTTGAAAGGCTTTTGAAGAGCAATCAAAAGTTGGCCTCCAGGGTCTCTCCTGAACTTTTCTGTAGACGCCTCATAAGCTTTCAAGCACGGAACTACACAAAGTTTGGGGTTATGAGGAAACGCAGGATAGGAAACTGAGGAGTTACCGGTCTTAGTACGTCTGAAAATAGCAAAGAAGACTTCAGACGGAGTGAACATTCTTCCAGGTAGATCCAGAGCTCTAATATCAGATACTCTTTTACACGAAATTAGACACAGAAGTAATGCAAGCTTGGCTGAAAGTTGTTTACGTGACAAAAATCTATTGTCAGGCCAAAAGGAAACAAACAACAGAACTATATTAACATCCCAAAGAGACGAGTAACGAGGGAGAGGAGGTTTAGTAAGACGAATATCTCTCATCAATTTGCAAACTACAAAGTGTTCACCAATCTGTTTACCTGATCCTGGAACATGGCCAGCCGAAATAGAAGATCTATAATTATTAACAGATCTGTAAGCTAGACCTGAAGCTGCCAGGGAAGCTAGAAAATTAACTACGAGATTGACATCCGCCTTAAAGGGATCGGAATCCCGTTCCGCACACCAATTAACCCATCGCTTCCAGGCGGAGGCATAACATTTATGTGTGTCCGATGACCATGCCTGATGGAAGAAGATTGAAGCTTGTTCAAAAATGCCTGGCATAAGCCATTGTCTCTGGACATTTTCCACGCTACCAGCTGTAACTGGCCCAACATAATCAGAGGGTGAGGATTCCCGAGAGGGTCCAGCAACAGATTGTAATGAAGAGGAATCAGAAGGGGAAAATCGCACAACAACTCCAGAGCTAGAGGGAACCAGGCCTGAGCTCTCCAAAGGGGAGTCACAAGGGAGATTACCACTCTCTGTCGGCGAACCTGGGACAAGACTCGAGGGATCATGCTGAAGGGGGGTAACGCATATCCCTGATGGGGAGACCAGTCCTGCAGGAAGGCATCCGTGGCCGCTGCTTCCGGATCTGGTCTCCAACTGAAAAATAACGGAAGATGACGGTTCAGTCTCGAGGCAAAAAGGTCGATGGAAAACAGACCCCACATCTAGTGGAGATGAAGACACACCTCTGGGAGGAGCCTCCAGTTGCTGCCGTCCCGCAGGAATCTGGAGTTCCAGTCTGCCACTGTGTTGTTCACTCCCGGAAGGTGTTCCGCAATCACTGAGATGCAGTGCTGAAGACAGAATTGACAAAACTCTTTGGCAATCTGAGCAAGAATCTGAGATCTCGTACCACCCAGTTTGTTCACATACCTGACCGCAGATATGTTGTCCATTCTCAAAAGAATGCAACAATCCGACTTCAGGGGCGACAGACTTCGTATCGCAAAGGAACCGGCAAGTAGTTCCAGGCAGTTGATGTGGAGGTGAAGTTCCTCCTGCAACCAACGACCTCCCGTGGTCAGAGAACCGCAATGAGCTCCCAAGCCCCATCTGCTGGCGTCCGACTCCAGAATCACATCCGGCAAGGAGCCGAATATTGCCCGGCCATTCCAGGCTTCCATGAGGTTCAGCCACCACAATATCTCTGATTGAGCTTCCGCCGACAGAGGAACCTTGTCTGAGTAAGAAAGGCCCTTCTGAAGGTGAGAAATCTTGAGACGCTGCAGGGCCCTGTAGTGAAGGGGACCCGGGAAAATGGCCTGAATCGAGGAGGATAAAAGACCTACAATCTGGGCTAAGCTCCTCAAGGACACACTCTGTTTGGATAGAAGAAGCCTCAACTCTTTCTTTATATTGCAAATCTTCTGGGGTGGAAGAATCAAAAGGGTTTTCACGGAGTCTATTTGGAATCCCAAGAACTCCATCTGTTGGGAGGGAATGAGGCAAGATTTGGGTTGGTTGATTAGGAAACCCAGATTCTGCAGAAGGTTGATTGTCCAAGACAAGTGGTCTTGCAGGACAGTCGGATCCTGGGCCATAATTATCAGATCGTCGAGATAGACAATTAGGCGAACTCCCCTGCCGCGCAGGGATTCCACTACTGGTCTCATCACCTTGGTAAAGCACCAAGGAGCGGATGAAAGGCCAAAGGGGAGAACCTGAAACTCGAAGCATTGGTTCATC